>NW_012115322.1:2420026-2434879 GCF_000951035.1 Colobus angolensis palliatus | reverse complement strand
GCCTCCTGAGTAGCTGGGACGATAGGCACCCGCCACCACACCTGGATAATGTTTTTGTACTTTTAGTAGAGACGGGTTTTCACCATGTTAGCCAGGATGGTCTCGATCTCCTGATCTCGTGATCCGCCCACCTCGGCCTCCCAAACTGTTGGGATTACAGGTGTGAGCCACCGCGCCCTTCATATAGCAGGAGAGGTCACATGTAAACACGTGAAACAATTCTTCCAGCTTCGTTTCTAACACCTTAGCCCACGGCACCATCATCTCCTCCCCAGATTTCTGCATGTCCTCTGTTTCTTCATTTGCCCTTTTATAATATTTCTTCTACACAGGAGTCAGTGATCATCCATTACATTTAAAATAAAACCTATACTGTTTAGCATAAGAGGAGGAGAAGGGTGAAGAGGAAAAGAAATCATGCTATTTTCCCTATCCCATACTTTTCAAATTTCTCCACAGTCTGACCCTATCTCTCTTACCACATCTCTTGTCACTTTTCACCTTGCCCAGGCTGCAGTCTATCTTTTTCTGCCGTAAGTAATGCCGATGGGAGTAGGTGTCCTTATCTGTCTTGCTCTTTGTATCTGCATTGTCTAGAACAATGTCAGGCATGTAGGAAGCATATAATAAATATTTAAAATAATAAGGAATAAAAGAGTATTATGTACTTTCTATATATTGGTAGGCTAAATTTGCAAACTGTTTACAGACATTAAAGAACAGAATAATCATTTATTTTTATTTATTTATTTATTTTTGAGATGGAGTCTCGCTATGTCGTCAGGCCGGACTGGCTTCAAGCCATTCTCCTGCCTTAGTCTCCTGAGTAGCTGGGACTACAGGCATGCACCACCATGCCCAGCTAATTTTTGTATTTTTAGTAGAGATGGGGTTTCACCATGTTGGCCAGGATGGTCTCCATCTCCTGATCTTATGATCCGCCCACCTCGGCCTTCCAAAGTGCTGGGATTACAGGCGTGAGCCACCGTGCCTGGCCCAGAATAATCTTTTATAAAATCATAATACATACCAAGTTCAAAAATAAAATAATTTTTAAAATAATTGGGACAGTAAGCATAAGGTAGACCTCATGGGAGGTTAAGCCTTGAGATGGGTCTAGAATAATAATCTGAATTCAATAGGTGAACAGGAGGGGTGAAGTATAGCATTCTAGCACAGTACAAAACCAAACGTGAGCCAGGAGTGGGAGTAGATGTGTGAATATGGTTGGAAGAGAACATTAAGAAGGCCAAACTGATAGACCCACACATTCAGATTAAGGAAGACTGGAAACAAAGTGTGGATAAGAACAGCCAAACTATTAAAAGACTTGGGCAGCTCAGCAAAGGAGATTATAATTGATTAAGTAGGAAAGCAAAATGGATTAAATGTTTTTGAGGAGATTGCCATCATGACAAAAGTAGTGTTTTAGGAAGATTCATCTTGCAGCACATGGAAGGTGGAAAAAAGGAGGTAAATAACTTTAGGCCGGAATACCTGCTGACCAATGTCAATCTTTGAGAATGAGGTGATAAGGTGAGGGCCACAGTATGAAGTGACAAAGATAGTAAGAGAAAGGGGACCAAACCATAGAGGACAAAAACAACCCATAGTGTGAATTTGGGTATGCAAGAAGGGAGAAAGTCAAAGCTAATAAGACACAATGTGTACTAAAAAACGCCCTTTCCAGCAGGAGACTGGAGACAAAGGAAGCCATGTTACTAAAGGTCAACCTTCTACACCCCAAAGATAAAGGTTACCCATGTGCTTTAAGTTTCTGTATCTTTCTCAGTAGTTGAACAAATTTAAAATATGTCATTCTAGAATCCTATTATTAGATTATGGCTCTTTCAAAGTCTCTCAGTGAGTTATACATCTATTTATAGCTTTCTTATCATCAGTCAATCAATAAAGTGTTTCAGTATAATTTATAGGCTGTTTGTCATAAATATCCATTAAGGTGTGTTCCAAAACACCCCTTCTCTGCCTACTCCATTCACAAAAGTAGATCTGGCTGGCAATACCTGATTGAACACTGACATGGGCACCTGTTTTAAGCTGGTCCAGTTAGAACCTAGCCTTGAGAATTTTAACCAGTAAACAATAGGCAAAAAGGAACAGACGCATGTTCCTTACGGAACTCTAGAGAAAAAATTCCATGAGTTTGGAGTAGTTTTGTCTCCATCCCTTCAAGTGCTTCATTGTTCAAGTCTTTTTTCATTTCTTTTGTCCCTTTTTATCATCTTCTGGTTTCTATTGTATACAACTCAAAGAAATTTAATGAGTACCTAGCATAAAATACTTATGGAACTTGTATCAAATGCAGATGCAAATGTTTCTAGTGGAACTGGGAAATGAGAGCAGAACAAATGTAATTGTGGAACTTGGAAAGAAAGCTTGCACATTAATAAAACCCTTTGCAAAACTCATCTAAAACAGGCAAGCAACATTTGACTCATAGACACAGGATTAGACTTCTGTTTGTCTTTCTCTTCCCAGAAGAGGGATGTTTTTGGTACGAGGTTTTCCTATGTTTTCCCAATTTACCATCTCCTTGGTCAAAGAAATAAAAAATTTTAAGTTTGGAGGGTATAAGAACAGATGAGCTGTGGTTTCATTTAAAAAAGATAGAAGGGTATAAAATCTAAATTGCCAGAAATAAAATGTGAGTTAAGACGTAACAGTTTAAACGGCGATGCTAGCTTCCCCTGGTCACTGGGATTCTAACAGTGCAAACGCTTAACAGGGTTGAGACACCCACTCTCTTATGGATGGAGAGAATATGAAAACAGCAGAGCCTGTTTTTGTTAATGGCACCCAAGGATGTTTTTTTTTTTTTTTAATTATTATTATACTTTAAGTTCTAGGGTACATGTGCATAACGTGCAGGTTTGTTACATACGTATATTTGTGCCATGTTGGTGTGCTGCACCCATCAACTCGTCAGCACCCATCAATTCGTCATTTATATCAGGTATAACTCCCAATGCAATCCCTCCCCCCTCCCTCCTCCCCATGATAGGCCCCGATGTGTGATGTTCCCCTTCCCCAGTCCAAGTGATGTCATTGTTCAGTTCCCACCTATGAGTGAGAACATGCGGTGTTTGGTTTTCTGTTCTTGTGATAGTTTGCTAAGAATGATGGTTTCCAGCTGCATCCATGTCCCTACAAAGGACACAAACTCATCCTTTTTTATGGCTGCATAATATTCCATGGTGTATATGTGCCACATTTTCTTAATCCAGTCTGTCACAGATGGACATTTGGGTTGATTCCAAGACTTTGCTATTGTGAATAGTGCTGCAATAAACATACGTGTGCATGTGTCTTTATAGCAGCATTATTTATAATCCTTTGGGTATATACCCACTACTGGGATGGCTGGGTCATATGGTACATCTAGATCTAGATCCTTGAGGAATCGCCATACTGTCTTCCATAATGGTTGAACTAGTTTACAATCCCACCAACAGTGTAAAAGTGTTCCTATTTCTCCACATCCTCTCCAGCACCTGTTGTTTCCTGACTTTTTAATGATTGCCATTCTAACTGGTGTAAGATGGTATCTCATTGTGGTTTTGATTTGCATTTCTCTGATGGCGAGTGGTGATGAGCATTTATTCATGTGTCTGTTGGCTGTATGAATGTCTTCTTTTGAGAAATGTCTGTTCATATCCTTTGCCCACTTTTTGATGGGGTTGTTTGTTTTTTTCTTGTAAATTTGTTTGAGTTCTTTGTAGATTCTGGATACTCACCCAGAATGGTACTTCAGTTCATTAACTAAAATACTTTTGTATTATGGTAGATTGGTTTTGTATTCGCTTTACTTTGCAATATTTTATGAGATGCTTACAGAAGTAAGCTTAAGAAAAACTGGGCTTTTAAAATAAGAATCGACAGGGTGGGAGGCGTTGGTATGTTCTTTCATTTATTCAAAATATTTCTTATGCTGCCAGGTATCATGCTAACAAAGTGATTTCATAGACTGTTTGTTTGTTTGATTTAAGGATTTGGTTACTGCTTACATAAATCTTGCTCTGATAGAAAGGCAAACATTAAGCAAAGAATTGTATAATAATATGATTACAAACTGTGACAAGTAAACTGAAAGTAAAAGAAACTGACAGAAATATTATTTAGTTAGGAAAGCCTCTCTGAGGAAGTCTGGATGAGTGTGAAAGAATGACTGCATCTTAGCCAAGAACTGAGGAGAAATGGGATGGGTTTGGAGTCAGGGAAAGGGCATTCTGGAAAAAGTGAAAAACTTGTACAAAGGTTTTATGGCAGGAGAGAACTGAGTGCCGTTGAATAAATGAAAGGGGCCAGAGGGCTGGACCCTAGTGAAGCAGGAGTAGCATACAATCGGAGGAGGCTGGAAAACTGGGGAAGACAAGATAACATAGGTCCTTACAGGGTAGGTTAAGGATTTGGGGTTTTATCTTGAGTGCAACAGAAAGCATATCATTGAAATGCTGGAAAGCCTATTTCTCCTGCTATGTTGACAATGGGTTGTTGCAATGAATCAACAGTGGAAGCAGGGAGACCAGTTTAAAGGTCAAGGCAGTAGTCCAAGGAAAAGATGAGATGCCATCAATGGAGCAGCGATGGAGAAATGATAGCTGAGTTTTGGGATTAATGCACTTCTAATCCCCTAGATCATGCCTACAGTTTGACTTGGGAAATTACTTTAAAAGACATTTAAGGCTAGCCATATGGCATCCTTCCATCACTATTCCATCTGAGGTGCTTTTGCTTGAGTATTTTATTTTGCTTTTTTAAAAACAATGTTTTCTATAAAATGTTGAAAAATAAAATATATATAATGATGAATTGATGGGTGCTGACGAGTTGATGGGTGCAGCATACTAACATGGCACAAGTATACATATGTAACAAACCTGCACGTTATGCACATGTACCCTAGAACTTAAAGTATAATAAAAAAAAAAAAAAATTCATTACTACATCATTTACATGTGTGTACACACATGAACGTGTATTTATTTAAAAAATAAAATTATATGAACTGCTTGTCATTGCTGTTTTACACTTAGCAATATGTTATAGATATGTTTCCTTGTTAGATTATGCAAATCCTGATTCCTTCTAATGGCTTATTAGTCTTCTTACTCTATGAATCAACTGTAACATATTCAATATAGGAATTTAGGTTATTTTCAAATTTTTGTTACTACAAATAATGCTGCATTTCTATTATTACAAATTATCCTTCAGGGGACATCGTTATTTCTGAACACTTTTATAAACATTCTAGAAAATATTTCTGTAAAGTTAATGAGTAGGAATAGAATTGTTAAGTCAAAGGGTTTAAATACTACATAAACGTATAACTATTGGAAAGTTGCCCTCTCAACTCTTTTGGTTGAGATTCCAGCAGCTTTAAAAGTACTTTCAAAAATACCGGACTTTTACTAATCTGATAAGGCTAAAATTATATCTCACTGTTGATTTAATTTGCATTTAAATGACCACCAGAAAGGTGGAACATTGTCCTACATGTTGATAAACTACCTGTATCTTTCTGTCTGAACTTTTTGTTATACCCTACTTCCTTTTTGTGTTATATTGTTTGTCTGTTTCTTACTGTATTGTAGCAACTCTTTCAATAGTTGGGATATTAGCCTTTGATGATGATATTTGATGCACATATTTTCTTTTACACTGTTTTGTCTTTTCACATCCTCTTATAGGCTGTTTTATAGTGAGGAGGTTTTAATTTCATATTTAGGGAGTCAAATTTGTCCCCTTTATAAATATTTCAACTTTGAGGTTTTATATCTGAATCTTCCTTACCTACTATATGTCATTAAATACTTCAAAATAAGGAGAAACATGCATAATGTGTTCACTGACTTAGAAGCAATGGGCTTGAATTTCTAACAAGAAATTACACACATAAAAACATGGAGCCTGATAATATCATAAACATGGAATTGGTTATCTCTCACTGATATAATTCACTAAATACTATCTAGGTGCTAGTTAAAAAGTTGAGGTTAATTGTTACCTGATTGTCCTAAGATAACCTACTCTTAATTCATGAGAAAAATTGCTTCCACTTTTATAGGATGTTGTGAATTCTGGCCTGAGGACACAGCCTACACTCCCTCTTTTAAAATAATCTAGTGATAAACATTGTTTGTGACTTTTGTCTCCAGTAGCCAGTTCCTAAGCTTGTTATTACTAGGATCTCTATATACATTTAGACTAGAGACAACTGAACAAGTATTACCAAATCTGTGACAAACAAGAAGTAACTCAGGTTGATGATAAGCTGTGATTAACAAAAATCATTTCAGCTATCTTCTTCTTGATGTATCATAACTGAATGCATTACAAACAATATACAACCTTGAACTATAATTGCGTTGTAGTTGTTTGAAGGGTGATCTCTCAGGTTCCTGATTTCATGCTCCTCAATGTAAAATGCTTCTAGACAGCATAATGTATTCTTTACCACAGTTTTCCTTTTGATGATTCAGTGCAAACTATAGCAAATATGTTCAACATATTATGGGAGCTTGTTTGATAAAGGCAATCAGGTCCCAAATGTTTTTGAAATGAAATAATCATATTAACTTGACTTGAAAGATTTTTTTAAAGATAAGTTGATGAACAAGATAGAAACTTGCAAGTTCTTGAGGCCATTGGGAAAAGTATTTCCATGGTTCTACTAGCAAGGGAAAAAGGAAGATATATGTACTCAACATCATCTTTGATAATTCCATTCTATTTGCTTCCCCAACTGTGCATCATAAAAGATTCCTACAATATTCCTGGGACCACAAAAATAAGCCCTTCTAATCAAAGAAGTTTGGGGAACATGGAACTAAAAATAGTTACAGCTGGAGAGCTGTATTGTAGAAGAATCTGCAGGGCCCTTAAGATGTTGATACTCTTCATTAATCTCTAAGAGAGAATATTGTTTGCTGCTTTCTGAAACCAGAATTTATTTTCCAAAAAACAGGAGAAATACCTCTGAACGTTGCATGGATTTTAAGAACAACAGTCTTGGATAGGCTGCCCCACGGCATTCATTTGTCTTAACTACACTGACTTCATGTCTTTCCTCTAAGACTAGAAAAATATTAGCTTTTTGTTCATCTCTTCTAAGATTTACCACAGGTCTGACATGCTACCTATGGTCTTCTTCAAGTTATCCTTTTAATTTCTGCTTCTTTACCTTTTCTTCATACGAAAATATGTTTAGGATTTCTTCATACAAAAATGCCAGTATTGTCACTGTGCTTGTTCAGTTGTTTATGCATATATTTTATTGCCCATTTTATTTGTATGTACTAGTAGGCTTTAATTTTATGTTTCTTGTTAAACCACCAATACCTTCAGATTACTAAAACATGTTCTCTATTTTCCGTGTAATTACCCTCCATCCTCCCCCAGCACACACACACAGTCTAGAATAGTTCTCTGCCCAGCGTCGATTCCAGAAGATGTAACTGCCTGATCTACCTAAGAGCAATGTGCTGTTGCTGTGTGGGCTGCATGAGTATGAGTTTACGTGCATGTTTGTGGATGGTGACTGCCTCCAAGGGCAACACCTAAAGCAGAACGGAATCAATATTCAGCAGACTCATTTCTTCAGCAGCTGAAATGAACCTGCAGGAATCTTGCTGTCACTGATACGTTCTTGAACGCCTGCAACTGTAAATTCTCCCACCCACCTGAACACGCTCAAGGGAAATAATTTTCTCAGCTTTGGAATGCATCCCCCTCACAGTGGGTCAGATAAAAAGCCTTGAAGCAGTAGCCGATGAGTAATGAGAGACTGAGAGAGTTGAGTCCAAGTGATTTTTGTGGCAACCTTCAGTAGGCAGAGTGTAATGACAGGATTGAGGCTTAAGTGTTGCTCTTGAATATTCACCTTCTGCTATTTCATATGTCCTTCCTCTGCCTTGTCATCAAAAGACAATAAATTCCTTTTATTTGAGGGGCTAGAGAATGGGATGCTTTGGTTCACGCAATATTCTGGTTCCTGAGTACCATCCAAATAGTTTAATAGTTAATTCTCATTAGCAATCGTTCTGTATTTTACTGGAAGGCTTTGGAAATAGTTATCTGGATGAATCAAGGATATTCAAGGTCTTGCAATGACAGGGGCATCATCAGGACATCTCCATGCAAAGCATTGCATGCACAAAAAAAGCTAAAACTGTTCTGACCATAACACATGCTTTAGAAGTTGTTAATTTGGAAACAAACCTTATTTCCATTATTTACATTGTCCATGTCACCCACAAAAATGAACCATGAATTAACTTTTTTCTGTGCCATTTAGTTGGTGTTTCTTTTTCTATGCCATTTAGTTGTTTGGTAGTAAAAAACAGAGTTTATTCTCTATTAAGCAGTTTTCTGTGACAATAATGAGCCTATCATTGCATATTAATTTTCAATTGAAGTGTTCTCGCCAAAGAAGCAGGCTGTTGTCCAGAATGAGAAATTACTGACCCTTCCTGGGCTTCTCTCCACTTGAAGTGTGCTCCTCCAAACATGGACACAGCTCAACCCCACTTAGTTCCTCAGAGCAGATGAGGTCATATCCTGGTGCTGTAGCGCTCTGCTCTGTACAGTCCCAATAATCTGACCATTGCTTGTATGAAAAGTAATGCTCAGAATTTTAGATTGTACAGCTAGCTAACAGAGGAGGGTACTGTCTGTGTGGGGAACACTACGTGATTCATATTTTCTTTGAAAAATTAGAGTCATATTTCTCTGGTGTGTCAACAGTGATGACTGAAAGCAGATTGCAGATTCTTTGTACTAAACTAGAGGGAAAATGTTGAGAGAGAGAGAGGGAGAGAGCACAGGACGGCAAATGAGAGAGTTCTCTTCCAGCAGGGAGGACAATATTCCTAGCAAATATACCTAAATCAAGTGCGTAGTCCTTGGAATGTAACAGTGTAACCTCATGATGTGAGAGAGGCCACAGTAAGAGGAAAATGTGAACAGAAATAATTATTCTTGGCTAGCTAGGAACAGAAATGAACTGAGGGCATTGAGGACATCTGAATGTTTGTGTGAGGCAAGAAAACAAGGACACACATTGAGAGAACAGGCAGGAAGAGGAAGATACTGTTCCCAAAATAATTTGGTGCTGGGACTTGAGTGCTGTACTATGACTCTCTTGTCTTCTCTTTCCTTCCTCTGTGGTCATTCTGCTTTGATCCCATCAGCATCTCTTCAAAGACGCAAGACCCAGTTTATCCCTCTGCCAAACATATATTACACCTGCCAAAGTCAGATGGGAGAATATGAGCCCTATCTTCAAAACGGTTTCTTTAAATCTATTAAAAATACCTGATTCAATAGTCCTCTGAGGGAGGTGGGCGGTGGGTGGTGGGTGGAGGTGGCTGTCATTCTCTAAAGAAAAGAGAAGCTTGGGGAGGATGTTGAAAGAATGAAGGAAAGTGATCTATCCTCTTCCTCTTTAGGAAAGTAGCTCTCTAGATGATCTCACATCTTACTGATTCCCATAGTATAGGGCCCTCACGGTCACCTGAGAATTCCTTCCGGCACCAAATCACAGCACTTCACTCCCTTGCTGACCTTGTTTTCCTACCAGGCTTCTGGAAGCTTCATTAGATGCGTCTGCCAGTCCCTACCTCATCAGTGATTTGCCCTCAAACCAAGGCTAGGACAGAATCTAGGGGCACTCCAGGGAAACAAGTTCCACTCAATCCTGCATCAAGAAGCACATGTTAGGAGAAAGAGGGATTCACTGTTCCTTCTGGAGCTAGACAGAATTCCAGTCATTCCATGGAGAACTACAAGATGCATTAAGCAGCTGCTGCCCCACTCCTAGACAATGTGCACTTTCTCTAAGAAGACACATCTAGCTCTCCAAAAATGGCCTAACATGTGCAATCAGCATCTCAGGGGAGAGGCTACAGAACTGAGAGAATGGATGAGGCTGATTGTAGAAGGTGCAACTAGGGTGGTGAATTTGGGGGCATTATATATACCATTAATTTCTACGAATTGAATCAAATGCAATTTTCCATGCTGAGGCCTATTATTTAAAAAAAAAAAAAGGAAGAAGCAGCAGCAGCATGAATGGTGCTGAGGATGACTGGATGCCCCAGCACACAGAGCTGTTCTTACTGAAACCATGAAATACTCTTATTAAATGAAGTTAGAGAGAATATCCAGCAGGGTTCCTCTATTGCTTTTCAGGAAGCATTACAAAATGGCAGGGGTGGCAGTCTTTCCAAATTATAGAATATCAGGCTGACAGCCCTAGCATCATGGGCTCACAAAGACCTCATTGAATGTGACAGGCTGGAAATCTAGGTGGCATAATGAGGCACATAAGCAGTATTTTCAAGGGTGCTAGCAGCTATTTCATAGCTCTTTTCCCCCAAGGCATGTAAGCTTCCCAAAATCATCTGTCTATTTTCATGTATTTTCTTTTTCTTCATTGTTCTTCCCCCTATATCTAATGCACTGACATTCAGTGAGTTCTGCCAGATTTCAAATATATACATCCCTTCAGGAAATAAAAGATACTCAGACTTCTTGACCATTTGAATTAAATGTGAACATCTTACTAGAGGATATATGATCACAATAGTTGTTTTCTAAAGATAGTCTCATGTAAGATTTCTGCCTTGCTTTATTCAGGAATTGTGTTCTGTTTGAAATCATCAATGTTACCTTGCATCAACACTTTAAAATTCTTTTAATTAAAATAAGAAATCATCAAGGTTTATATATGACAACTACCTATGATATTTATTATTTCAGAGATGGGCAATATAGAATGAGATTGACATTGTAAATAACAAGGATGGTGTGGACTGGACTGGGATTATATAATTGAGGTGTCCCAGTTTTCTGCAGAGGCTGACCTCAATTATACATGGAATGAAGTATCTGGATTTACTGTTTCCATGATGCACATTTAGGAAAACATTATAGCTTAAATGTAGAAAACTTTATGTACAGATATGCAATGTATAAGGAACAGATAAACTGTGAAGTTAACCTTTTTATTTTACAGACAATCTTTCAAGCATATTTAACCATACAGTTTTGGTGTTCAATGAATGAGTTTCATTTGTAACATGATACTACACGAGACTGTAACTATCATTACTTTTTCCAAATAAAGCCTTTAGTCATCTAAGCAACCACTGTGGAGCAACCACACAGCCATCTTCAACCACCACAAGAGCTGGAAGTTGAAAGAGACCCATGCTCCATCTGGCATTCTGTATATTCCCACACTTTGCGGGGGGAAAAGCAAGACTTAGTACAATGAGCAAGCATAATTTTGAATTTGTAGATCTGAGTTGATGATCCATTTCCTGACCTTTTCAGCAGCAAGTCCTCAGAAGTATTTCCGTACTTTCAGCTATGAAATTTTCAGCTATGAATATTTCAGCCCTTTCACATGGAGTTCTGGCTATGAGAATCTTTCTGAGTGATCTCTGATTTATTCATTTTCTTCCTCTCCTCTTTTTCTTCTTTCTCCTTTCTTCCTGCTCTGGCTCTCTCACTTTCTCTTTCACTAATGTTGAGACCAATATTCCTGAGGGTGGCAAGCAGTTCACTATGGGAGACAGTCACTAACCTCTGGCCCAGAAAAGGGGACTTCATGAGTGTGTGTGGATACGCAGGACAGGAGAACAAAAGAATGACAGACGATGTTTCCTCAGAAAGTCCTGTTAACCCTTGTCCCCTAGCTCAGCCTAACCGCATTGCTCTGCTCGCCTGAACTTCTAATGGAACCTGTTTTCACTAACTAAGGCACTGTCTCTGTTAAGTCTTCCTGAGTACTTCCTAGAAAAGGTCAAATGCAAATAATGATGTTTTACAGGAATATTGCACCTTCTTTC
Source organism: Colobus angolensis palliatus (assembly GCF_000951035.1). Taxonomy (NCBI): domain Eukaryota; kingdom Metazoa; phylum Chordata; class Mammalia; order Primates; family Cercopithecidae; genus Colobus; species Colobus angolensis. The sequence goes on along the minus strand of NW_012115322.1, from coordinate 2,423,003 downwards.
CTGTCACCTGGAGTGTAAGAGACACAGTCACAACTGCAATGCACATAATGTCTCACATTAGTCAGACAGGAATTATTTTAGGGATAAAATTCTTCCTCCTCCTCCTCATCATCATTGCTAGAACTTCACTATGCTGCTTTTACGGTGTCCTTGGTAGAGTGCTAAGCACATAACCCTCAGTATATTACTTAATTCACCAACATTATGAGATAGGGCGTATCAACATTCCCATACTGCAGCTAGGGAAGTCAATATTCCCCAAGATCACACAGCTAGAAAAGATGAAGGCAGAGTGCAATCCAGGCAATTTGACTCCAGATCAGCACCGTAAACCACCCACCATGATCATAGCAACAATGGACTTCTCTTTCATGCAGAACAAACTTCTTGCTCACTTCCCTTTTCTAATTGACTACAGCAATTGCGATTCTTGCTGAACCATTCTCAGCGTGTTTGTGTTACTTGAGGCATCTGACTGTAGGCTCTACCTATAGTCCCTGATGCCAGCTCTACTCTCATTTCTTGCTTTGCTGTTTTCTTGTAAAGGCTGTTTCTTTGAGTCCCCCTTTCTTCATCTTTTGCTGCCTCTCTGGCCCTGAGAAGTCATTTAAGTTTTGTTTTACCTGCTTTCTCTGAATGAAACCTTCTTTCTTGTAGCTCTTTTGTCCCTGTTTGCCCCCTCCTTCACCTCAGTCCTCCCTTTCTTTCCTTTTTAACCAGCCCAAGGCCTCCTCCACAGGAACATTAAAGACTGGGAAAACACTTTACAAATTATAGAGTATTGGAAGAATGTTAATTATTCATAAGAATTAAAGTACCATTATTCTGTAAAGCAATCTAGTGTGGAGTGAAACGAGCATGAATATTGCCATCAACCTGAACTAACTTTAAATTCTGGTATCATCACTGCCTGGATGCTTGTACTAGTGTGTGTATAACCCAAGGATGTGAGTGAAGCTTTATAAGCCTCAGTTTTTTTATGTTTAAAAGAAGGATAATAATGCTTACTTTACAACATAGTTGTGTTAGATTAGGCATCTGATATTAGTAATAACCAATGTTTAGTAGTGCAACTAATAGTCTGGCTCTGTGCTATGAACTGAATTGTGTCCCCTCTCCCCAACCCCAAATTCATGTGTTGAAGCCCTAAGCTCCCATGTAACTGTATTGGGAGATAAGGCCTTTGAAGAGATAATGAAGGTCAAATGAGGTCATAAGGGTAGAGTCCTGATCTGATAGGATTAGTGTCCTCATAAGAAGACAGCTGTGTCTGTCTGTCTGTCTCTCTCTCTCTCTCTCTCACACACACACACACACACACAGAGAGAGAGAGAGAGAGAGAGACAGAGAAAGAGAAAGAGAGAGAGAGAGAAATAGAGAAGAGGCCATGAAAAGACACAGGGAGAAGTCAGCCATCTGCAAGCCAGTTCTGGAGGCTGGGAAGTCCAAGATCAAAGGGCTGGTCAATTCAGTTTCCAGAGCCCTTACTGGATATTGAATTGGTCAGCACTTTGATGTTGGACTTCCCAGCCTCCACAACTGTAAGAAAATAAATTTCTATTGTTTAAGGCACCAGTCTATGGTATTTTGCAATGGCAGTGTGTGCAGATTAATGTAGCCCTTAAGTGTGTTACTTTCTATAAGGATAGAAGGTAGGGCCTATAATTATTTTTACTTACAGAAGAGAACATTGAACTTCAGAGAGACTAAGTAAAATATTTAAAGTCCCATGAAGTGGCACACTTGGCACTCAAGCTTAGTACTGTCCGACTCCAAATGAGGTTCTTAATTACTATGCCCATTTGCATCCTTTAGCTAATAAAATACACAAGTGGCCTGAGCAGTTCTGAGAAGGTGTCACCTTTCCCCATTATATTTGGTCCAGATGTGTCCACTGGCATTTTATAAGAATCAGGGCTGGCCGGGTACAGTGTCTCACGCCTGTAATCCCAGCACTTTGAGAGGCCAGGTGGGCGGATTACAAGGTCAGGAGTTCGAGACCAGCCTGACCAACATGGTGAAACCCCATCTCTACTAAAAATACAAAAATTAGCCAGGTGTGGTGGCGCACGCCTGTAGTCCCAACTACTTGGAAGGCTGAGACAGGTGAATCACTTGAACCCAGGAGGCGGAGGCTGCAGTGAGCTGAGATTTGTGCCACTGCACTCCAGCCTGGTGACAGAGCAAGATTTTGTCCAAAAAAAATACTAGGGTTGTCATTTAACCAATGCAACCTCAAGCCTTCCCATAAGAAATCCTTACCTCTTCTTGAGTTCTCTATCCAAATATTATGTATGCTGAAAGTATTCATTGAGATTATAAGAAATGTTGTTTTTTACTTAAGAACACTTTAAGAGATATTCATAACAAGTAAAATTGCAAATGGTTTCTCTAAATGTTTACAGGGCTTTCCTAGGAAATGTGTGTCAAAAATATTATTTAGTACTATTATTTTTTGGTATTTTTTTCAGCTATAATTTTATACTGTGGCTAATTAATCTAACAACTAGTGATTTATAATGTAATTAACTGAATGTCAGACATTGTTCAGATTGGCTGGTACTCTTTAAAAGAAGTATTCTCATCAGATAATTCAGAGCAGCAGCTTTCAATAAATATTGCAAAGCATACATAATTTTTAAAAAGAAAATAACATCACATCTATATTATAAATAAATAAATTTATGATAATATAATATTTCAATGTGGTTTAAATAGAAAATAAAATGAAACATTTTCTTCTCCATGTAGAATCTGAATTGAACAGATACACATTGCTAAATAGAAGGATCAAGTATCATAGAAAGATTACCATCAATGACAACATTTTCTAAAATGGTAAAAAGCGCTTATGAAAGTTCCAGAATAAAACAAACAAAAAAGAGTAAAACTGTAAGATAGTTCATTCTTAATAAGGAGATAGAGGGGGCGGAGCAAGATGGCCGAATAGGAACAGCTCCAGTCTCCAACTCCCAGC
>NW_012115322.1:2403940-2411586 GCF_000951035.1 Colobus angolensis palliatus | reverse complement strand
CTGACCTTGTGAAGTGTAGAGGCACACTGCAACCTCCTGCTCCCAGGCTCAAGTGATCCTCTCACCTCAGCCTCCCAAATACCTGGGACCACAGATGTGTACCACCATGCTCAGTTAATATATTTTTGGTCAAGATGGGGCTTCACCATTTTGACCAGCCTAGTCTCAAACTCCTGAGCTCAAGCGATCCACCTGCCTCAGCCTCCCAAAGTGCTGGGATTACAGGTGTGAGCCACAGTGCCTAGCTCTTGAAGTTCTTGTTGAAATGAGAGTTGAAGACATAGATGTAAGAGCAAAGCCAGGCAGGCAATTTCATCCAGGGAAATATCAGGGGAAAAGTGGGCTATTCTACTGGGATCATGAACCAATAACCAACTAATCAAGAGATTTCTGGACTTGCTGCTGTTGTTCTGGAAGTTCTAGCCATCCACAGGACCCAGAATTGTCCCCAAAGATGTAAAGCCAGAGAAGACAACTGCCTGAAGGTGGTGCGACACTGCACCTGGGACGGGGTCGTGGGCCACTAGAACTATTATTTCCCAGCTGGCTGTGCAGGTTTACTCTGCTCATTTCATCAATTTGCGATATCACCTGGCATTTTATCCACTGTTGGATTTTTTGTCAGAATTTTATGGATAACCTTCTTTTGACTTACATTTCAGTTTCACTTCTGGAAAATTTAAAAAATATTAAAACCATGCAAAATTTTGTGTATATATGTCAGTTTGAGTTACATTCTAGGTTTAGATAATTTTTGTCTATTTCTGACATAAATATCTGATAGTAATCTCAAAAACTCTGTGAGACCCAGAACAGTTCCTTCTTGTGTGAGATTGTCCCCATGTATTGCTGGACATGTAGTATCCCTGGCTTCTCCCCTCTAACTTCCAGCAGCTCTCTACTCTTCCACTCCCCACCCCTCATGCTGCCCCTATTAATTAAAATTCTCCCGAAAATGCAGTCTGTCTTTCTTCAAGAATCACTAATAGAGGTTGAAACATGGGCTTTGGAGTTAAGATGTGGATTCTAATTTTAATTTGCATGTGGGGAAAATTATTCAAAATTAAGACTGGCTTGGAGTTCAATCCTATATTGAATTCTTAGAAAGTTCCTTGAAATACTTGAACTAAATATAAAGTCTCTCTTATCTAGAAATTGAATACCTTTTTTCATTTAGCGAATTTATGACTATCTATTATATCCTAGGGTTTTCAACAGACAACGGCAAAGGTGGAAGTGAATAAAATATGACAAAATATATCTTTGCCAATGGGAAAGAGCTAGAATCATAAAATAATTCAGGATACCCAGTTAAATTTGAATTTAGATAATCAACTAATAGGTTTTTTTCTAAGTAAAAGTATGACCTATGCATTGGGACATATTTGAATTTTATGGGAACTATCAATGCATAGGAATATTTATACTGAAAAATATTTGTTTATCTGAAATTCAAATTTAACTGGGTGCTCTGCACCTTGCCTCGTAAATCTATGTTAGTTTCTGGTGTAATCAGACCAATATATTAGCATTAACCCTCTCCTTGTCCATGTTAAGTTGAAATATTTTGAAAGAATTTAACCATTAACTTATCCACAAATTTTGAAGCCTAATATATCTTCATGTATAGATGAGTGATTATATTTAAGAAATCATCCATCAACAAATAAGTCAGCTCTCCAGGCAATTGATAGATAGAAAAATAAGATTTCTACTTCTAAGAAAATGTGTTATTTTATAAAGACACTCACTAATTGTAAACAATTTAAACTCTATTTCTGAATCTGGGGACCCAAGGCTAGATTTCATCATTCCTCTGAAATAGTAGGTAATATTGTGTGTATCTCCGCACTTTTCCAAGGAAGAGGACCATCGCATTTGTCAGATTCTCAGAAATTCTTAAAACACGAGCTTACTAAGAATAACTTGACTCAAAGCAAAGTTCACGCTTTAGGATTGATAGAAATGTTTTGTCTTGAATGTGGTGGTGGTTACATGTAGGTATTTATGTACCAAAATTCATAGGAACATACCTAAAACTGGTGAATTTTAATTATATTTCAATTAATAATTTTTTTTAAATTTTAAATTAAAAAAATCAAACTTCAAAAACAACTCAGAGAATAAACCAAGGAATACTTACCCTTTTTCCCAAATACATATTTTCCAAGAATTTCACTCCCTCTGTTGAAAATTCTTCATTCCAGAGAGAAGTCACTTAAGTAATATAACTCCTTGGGAGAACCAGATAACTAACATCATTCAAAATGTTCAAAAAGGATTAGCATTTCCAATACAATTAAAGCATTTTCTCTCCAAATTTCCTTATCTCTATGCTAAGTGAAATAAGTTAGAAAGACAACAGAAACTGATGGGCAATTGTATTATTTAAGCATTATGTGCTCTCTAAATTGTTACTACTTCTGTCCCCAAATATGTTTTTCTTACCTTGCTAGGAGCAGCATCCCTATTGATTATTAATCAACATAATGCCTGGCCTGCCAGGGAGTTATGCTCTTGAACTAATTGCCATTCACTCCTTGCCATGGTCTGAATGTTTGTGTCCCCTTAAAATTCATATATTAAAATCTTAACCCCCAACGTAATACATTAGGAGGTAGGCTCTTTGGGAGGTGATTAGGCCATGAGGATGGAACCTTCATGAATAGGATTAGTGCCCTTAGCTCTAACGAGACTCCTCTCTCCTTCCATCAGGTGACGACAAGTGAGGACACAGCAAAAGGCTTCATCTTTGTATGAGAAAACAGGCCCTTGCCAGACACCGAATCTGCCAGTGCCTTGACCTTGGGTCCTCCAGCCTTCAGAACGTTGAAAAACAAATTTCTGTTGTTCATATGCTACACAGTCTATGATATTTTGTTATAGTACTCCAATGGACTAAGCCACTCTTATATACTCCAATAATAAAAATTATCTCTAGTAAAAATCCGATTGTCTAGTCATGTTTTATTAATTTTATTCATCTGAAAAATGGAACTAATATTGCCTGTTTGAAAGCTACCGTGCTAATTAATTTAAAAGGGGTTTATAAGCTCTACGGAACTCTTATCAACTGAAACTGTAGAAGCTAAAAGGTTAGAGTAAGTCAGATGCCTAATAATCATAAAAAAGAACAAACCTGGCCGGGCGCAGTGGCTCACACCTGTAATCCCAGCACTTTGGAAGGCCGAGGCGGGTGGATCACGAGGTCAGGAGATCAAGACCATGCTGGCTAACATGGTGAAACCCCGTCTCTACTAAAAATACAAAAAATTAGCCGGGCATGGTGGCAGGTGCCTGTAGTCCCAGCTACTCGGGAGGCTGAGGCAGGAGAATGGCGTGAACCGGGGAGGCAGAGCTTGCAGTGAACTGAGATCCGGCCACTGCACTCCAGCCTGGGCGACAGAGTGAGACTCCGTCTTAAAAATAAAACAAAAAAACAAAACAAAAAAATCTTCACTACACATGAATCACTGTACACATTATCTCATTTGATCTTCAGACACCTCTGCCGCATCATTGTTATTATTATTCCCAATAGAAAAACAAAAAAATAGATTGATTGTACCTAGATCATGTTATTTGGTAAAGTCAATGAGGTAAATCCATTTCTGACATGTCCACTCTAAAGAGGATAGTGGGAATAGCTGAGAGGGCAAGATCTATGACACATTCTGCCCTTTATGCATTTGCACTCTGACTCTTACAAGACATCTCATCAAAGGCATGTGTTCAGATACTAGTATTCATCATACAAAGAATTTGAGTTCTGTTTCTCACTCGCTCTCTTGCTCTCTGCGCACATGCACACACATATATAATGCACATATATCTCATATATATTGTATATATGTTATATATATATGTAGGCACTGTCACATATATATAGCTTCATTTTACTTCTAGGAAAGCTATGAAAATTCTGCAAAAAACATTGCATAAGTGAAAATGACAAATAGAAAAATAACATAGTTCACATCTGAAAATAAAATTAATGCCTTTTTATTAATATTTATATTATATGATACTGGGAAACGATTACTTTGTTTTGATCATCTGAATTATGTCTGCCTGAAATTAGTTTGTATGCTAAAACAGTCTTTGGTGAATAAATTCTTCAGGGTCTTCTGGCATTTGCAGCTCTGGAAAAAAATCATTCTGTGGTGAGAATCATTATTTAGTATTTATATGTTCCTTTTTCTCACATTTGCAAAATATACTCTATGATCACTTTTTAAGATAAAGATAATTGCATGTTGACAACGTGTCTTCAAGAGAGGTCCTGAATTCCTCAGTTCTTTATCATAATCACCATATACTTCTGATAACTGTAAAATAGCTGTTTCTTATAGTCCTTATATTTTACATTTTTCATTATCATTCACTGTGACAAGAAAAAAATGAGTAGTTTCACTTTGGGTAGGGTTTTGGGGCTTATGTGGGGTGGAGAGAGAGAGATCTTAGTCACAGAGTTCACATAACCCTCAAGACAGGTTTTCCACATTCTTAATGATAATCCAGATAATTAACCTTCAGGAACTAAAGGACATCAGTGTTCACTAGGGCCAGAGGATAGTCAGGCATTGATACTTGAGTAATAACAGAGAAGATATTTAACATTTACTATGTTCCAAACACTTTATGTGTACTTTCTTACTTAGTCCTCATTATAGTCTACTAGAAAGGATGTATTCCACATCCCTTTTTTTACAGATGAGCAAACTGAGGCACAGAAAGGTTAAGAAACTTGCTCGAGATCACCTAGTCAGTAAGTGGGAATTTAAACCCACCAAGCAATCTAACTCCAAAATCTCTACTTATAGTTATCTAATAGTCAGTATATATCAGAATAACACTATTTCTATTACATAGTCAAGGAATAACTCTTCATATCCTATATTGGATGTGGGTTTCAGTCTTCTGAAATGATTATATTGCAAAATCACAAGTTCTGATTAGCTTCAAAAAGAGTGAATGATGTAAAACATTCAGGAAAAATCAGTGTCGGGTGACATGAATTGAGGTTCATGAGTTTTGACAGTCAACACAAGACCGTATGTGAGGCGTTAGCTTACGGGAATGTACGTATCAGCCTCCTGGCCCCTGGCCATGCTGTATGTTTTCCATTTTGCTCACTTCATTTTAGATGGGCTTCTTTAATTAGGGGAGATGCCTGAGTATGTAATCAATAACATGAAAACAGAACTTGGCATCTGTCTAGGAGATTACAGATGTTCATATGTGGTCTGTGCACATGCCTATAGACACACAGACCCCAACTGCAAAATCATCAAAACACTATATACTGCCTAGAAGGCCGATTAATGGTATCACCTCTAAAATGACAGTGAGTTGGAGGTCAATTTATATTTAGCTGCATTGGGTTAGAATGTTGACGGAATGATTCATGTAACAAAACCATCCAGGGTCCCAACACCATTCAGAATGCTTATTTTAATACTGATTTTTCTGGCAAAATGCTGTTTTAAGATGACAAAAAGAAAAAAGTAACACAAATACAGACATAGCAGAATTGGCATGAAAACAAATCTTTTAAGTATTTTAGAAAATGTATTAAAGAAGATAAATTTTAAATTATGACTTAAGGTCAGTAAATCAAGGCTTTCTCTCCCAGAGAAGGTAAAGAACCACACAGACAACATTCCATCTTTTGTATGCGTGGAAGCACTTTTGATGTGTGTGTGGGTGTAGCATGTGTGCGTGTGTATGAGTAAATCTTCCAAAAGGGGAGGAATAAACCTGTTGACCAACTCAGGGTAGCTATGGTATAAATATCAGAAAACTAAAGCTGATCTGCCTAATAATTATCTGAAATAAAAAGAGTACACTTTACACTAACTTTTGTAACACAACCATGCCCCCTGAAACATAGAGCTTGTTTATAAATCCAACTGGGACACCAATCCAAGGTAGTTTAGTTGTAAAAGTTAAAAAATAGGTAAATTATGAATTGGTTTGGTCTCCAAGTCTTATGGCACTACGATAAAAATGACAACGCTGCTATAGTGACATTTTGCACTTGAGGATGATACTGCTGTCATTTTAATGTGTGGAATGGCTGAAAAGATGTTCCACAGTGCATACACACTTGATTCCAATTCCAGATTCTACCTGTTATACCATGCAGTCTAGATGGTTCAGGCTATCATTTTTCCCTTGTACCTCCTTCCTGATCTCACCTGACAATGGGCTCTGAAATTCCATGAGGTCTGACCCAGACTAATAAAGTAAAGTTCAGGGTTACTGCCATTTCCAATGCCAAGAAACTCCCTAGAGCAGGGCAGCCTAAGACCCCTATCAGGCCCATGCCTCTAGATCACATCCCTTCAATCCATCTTTTATACTGGCTGCCAAAATGATAGTCCAAATGTGAAAATCTACCCATAAAGCCTTGGCTTAAAACCCTTAAAATGCTTTCCTAGTGCCTATAGGAGTAAACTGTAAATTCCTTTACTTGGCAAAGAACTTCAGGATCTGGCCACTTCCTAGAAGTCAACTCTCATCTGTCATTTCTGGATTGCTCTTTGCAAACCGGCAACCTTGAACTACTTAGAGTTCTCTGAATGCTCCAGTTCCTCTGTTGGCACCCTGCCAGGGTTCTTCCTGGAGCAGCCTCCCAGCTTGGGTGCCTGACAGCCTCATTCATTCCTCAAGCTTCTGTTCAAATGCTACCTCTTCTGAGAAGGCAACGCTTCCGGTGGTCTTGTTGAGTGAGTTCCCTGTGTTCAGGGAAAGCTGATAGAGTTTGGATGTTAGTCCCTTCCAAATCTCATGTTAAAATGTGATCCCTAATTTTTAAGGTGGGGCCTAGTAGGAGGTGTTTGTTTCATGGGGGTGGATCCCTCATGTATGGCTTGGTGCTATCTTCAAGGTAATGAGTTACCTCAAAGTGTATTAGTTACTATGAGATCTGATTGTTAAAAAGAGTCTGGCACTGCCCCCGACCCTCTTGCTCCTTCTCCCACCATATGACATGCCAGCCATCTCAACTTCTGCCATAAGTAAAAGCTTCCTGAGGCCTCATCACAAGCTTAGCAGATGTCAGTGCCATGGTTTTTGTACACCCTACAGAACTATGAGCCAAATAAACCTCTTTTCTTTATAAATTACCAAGCTTTAGGTATTTCTTTATAGCAATGCAAAATGGACTACTACAATAATCAACCAGAAAGAGCTTTTTATGAATGACTGACATAACCATCCTAACTACTTAAAAGACATTTTTCTGTGGTGGAGGTTTTGAAGACTATTATTCATTCTTTCATTCTGTCCAGAGTCACCTGATAAAGTCACCAACAACTGATGACCAAAATCAACCTATGAATGCTCATTCTCCAAGTGACTGCTCTCTCTAGTACCTTGGTAAAGAATATGAGGCAGTATAGTCCAGCAATGAAGAGTAAAGACTTAGGGAGACTGTCTTAGTTCATTTGTGATACTCTAAGGGAATACTGGGGCTAAATAATTTGTAAAGAACAAAGGTTTATTTGACTCATGATTCTACTGGTTGAAAGACTGAGCATCTGGTGAAAGCCTCAGGCTACTTCCATTCATGGCAGAAGGCAAAAGGGAGTCAGTGTGTGCAGAGATCACATGGTGAGAGAGGAAGCAAGAGAGTGAGAGGG
>NW_012115322.1:2339300-2403295 GCF_000951035.1 Colobus angolensis palliatus | reverse complement strand
CACTTTGGGAGACTGAAGTGGGCAGCTCACTTGGGGCCAGGAGTTTGAGACCAGCCTGGCCAACATGGTGAAACCCCATCTCAACTAAAAACACAAAAATTAGCCAGGCATGGTGGTGCACACCTGTAATCCCAGCTACTCAGGTAGCTGAGGCACAGGAATTGCTTGAACCCAGGAGTTGGATGTTGCTGAAAACCAAGATTGTGCCACTGCACTTCAGTCTGGGTGACAGGTGAGACTCTGTCTCAAAAAAACAAACAAAAGAACAAAAAACAAAAAACAGTCTCCAAAAGTCTTAACTTATTTCAACACCAACTCAAAAGTTCAAAGTCCAAAGTCTCATATGAGACTCAGGGAAAGTTTCTTCCAGCTATTAGCCTGTAAAATAAAAACCAAGTTCTTTTCTTCCAAGATTTAATGGTTACCAGGCATTGGGTAAACACTACTATTCCAAAAAGGATAAATTGGCAAAAAGGAAGGGGTAACAGGCCTCACGTAAATCCAAAACTCAGCAAGGTAGACATCAAGTCTGAAAACTCCAATATACTCTCCTTTGACTCCATGCCCTATATCCTAGGCACACTGGTGCGACTGGTGGGCCACATGACTATTTTCACAGGTTGGCCTGTGACTAAAATATCCCTGGATTTTCCAGGCTGTGATTGCATGCTGCCAGAGGGTCTATAATTCTGGAGTCTGGAGAATGGTGGCCCTGATCCCACAACTCCACTAGCCATTGCCCTAGTATAGGCTGTTTGCTGTGGATTCACCCCTGTGATAGACTTCTGTCTGTCAAAAAGCACCCGGGCATTTTGATACACCCTCTGAAATTTACATAGAAGCTTTCAAGTCTCCACCACTTTTGCATTTTGGGAGACTGTAGACTAAGCACCACGTGGACACTGCCAAAATTTATGGTTTGTGCTCTCTGGAACAGCAGCCCAAGTAGTACCTGAGGCTGTTTAAGCCACAGATGGAGCTACAGCAGTGGGGATGTATGAAGCAGAGTCTCAGGACAGCACAAGGCACTAGCATTCCAGGCCTAGGTGCCTGGAAAAATTGAGTAGAAGTGGGAACTATAATCTAGCAATACTACACATTCTGGTTGTTGCATACAATTACAACTAATATCAATTGACCCAATATGCACACTCATTCCAGAAAGACTCAAGTGTGAAAAGGACAGGTGAAAATCTAATTAGAATTTCCAAACAAATTGGCTGGATATTGAATTGTACCTCTTAATGAACAGGGGACATACAGAAGGAAGTTTTAGCTAAATGTTAATATAAGATGAAAATGCTTCAGAGGATTGCAATCAGCCAATGTTCTCACTCAGTCCAATGTCAAATTGGAAGTAAACTGTCAATAACGTTTTTGGTTTCTTTAGGGAATGTTTTCATCAATAGGATTTTTTGACTAAAACATAGTTTCTAACTTTTTTCTTAAGGCTAGTCTCATTGCTAACTTTATAAAAATAACTTTGTCGAAATCAAACCATACTTCAAAAGAATTCTGCCATATTACCATTAAATGAGGCTATATTTTAAATAGCAGTGGTACCAGAACTGTCTACTCATAAAAGGTGCATTTCTACACGCTTTTCCTTTATATGAAATCAAATACAAAAGGCCATGGATAAATTTTCTGCCAACTCAATTTTATTTTTCCAAATTGCAGTAGTGGCAAGACTGAAAGTCCCTGCCATAAAAGACAAATCATATGGAAACTGAAGACAGAATATTTGGGGCAAACTGGGGGGTTAAATGAGGCTTTTGTGACTGCAATTAAATTCCTGTGAAGGTCTGGTTTCAATCCCAAATACCAAGTGGACCCCCTCATTTATTTGCCCTAAATTTAATTCAAACAAACATATCCCAAACTAATCCATTATTCCTCCCCCCACCTTATTTTGTACAACTCTGATCTTTTGTCTGGTTTACCCTGGCTCAGTTATAAAGGACTACAAACTCAAATATAAGAATTTAGCATACAAAAGTGGTACTTCCTGTCAGTAAGAAAGTATGGGTTATTCAACAAATGGTGTCAGAAAGTAATAAACCATTTGGAGGAAAAAACCCCACAAAATTGGATATTTACCCCATTTCATAAATTATTTCAAAGACTAAAAAGAATTAAAAAGAAAATACGGGTAATTTTTAAAAATTAACATAGAATGGGAAAAGTCTTTATAAGAGAGACAACTCAAACTATATTTAATTGTTCATGATTAATAGAATGACAAACAACTGGAAAAATTACATCCAGCATATGTAAAATATCAAATAATTATTTTAAATCTAACAATTGCTTAGCATGTAAAGAATGTTGACATACAATCCATTAGGAAAAACAGAGGCAAACAGCATGAACAAAGGGTAAACACACACTCAGACACTGCTATAAATAAATTCTAAACATATAAAAATATACTCAGCTGGGCATGGTGACTCATACCTGTAATCCCACCACTTTGAGGGGCCAAGGTGGGTGAATCACCTGAGATCAGGAGTTCGAGACCAGCCTGGCTATCATGCTGAAACCCTGTCTCTACTAAAAATACAAAAAAATTAGCTGGACACAGTGGCACATGCCTGTAGTCCCAGTCACTTGGGAGGCTGAGGCTGGAAAATCACTTGAACCCAGGAGGAGGAGGTTGCAGTGAGCCGAGATCGCACCACTGCACTCCAGCCTGAGCGATGGAGCAAGACTCTGTCTCAAAAAAAAAACAAAAAAGACAGAAAACATACTCAAACTTCTTTAAAATTACATAAATACAAATTTAAAATGTAAGAAGATAGTACTTTTACCTAAGAGTCTGCTAATTCAGTCTGATTATAGAGCTTTTGGAAATCAGGGCCACCATATTTCACATGCTGTGGAACTCCCGGGGCACCATTCATATAGGATTGTATGTTGTCCAGTATGGGAACCATGAGGAAAACAGGCCCTCTCAAACACTCACTGTTAATGAGGTTATCAAAAAATATACATTAATGTTTTAAATACTCTAAACTTGGAACTTGCATTTCACCTTTAGGGCATTGTCTTATAGTCACTGAGTACTGCCTTGCAGGGTATGCACTGTCGGAAAGTCCCATTCCCATAGTCTGTGGTGTAAATGCCATCTCCCTAGGAACTGGGTAAATGACTGACTTAGCTTCGCACAAATGTGTGCAAAGACATATGTGCAAAGATGTTAATTGCTTCAAATTTAGAATAGAGAAAAAAACAGGAGAAAAAAATGTAATCCAGTAGGAAATTTGCTTAAATCATTCATAGTACATACACAGAATAGCATAAGATGCAGCCATTAAAAGAATGAAGCAGTAGTTCTCAATAGGTGCTGATTTGGAGAGATCTCTAAGCTATATTTCTGAGGAAAAAGCAAAGTTCAGAGCAGTGCAAATTGTGCTGTTATTTGTATTTTTTGGAGTATGTGTGTGTGCATGTTAAAGATAAACTTTTAAAAAGCAGATAGCTTTTTCAGAAAAAAAGGTACAAAGAAATTTATTAATGATGAATGCCATTAAAAAACTGAATCAGAAGTGGAGCTGCTTATTTGTCCATGTATACCTTTTTTATGTTCTCTGAAAATATTATAAAGTTCATGTATTATTATTATTTCAACAAAATAAACAACCTATTTTAAAAATTTGATTTTCAATATTCAAATTTAAAACAACTATGACAGGTTAGTAACATTTAAAGATTGTGAGAAAAAAAATTGCATGGAAAAGGTGAGGCCCCCTGCCACCTCCACCAGAACAGATGCTGGTATCCACAGGTGGGAGACCCGTAGATGGTTCACAACACAGGACTCTGTGCAGACAACTCCCAGTACCAGCCTGGAGCCTGGTAGACTTGCTTGGTGGCTAGACCCAGAAGAGAGATAACAATCACAGCAGTTCAGCATTCAGGAAGCCACATCCATAGGAAAAGGGGGAAGTACTACATCAAAGGAACACCCCGTGGGACAAAAGAATCTGAACAGCAGCCTTGAGCCCTAGACCTTTCCTCCGACATAGCCTGTCCAAATGAGAAGGTACCAGAAAACCAACTCTGGTAGTGTGACAAAACAAGGCTCTTTAACAACCCCAGAAAATCACCCTAGCTCACCAACAGTGGATCTAAACCAAGAAAAAAAAACCTCTGATTTACCTAAAACAGAATTTAGGAGGTTAGTTATTAAACTACTCAGGGATGCACGAAAGAATGGCAAAGCCCAATGCAAGGAAATTAAAAAAAAAAAAAATATGAGAAGTAAAGGGAGAAATAGTCAAGGAAATAGATAGCATAAAGAAAAAACAGGCAAAACTTCAGGAAGCATTGGACACACTTACAGAAATGCAAAATGCTCTGGAAATTCTCAGCAACAGAATTGAACAAGTAGAAGGAAGAAATTCAGAGATCGAAGTCAAGGTCTCCAAATTAACCCAATCCAACAAAAACAAAGAAAAAAGAATAAGAAAATACGAACGAAGTCTCCAAGAAGTCTAGGATTATGTTAAACAACTAAACCTAAGAAAAATTGGTGTTCCTAAGGAAGAAGAGAAATCAAAAATTTGAAAAACATATTTGGGAGAATAATCAAGGAAAACTTCCCCAATCTTGCTAGAGACCTAGACATCCAAACACAAGAAGCCTAAAGAACACCTGGGAAATTCATCACAAAAAGATCACTGCCTAGGCACATTGTCATCAGGTTATTTAAAGTTAAGACAAAGGAAAGAATCTTAAGAGCTGTGAGACACAAGTACCAGGTAAACTATAAAGGAAAACCTATCAGATTAACAGCAGATTTCTCAGCAGAAACCCCACAAGCTAGAAGGGATTGGGGCCCTATCTTCAGCCTCCTCAAGCAAAACAGTTACCAGCCAAGAATTTTGTATCCAGTGAAACTAAGCATCATATATGAAGGAAAGATAGTCTTTTTCAGACAAACAAATGCTGAGAGAATTCACAACTACCAATCCACCACTACAAGAACTGCTAAAAGGAGCTCTAAATCTTGGAATAGATTCTGGAAACACATCAAACAGAACCACTTTAAGGCATAAATCACACAGAACCAATAAAACAAAAACACAATTAAAAAACCAAAAACAAAAATACCAAAAATACACAGGCAACAAATCGCACAATGAATGGAATGGTACCTCACATCTCAATACTAACATTGAATGTAAATGGCCTAAATGCTACACTTAAAAGATACAGAACTTCAGAATGGATAAGAACTCAGCAACCAGCTATCTGCTGCCTTCATGAGACTCACCTAACACATAAGGACTCACGTAAAGTAAAGGGGCAAAAAAAGGCATTTCATGCAAATGGACACCAAAAGTAAGCAGGGGTAGCTATTCTTGTATCAGACAAAATAAACTTTAAAGCAACAACAGTTAAAATAGACAAAGAGGGACAGTATATAATGGTAAAAGGCTTTGTCCAGCAGGAAATATCACAATCCTAAACATATGCACCTAACACTGGAGCTTCCAAATTTATAAAACAATTACTAATAGACCTAAGAAATGAGATAGACAGCAACACAATAATAGTGGAGTACTTCAGTACTCTAGTGACAGTACTAGACAGGTCTTCAAGACAGAAAGTCAACAAAGAAACAGTGGATTTAAACCACAGTAGAATGAAACTAGAAATCAACTCTAAAAGGAGACTTCAAAACCATGCTAATACATGGAAATTAAAAAACCTGCTCCTGAATGAGCATTGGGTCAGAAATGAAATCAAGATGGAAATTTTAAAATTCTTGGAACTGAATGACAATAATGACACAATTTATCAAAACCTCTGGGATACAGCACAGGTGGTGCTAAGAGGAAAGTTCATAGCCCTAAATGCCTACATCAAAAAGACCAAAAGAGCACAAACTGACATTCTAAGGCCACAACTCAAGGAACTAGAGAAACAAGAACAAATCAAACCCAAACCCAGCAGAAGAAAGGAAATAAGCAAGATTAGAGCAGAACTAAATGAAATTGAAACAAACAAATGCAAAAGATAAATGAAATAAAAAGCTGGTTATTTGAAAAGATAAATAAAAGATAGACCATTAGCAAGATTAACCAAGAAAAGAAGGGAGAAAAATCCAAATAACCTCATTAAGAAATGAAATGGGAGATATTACAACTGACACCACTGAAATACAAAATATCATTCAAGGCTACTATGAACACCTTTACATACATAAACTAGAAAACGTAGAAAAGATGGATAAGTCCTGTTAAAATACAACCCTCCTAACTTAAATCAGGAAGAATTAGATACCCTGAACAGATCAATAACAAGCAGCAAGGTTGGAATGTTAGTTTAAAAATACCAACAAAAAAAATGTCCAAGACCAGATGGATTCTACTAGACTTCTACTAGAATTCTACCAGCAGAATTCTATTAGACATTCAAAGAATTTGGTACCCATCCTATTTACACTATTCCACAAAATAGAGAAAGAGGGAACCCTTCCTAATTCATTCGGTGAAGCCAGTATCACCCTAATACCAAAACCAGGAAAGGACACAACCAAAAAGAAAACTACAGACCAATATCCCTGGTGAACATAGATGCTAAAATCCTTAACAAAATACTAGCTAACTGAATCCAACAACATATCAAAAAGATAATCCACCATGATCAAGTGGGTTTCATACCAGGGATGCAGGGATGGTTTAACATACGCAAGTCAATAAACATGATACACTGAATAAACAGAATTAAAAACAAAAATCACATGATCATCTCAATAGATGCAGGAAAAACATGACAAAATCCATCATCCCTTTATGATTAAAAGTCAGCAAAATCGGCATACAAGGGATATACCTCAATGTAATATAACCCTGGAAGGAACAAGAAAAGGATGCCCACACTCACCTCTCCTCTTCAATATAGTACTGCAAGTCCTAGCCAGAGCAATCAGAGAAGAAAAAGAAATAAAGGGCATCCAAATTGGTAAAGAGGAAGTCAAACTGACACTGTTTGCTGACGATATGATCATTTACCTTAAAAACCCTAAAGACTCCCCCAGAAAGCTCCTAGAACTGATAAAAGAATTCAGCAAAGTTTTCAGATACAAGATTAATCTACACAAATTGGTAGCTCTTCTATACACCAACAGTGACCAAGCAGGGAATCAAATCAAGAACTCAACCCCTTCTACAATAACTGCAGAAAAAAAAAAAAAAAAAAAACTAAATAAAATACTTAGGAATATACTTAAGCAAGGAGGCAAAAGACCTCTACAAGGAAAACTACAAAACACTGCTGAAAGAAGTCATAGATGACACAAACAAATGGAAATCCATGCTCATGGATAGGTAGAATTAATATTGTGAAAGTGACCCTACTGTCAAAAGCAATCTACAAATTCAACACAATTCCTATCAAAATACCACCATCATTCTTCACAGAATTAGAAAAACAATTCTGAAATTAATATGGAACTAAAAAAGAGCCCACATAGCCAAAGCAAGACTAAGCAAAAGGAACAAATCTGGAGGCATCACACTACCCGATTTCAAACTATACTATAAGGCCATAATCACTCAAAAGCATGGTATTGGTATAAAAATAGGCACATAGATCAGTGGAACAGAATAGAGAACCCAGAAATAAACCCAAATACTTACAGCCAACTGATCTTCAACAAAGCAAACAAAAACATGAAGTGGGGAAAGGACACTCTTTTCAACAAATGATGCTGGGATAATTGGCTAGCCACATGTAGGAGAATGAAACTGGATCCTCATCTCTCACCTTATACAAAAATCAACTCAAGATGGATTAAGGACTTAAATCTAATACCTGAAACTATAAAAATTCTAGAAGATAACATTGGGAAAACCCTTCTAGACGTTGTCTTAAACAAGGATTTCATGACCAAAAACCCAAAAGCAAATGCAATAAAAGCAAAGATAAATAGCTGGGACTTAATTAAACTAAATAACTTTTGCATGACAAAAGGAACAGTCAGCAGAGCAAACAGACAACCCACAAAATGGGAGAAAATCTTCACAATTTATAAATCTGACAAAAAACGAATATCCAGAATTTTCAATGAACTCAAACAAATCAGTAAGAAAAAAACAATCCCATCAAAAAGTGGGCTAAGGACGTGAATAGACAATTCTCAAAAGAAGATAAACAAATGGCCAACAAACACATGAAAAAAATCAACATCATTAATGATTGGGGAAATCCAAATCAAAACCACAATGTGATACCACCTTACTCCTGAAAGAACGGCCATAATCAAAATAATAAAAAGCAGTAGACATTGGGGTGGATGTGGTGATCAGGGAACATTTCTACACTGCTGGTGGAAATGTAAACTAGTAGAGCTACTACGGAAAATAGTGCAGAGATCCCTTAAAGAACTAAAAGTAGAAGCACCATTTGATCCAGCAATCCTACTACTGGGTATCTACCCAGAGGAAAATAAGCCATTAGGTGAAAAAGATACTTGCACACAGCAGCACAATTCACAATTGCAAAATTGTGGGACCAATCCAAATGCCCATCAATCAATGAGTGAATAAACTGTGCTATAATGAGTAAATAAACTGTTCTTTTCATGTTGTTAATTTTTTTCTGGTTGTTTTAAATATTATTTGTTTTTTTATTTTCCTCCTTATAGTTTGTCATTGTGGTTTGGTAGATTTCTGCAGTGGTACCATTTGAGTCCTTTCCCCTCCTCCTTTGTGTGACTGTGTTAGTAGTGGTTTTGAACTTTTGTGTGGTTTCATTATGGTAAATGTAGTTCTTTCTCTTCCAAGTTTAAGACTCCTCTGAGCATTTCCTGTGAGACTGGTATAGCGGTAACAAATTTCCTCAGCATTTGTTTGTTACTTCTGAAGGATAATTGTACTGGATATGATATTCTTGAGTGTCAGTATTTTTTTTTTCAGAACTTTAAATATATCATTCACTCTCTTCTGGCCTTTAAGGTTATAAATTTAGGCCGGGCGCGGTGGCTCAAGCCTGTAATCCCAGCACTTTGGGAGGCCGAGACGGGCGGATCACGAGGTCAGGAGATCGAGACCATCCTGGCTAACACGGTGAAACCCCGTCTCTACTAAAAATACAAAAACTAGCCGGGCGAGGTGGCGGGCGCCTGTAGTCCCAGCTACTCAGGAGGCTGAGGCAGGAGAATGGCGTAAACCCGGGAGGCGGAGCTTGCAGTGAGCTGAGATCCGGCCACTGCACTCCAGTCCGGGCAACAGAGCGAGACTCCGCCTCAAAAAAAAAAAAAAAAAAAAAAAAAAAGGTTATAAATTTAATTTTCATTGTTCTTCAGTAACCTCAGTGTGCATTAATAATTGAAATAATTCAATTCATACAGCTGAAAAAGATAACAGAACCAATGAATTTGCTATTCTAAACTCAGGTTACTATTGTCTTTCTAGTTTAGGCAAAAGTTCACACGTAGAGCAGTGAAAGTTGCATAGATTATTAAATTTCTCAAATAAATATTTGAATACATTTTTAGCAAATTCATTAGCAACTGCTGAGAATCTATTCAACAGCAACTTGAGGGAATATCCTTCTTTTTGATCTTCCTTCATTTTGTTTCATATGAAAGAGCTTTCAAAAGAAGTGAAGCATCTGATTTCCTTCAAAGATAAATGGGTGGCTGACTACACATATTTTATTTTATTAAGTCCAATTCAAAGATGGAAAAACTACTGAAAAATGATTTATATCTAAAATATAGCAAGAACTCCTACAAATCAATAAGGACATGGTAAACACCTCAAGTTTTTAATTGTGCAAAAGACTTAAATAGGCTCATCACAAAATAGGAGTATCCAAATTACCAATATTCATGTGAAAGAGTACTTGACATTTTTACTCACCAGGGAAACAGTGACTAAAACCACAATGAGACTAAAATGGCTAAAAATTTATAAACTGACAATAACAAACGCTGACTAGTAGGACTGTGAATGGCACAATCATTTTTGAAAAATGTTTGGCATTATCTACTAAATGTAAACACTGTCTCTCCTACAACTCTGTACTTTTACTCCTACTTACACACCAAGATAATAAGTACATATAGCCACCAAAAACATGTACAAGAAAGTTCATAATTATTAATAAGATTTCTAAACTTGAAACAACCAAATTACTCCTTATCTGGAGAATAGTTAAATAATTTGTAGTATACTTATTAAATGGAATACGACACAGCACTAATAAACAGAAAAAAATGACTATGCAAAACCATGAATAATCTTACAAATAAGTTAAGGAAAACAGTTGGAAAAATACATTCTGAATAATAATATTTATATAAATTTTAAAAACAGGCTACGGCAAAAGTAAGAAAAGTTATCTCTGGGAAAACAGAGTATTGAGTGGTATGAAGCAACCTTATAATGTGCTTCAAGTAAACTATTATTTTAATTTGAGTGATGTTTACTTGAATGTATACACATGTAAGAAATCATTGAGAAATACATTTAAGATTAGTATACCTTATGCACTTTACTTCATATATATTATTACTCAATTAAGAAAATAAAATTTAAAAATTAAATCTGAACTGAAATCACGTTTTGTTCATTGTCTAGGAAATGTTTTCCTAAAACTGTGTGATGAGTGCTTGGAAATACTGAACTGGACATTTGGAAATTGCTAAGATAGTTTCATGTTCACTGTACTCATTGAATAATCAAAGAACCAGCACTTATTCTCTCAGATTCCTCTGAATATATTGGAAGACAAAAAAAAAAAAAAAAACACCAGAAATCAACTCCCAGAGTATAATTAAAGAATAATAATCCACTACAATTATTTTCACACCAAAATTTGCCATATAGAGAGATACACTGCATTAAGTGCCTAGAAAAACAACTATTTGGTAAATAGAAATTAAAATGTTTACCACTTATAGAGCACTCTCTCTGTGTCAGTCACTATGTTAACTGCTTTGCATACTTACTTATTTTTTATAAACCCTATGAGATAGGTATTCTCAGCCTCATTTTATAGAATAAAACACTAAGGCTCATAGCTATGTTAAAATCTGCCTATAGTGGCTGAGCACAGTGCCTCATGCCATAATCCCAGCATTTTGGGAGGCTGAGGTAGGAAGATTGCTTGAGCCCAGGAGGTCAGAACCAATCTGGGCAACATGGTAAGACCAATCTCTAAAAATAAAATAAAATAAAATACAAATAAAAATTAGCCAAGTATGGTGGCACACAACTATAATCTCAGCTACTTGAGAACCTGGGGTGAGAAGATCACTTGAGCCTGGGTGACAGAGTAAGGCCCTTTCTCTAAAAAAGTAAATTAAATCAATCAATCTGCCTATTATGCCAGCCAGTTAGTGGTAGAAACAGGACATTGACCCAGATTTTCTCAACACCAAATACCTCCTGTTGAATATTGCCTTCGAAACCTGCCTCTGACTTATTTTGGGTTCTGTTTAGAATTTAACAGCAGAAGGAGAGTAGAAACTTTCTGAATCTACTTTGTTAAAAAGAAAAATACCACAGTTGCTGGACAGTAAGAGGATCACTCATTTAATGGAAATTTTGAAAACACTCCATATTTTTATCCACAGTTAATTGTCACTTTCTCAGGGAAGCTTTCTTTGATACCAAATCTAAGCCCAATTCATGTTATGACTTCTATTTTATACTGATTGTATCCTGTATTTCTCTTTTGTAGTATTTTCAGTAAGAATTAAATTTAAAAATACAATTGATTTAATGTCAAGTCTTTCCGATAGGAAACTTGTTTTTCTTGTTCTCATAGTATTTCCACACTCCAGTAAAATTCCCGGATCACTATAGCTCCTTGGTTTATATTTGTGAATTACTGAATCACTTAAAATGCCATCAGCTGCAAGAAAGGAAAACATCTGAAGGAAACTGATTAAACTCATATGAGAATGAGTAATTTATAGAATAAGAAACCCAGGTTGAGTACCCCTAATTTAAATATCTGAAATCCAGGATGCTTTAAAATCAGAAACTTTTTGAGCCCTGGCATGATGGCACAGGAAGAAAATTCTACATTTCACCTCATTTGATCGGTCACAATCAAGATGTAGTCAAAACTTTTTTTGTACACAAAATTCTTTAAAATATTTTATAAAATTACCTTCAGGCTAATGTATATAAGGTGTACACGAAACATAAATGAATTTAGTATTTAGACTTGGGCCCTGTCCTCAAGATATTTCATCATATATATGCAGATATTCCAAAATCTGAAAAAAAAATATTGAAATCTGAAACACT
This sequence comes from Colobus angolensis palliatus, assembly GCF_000951035.1. Classification (NCBI taxonomy): domain Eukaryota; kingdom Metazoa; phylum Chordata; class Mammalia; order Primates; family Cercopithecidae; genus Colobus; species Colobus angolensis. The sequence continues at coordinate 2,391,020 of NW_012115322.1, read as the reverse complement.
TCTGGTCCCAAGCATTTCAAATAAAGGATACTGAGTCTGTATAAGACCCCTTCAGACATTGTGTGTTGGGACTCCCACCTCCCTTCCTAAGGTTATCTTGTTCTTTCTTCCATTGTCGGTTTTTAGCTTCAGGCTTAGAGTAATGTAGTTACAGTTATTTCAGACATGACAATGTCCAGAGGCAGGAAGGTGCTGATAGGTGAAGCCGGCTGGGCTTCTGGGTCAGGCGGAGACTTAAGAGAGCTTTTCTGTCTAGCTAAAGGTTTGTAAACGTACCAATCAGCACTCTGTAAAAACGCACCAATTAGTGCTCTGTGTCTAGCTAAAGGTTTGTAAACACACCAATCAGTACTCTGTAAAAATGGACCAATCAGCAAGATGTGGGCGGGGCCAAATAAGGGAAAAAAAACAGGCCACTCGTGCCAACAGCGGCAACCAGCTGGGGTGCATTTCCATAGTGTGGGAGCTTTGTTTTCACTCTTCGCAAAAAATCTTGCTGCTCCTCACTCTTTGGGTCCACACTACCTTTATGAGCTGTAACACTCACCGTGAAGGTCTGCAGCTTCACTCCTGAAGTCAGCAAGACCACAAAGCCACCAGAAAGAAGAAACTCTGGACACATCTGAACATCTGAAGGAACAAATTTCGGACATACCATCTTTAAGAACTGTAACACTCACCATGGGGGTCCACAGTTTCCTTCTTTCTTGAAGTCAGCAAGACCAAGAACCCACCGAAAGGAACCAATTCCAGAAACAGTGCTCTCTCTTCAAAATTTATTTATTAGGAATAAGAAATACTTCCCCAAAGCTCTAGTGGTTTTCTTCTCATGTCTCACTGGGTAGAACTGGACCATGTGCCCACATATAAATAAATCCGTGGTAGAAGTAATAGACCTACCATTGACTTTAGTAAGTTGGATTTTGATCAATCATTTTAAATCACTGATCTAATTTTAAATAAATGATTTTGAGAAATCATTGTTGGCTTTGATAGATCAGATTTTGCTCTTGGTAGAAAAATGGCCACCAGTTCTGATAAGGAAGGAGCAGTGATATGAATGGGTCAGGGAAACTTGTTATGTGTTGTCTGTTCATGCCCTGCATGACTGGTGGGAGTTTTTAGAATTTTAAATAGAGTAGAGTAGAGCTAAAGTAAAGTTGGTAAAGCCCTAGGGGAGAGTTCTGTAGATCTAGATCACAAATAAAAAATTTAACAGAAGGTTTTAGGGGTTTACAAAACAGTATTTCATTTTATATGGAGTTCAAATAAACTAAGGTTTGATGATTCTATTAAATTCTCTTTTAGAAAAACTTCAGAGACTACAGTGTAGCAATTATTGTCACAAGTAATTAGCAAAAAACAATGGGAAACCCCACTGATCCACTCTTAAGAATTATTTTAAGTGTGGTTGGTGAGGAAGTGCCCTACAGAAAGGGCTTTAAGTAATTGAGTTAAAAATCCGCTCTCTGATGTATTTCCTCTAGTAAACTAATCCCTTATTCTAAGGTGGGGTAGATGAGTGGGCCCCACGACTGCTGTGTGCTGATCATGGAGGGAAGCTGTTGCGGTGGCATATGGAGATGATATGGGCTGAATCATACCCCCCACCCTTGCCAAGATTCATATGTTGAAACCCCAACCCCCAGTGTCTCAGAATGTGACTATATTAAAAGTCTTTAAACTTACTTAAATTAAGATGCGGTCATTTGAGTTACCCCTAATCTAATCTGACTGATATCCTTATATGAAGAGGAAGTTAAGCTACAGATATACTCAGAGGAAAGACCATGAGAAGCCACAGGGATATGACTGTTTGTAAGCCAAGGAGACAGGCTTCAGCCTTCAGGCTTCAACGCTGTCAACACCTTGATCTTAGGTCTGTAGCCTCCAGAATTGTAACAAAATACATTTCTGCTTTTTAAGCCACCCAATTGGTGGCATTTTGCTCTGGCAGCCAGAACAAACTAATACAAATCTGCAGGATTCAATGGCAATTTCTAGGGCGAGAAATGTTGCACTTCTTAAATGACACTACCCAAAACTGCTAGACTGTGGTCACCTATCAATGAAGGACAATGTAACGTAGTGTGATAGACTATGGAAGGCTCCATGAACCACGGACAGTTAATGTTTGGGCATAATAGGGCTAGTTAGATGGAAAGTACTAGCTCTTCAGACTATATTACATGAGAGGCCATAGGTTACATGAACTTTATTCCCTAAATTCACTTGAGGCAGCCACAGGGGAGGAAAGTCAAGTACTGGGTAGGAAGCTAGGGATAATGAAGAATATTTTAACTATGATGTCTGTACCCAATCATTCATTCATTTATCAAAAAGATATTAATTATAATGCTAGGCGCCATGTGGGATATGGAGACTATAATAGTAAACAAAATGAGTATGATTTTTTTCAGGATATACAATCTAGTAGAAATACAGACAAGTAAGTAGATAATATAACAATGTTATATGTACTTCATGAGGCACTTATCTCACTACCTTTTTTTTCTTTTTTTCTTTTTCTTTTTTTTTTTTTTTTTTGTGTGTGTAAAGCAAACATAGCTAACTGACCGCAATGGCTTAGGTTCCAAGTTGGTGTTTTGGTTTGGGTTTAGCAGCTTCTATAAGGGCTGAAATGGTTGAAATCTTGCCTGTTTTCCTGCCAGTGCTTCCTTAAAGATAAGACAGGACTCAATGACAAGATCGGGTATTGCCATGGATTAGAATACCCAGTCCTCACGGTTCCACAGATAGTCAGGGAAAGGTATGTCATTAGGCAGTAAAAGGAATTCTGGGCATTTGGCATTCAGCAGTCTGCAGGATACAAACTAGGTGACAGGTGAATGCCCCACTGGCCGGTCAGGGGCTGCCACTAGGGCAATCTGACTCCGGGTATTAGGCATAAGCAAGCAGTTAGCTTCAAAGTACAATATTAGAGACCTTATTTGAGAATTCCAATTACAGGGGTTGAAGGCAAAGTTCAAACGAAGTGGGAGAGAAATGGTATTGGCAAGTGACTTAAGACAGTGACTTAGGATTGACAGTCAGGAGGCTTGAAAGTAAATTAGTCCAAGTGTTTGCATATGTTGATGGATATCCCAGTCTCTTTTGGAGATTCTCACTTGTGCCTGGACCTCATCCCCAGAGATTTTGATTCAGCTATTTTATTGCTAAACCTGGATATTTATTTCCTTAAATAACTCAGCATGGAATTATGATGTGCACCAAAGATTTTAAATTGCTGAATTACAATAACAGAGGGCAAAAAGCAGGCAGGCATGTGCATGTGTGTATATAGTGTGTCTGTGTGTTGGGGGAGGAAGAAGATGAGCAGCAGGAAGATCTTTGTTCGCCAGAATAACCTCAGTAGAGGATTCTCTGCTGAAGAGGGGAATACGTTTTGTGTGATCAAGGGAAACTAAAGAGGATTTCAAACTGTGCTAAATATCTGCATGTAGAAAAGTTGGCTGCAGGGTTTCTTAGGGAAGTTAAAGGAAATACTAATTGTATCTCCATAGCAACAGGCTGCCTAGTTCTGCCTCTGCCTCTCTGCTTTCTTACACTTGTCCTCAACATTCAAGTCCTTATATATTTCCTATATGAAGAGGCATAAGCCTTATCATAAAATAATAACTATGCTTTCCTTTCTATTATCTAGTATTGAAATCTATGTAGAGTGCCTTTTAGGTTTAAAATCCAAATCTGTTCTCTAAACAAGAGCTAACTGACCAGGCACATTAAATCTACCTTTGGCCTGTAATCTCTGCACTTTGGGAGGCCAGTGTGGGCAGACTGCTTGAGCCCAGGAGTTCAAGATCAGCCTGGTCAACATAGTGAAACTCCATCTGTACAAAAAAAAAAAAAAATTAGCTGGGCATGATGGTGTGCACCTGTAGTCCCAGCTATCTGGGAGGCTAAGGCAGGAGGATTGCTTGAACCTGGGAGGCGGAGGCTGCAGTGAGCACAGATCAATCACACCACTGCACTCCAGCCTGGGCAACAGAGCCAGACCTTGTCTCAAAAACATTTAAAAATTAAAAAAAATAAATTAATCTACCTTTGGTGCCATAGCCTTACAAAAATCTCCTTGCCCCTGAGTGTTAATGATGTTGTAGGGTATAGTAGACTATAAGTATCCTCCCCAACCCATGCAAAAACATAAAAAGTATATTTTCTTCCTAATCCCTAGAACCTGTGAATATTTTCTTATTGGCTAAAGTGTTAAAATATACTTTAAAGCATAAAATATTACCTTATATGGATAAAGATGTGATTACATTAAGGATCTTGAGAGGACAATCTCATTCTAGGTTGTACCCAGGTGAGCCCTAAATGGCATCACAAAGGTCCTTATGGGAGAGAGGCAAAGGGAAATCAGATAGACACAGAAAACACAGGGAAGTGTTATGGCCACAGAGGCAGAGGTTGGAGTGATGTAGCTTCAAGTCAAAGAATGCCAACAGCTACCAGAAGCTGGAAGAGACAAAGAATGGATTCTCCTTTTGAGCCTCATAGGGAATGTGGTCCTGATAATATCTTGATTGTGCACTTCCAACCTCCAGAACTGTGAGATACTCAATTCCTGTAGTCATAAGCCACCCAGTTTGAGGTAAACTAATACAGATCTGGGTCAGGAAATGAGGTGCTGTGGTAACAATACCTAAACATTTTAAAGTGGCTTTGGAATTCTACAATGAGTAAAGTCTGGAAGAATTATGAGGTGCATGACACAAAAATTCTAAATTGCTTTGAGCAGATTGTTAAAAGAAATAGGCAACTAAAGACACTGCTAATGAGTTCTCAGAGGGGAGAAGCAGCACAGTAGAGAAGGCTTCTATTTTCTAAGAGAATATATATATTTTCATGAACAGAATATTGATAGAAATATGAATGTTAAAGGTACGGTTGGCGAGAACTCAAAAGGAAATGAGGAACATGTTATTGGAAATAGAAGAAGAGGTGGCTCTTGTTACATAGTTGCAGAAAATTTCACCAAACTGCATCTTACAGTTATATGAAAAGCAGAACTTGTAAGTGATAAACTTGGACATTTAGCTGAGGAGATATCCATGCAAAGTATTGCAGGTGTGCCCTGGGTTTTTCTTGCTGCTTATAGTAAAATGAGAGAGGAAAGAGATAAATTGAGGAAAGAACAGTTAAGCAAAAATGAATCAGATATTGATATGAGAAATTATCAGCCTTTACAGCTTGAAAATAACGCCAAAATTAGAAGATTCACTGTTAGGAAAGCACGCCCTGGAGACAAAGCCAAGGATGTAGTTGGGCACCTTTTAACTAAAGAGATTAGGCGTGTGACTCATGGATCCACTCAATTGTCTCAGTGGAAGCCAAGAATCAAGATGAAATTATCCAGGGAAGATTTGTGGAGCGTGCTGTTGTCTCATGTTGTGTATTCCTGTGAAATTCACAGAAGACCCACAGGTTTTCAAGAATATTATATTAAAACATCGTTAGTTCACTTGAGGAAGACAAAGACAAGACAACATGAAGAAATACTGTTGGAGTCCAAAATTCTACATACAAAAAACATGCTGATAAAACTAATCAGCTGAAAATAGGTGCTACCCTCCAAGAAAAAGAATGACTCTGAGAGTAGACATTAATGAAGAGGCATACACAGTTGTGAGTCATAGAGGACTCTCATGCCTTGAAACCTGATGGAATTTGTGCTGCTCAATTTTAAACTTACTTGGAACCTGTGACCATTTTATTCTTTCCATTTTCTCCTTTCTGAAGTAAAAATGTCTGTAACTGTCTGTCCCACCGTTACATTTTGAAAGAAGAAAACTTATTTTCTAATTTCCTAGGCAGACAGAAGGAGAATTTTGCCCCAGAATAAATCATATCCAGACCCTCACCCACACCTGATTTAGATGATAATTGTCTTCGTCCATTCAGAGTGCTGTAACAAATTACCAAAAAATTGGATGACTTAAAAGCAACAGGAATTTTTTTCTTCCAGTTCTAGAAGCTAGAGGGTTTAAGACTAGGGTGGCAGCAGAGTCGGAGTCTGGCGAGGGCTTAGTCTCTGCCTCACAGATGGCGTCTTCTTGCTGCGCCCTCACATGGTGGAAGGAGGCAAGGCAGTTTTCTAGGGCCTCTTTCATAATCCCTTTCAGGAGGGCAGGGCCCTCCTAACCTAATCACCTCCCAAAGTCCTCACCTTCTAATACCATCACCTGGGTGATTAGAATTTAACATATGAATTTAGGGAAGACACAAACATTCAGACCATAGCAATGATATTTGGGACTTTTGAACTGATATTTAGACGATATTTTTGGACTTGAATAGATGCTTAAATCTATTGAGAATTTTTACAATGTTGGAATTAAGTGAATACATTTCACATGTGGGACAGATGTGAATCTTTTGGGCCATAGGTCACAGATGTGGTAAGCTTAAAAAATGGCAAAAAGGCATTTTAATTTTATTTTATGGCAAAAGATGTGACAAAGTTAAGAATCTTGAGAGGGGGAGCTTATCCTGGATTATTCAAGTGAATCCTCAATGCTACCACAAGTGTCCCCATAAGACAGAGGCAGAGGGAGATCAGATACAGACACCCAGAAGAAGAGGAGGTGATATGATTACAGAGGCAGAGATTGGAGTCATGTAGCTGTAAGTCAGAACATGCCAACAGCTGCCAGAAGCTGGAGGAGGCAAAGAATGGCTTCTCCCCTAAAGCATCAACAGAAAATGCTTCCCTGCCAGCACCTTGATTTTGGCCTTCAGAACCATGAAAGAATAAATCCCTGTAGTTTTATACCATCTATTATGGTAATTTCTTACAGCAGCCCAAGGAAACTTGTACACCAGGTAAATAATAAAGAAATTAATTAATTTTTTTTGGAGTATGGAAAACACATATATAAAAAGAGACTCATGCTTTCAACACATTTTCTGCTTTTAACAAACTTCCTTTAGTTACAGGACCATCAGGTTTGCATGCCCACTGCACAGTAACATACCAACACACTGAGACAGCAGGGTTTGCAGCAAAGAAAGCATTTAATGATCACAGGGTAGCTGAACAAGGAGATGAGAGGGACTCTCAGATACATCTCCCTTAGGTGTTTTTAAGGGGATCATGGAGGGCAAAGGGCTGGTAAATTGGGATCATTGATCAGTCAGGGTAAGGGGATGAATTCGTCAGGATGTGGAAACCGTATTATCTAGTGAGTCAGTATGTCATGGAGTCTTTCAGACCAACTGACATCAGTGATTTCATCAGTATGCAGGGCCTGAAAGAATCTCTCAAATGGAAAATTTGATGTTTCACAATGCTTAAGATGTTATCTACAGAGCAGTTAAAGGGAACTACAATCCTGGGACAGGGTCTAATGTGATTCTGAGGTAATAGGTGGCAAATGACTATGAGGAAGTGGGTCAGAGAGCAGCTGACCTAATGATTAATGCTAAGTGTGCTGCAAGCTTGGTTTTTTTTTTCTCCCCCTCTCTTCTTCCCTGATTAATTTTATAAACTTCATAGGGATGGTTTCATTTTCCTGATATTCTGGTATGTGGAAACTGATGACTGCATTACCACTGAGTATTGGTCATAGGAAGAAAAACAATTGCCTATAAACTACAATAGTATACTCTTGAATATCAAATTTTTATTTTCTGTTCCCAGGCAATGATATCAAGGGAGAATCTGCAGAAATGCCTTTATTAAGTTAAAATTTAATACCATGCTCCTGGATTTTAGAAAGAACAAAAGTGGGATACAGCCATACCTGAAATATTTCCAAGATTTCTAGCTATTTCTCTTGATAAAGGCATTTTCCCTTTAAGAGTATCTACTTCCTCATATGAAAATAAGGATGGTGGACTAGTCCCATAGGGTGGCTGGAAGATGTATGTTAGGACAAAGGTGACATAAAACAGGCAGTAAAAAGTTATCATTGCCCCATCATCAACTTGGGGAGCTCATAGCTCATCTGCTTTTGCTTTGACTTCCAGGAGACTCAGAGATAAATGTAATCTTTATCATAGTAACTCATTAGGCTGAGTGATTAGCATATGGTGGTTTCTTTTTAATTCATATATTTAATTTATATTAATTTTGTCAACATTATTATATATTTTTCTCACTATAAACTGCTTTCTAGAGACAGGTTAGGTAGGCATAGTTAATAAGTGGTCAATTATGTTTGCTTATATTGTCTATGAAGAGAATTGTCTTATATGGTCTCTCCTGTGTTTGTTTTGGTGGAAAGTGATGGGGGCTCAAAAAAGTTAGCAGGCAGAAGTGTCTGGCTCCTTTAAACAATCAGTTTATCTTGCATCCAGAAAAATTATTTCCACCTTGGGAAAGAACATCCTTTAAAATGAACCTACTCAGAAAGGAAGCAAGGCCAAGCCCTCTCTATAAAGAGAAAACTTTGCCGAGGAACTACAGAGCTCCTTGAGGGCATGCAATACCTAGAATAAGTAACAGAAATGTGTGAGAGGCATAAGTCAAGTCTTCATGCTACATATCAGCTAGCTGAGTAGAAATTGACGTTAAAACTTCAAAAATTGCATGGAAGAGCCAGATGGGAGAATAGTACGCTATATATTCAAAATAGGATTTAAAGTAGTTTATCAAATGTGTTTACAATACCCCCAAACCAATGCTTATTTAAACTGGCCATATGTTGTAGTTTGTGTATATAAATTCAAATTAACTTAAAGAAACTGTGTTATGTCTGTCAAGGACGCACATTTGAGGTAAGCCTGCAGATTTGGTGAGAGCACCGTGCTAAGCAATCAATGTGGACCACAACATTGATTGCAACAGGTAATACAGCAACATAATTTTTCAATACAAATTTCAAAGAAGTATACTTTTCAGATATCAGTACTTAATAGGCAAAATGATCCAAGCACAATTATTTTTATAGTTTTATGACCTGACCATCACTAAGGAGATGGCTTAAATGCATCAGTGACTTGCATTCTTTTTTTTTGTTTTTGTTTTTGTTTTTTGTAACATCACATGACCTTGTCTCTGTGCTTCTGTGGAAAGAAGGAGAGAGAACTCTGGTATCTCTTCCTCTTATAAGAATACCAATCCTATTGGATTAGGGCCTCACCTTTATGACATTATTTAACCTTAATTACCTTTTTAAATATGCCATATCTTCAAAAAGAGTCACTCTGGGGGTTATGGCTTCAACATATGAATTTAGAGGGAACATAATTTGTCCTGTTTGGGAACACAATCTGGACTCGTCCAAGGGGAGAGTCTAGTGCTTGGAGAAACTTAAAGTCCTGAAAGGCGTTGCCCTGCAGTGTTGATCCTGTTGGTGGGTAATACCTACATGCAAGTGACATTACAACAAGCTTCTATTGCTTGAAGATCTCTTCAGCCTCGTAAGTCAACCATCATCCCTTCCAGTAGGTAGTATATTCACTGGCCTTTTTGCATGAGTATTTTGTTGTTGTTGTTGTTGTTGTTGTTGTTTTTGAGATGGAGTCTCACTCTGTTGCCCAGGCTTGAGTGCAGTGGTACAATCTCAGCTCACTGCAACTGCCACCTACTGGGTTCAAGTGATTCTCCTGCCTCAGCCTCCCAGGTAGCTGGAATTATAGACATGTATCACCACGCCCAGCTAATTTTTATGTTTTCAGTAGAGATGGTGTTGCACCATGTTGGCCAGGTTGGTCTTGAACGCCTCACCTCATGTGATCCACCCGCCTCGGCCTCCCAAAGTGCTGGGATTACAGGCGTGAGCCACTGCATCTGGCCATTTTGGCATGAGTGTCTATCTATACTCTGGGAAGAAATATTTGCAGGTAAAAGCTGGTTGCCACTATAAGTCGAGCTTATCCAACCTGCAGCCCATGGGCCACATGTGGCCCGGGACGGCTTTGAACATGGCCCAACACAAATTCATAAACTTGCAATTTTATTTTAGCTCATCAGTTATCATTAGTGTTAGTGTATATTATGTGTGTCCCAAGACAATCCTTCTTCCGATATGGCTCAGGAAAGCCCGAAGATTGGACACTCCTGCTCTAAATCTTGTGCCTTGTTCACTGTTGTATCCCCAGCCTCACCTAGTGGCGGGCATATTGTCGGTCCTTGTCAAGGATTTATGAAGTGAATGATCTTATACAGCAGCACCAGTTCCTTCACCCTTACACTTCTCAAATTGGGGCAGGCAGCACTCTGAAGGGTTGCCACATGTGCTAGGGGTTTTAAGACATGGGTTAAACATACACATCTCAGAGAAGCACAAATTTTACTTGATTACAAGTCATTTAAAATTTGATGTAATATTAAGCTAAACTTTGGTCTGTTGCAAAAAAAGAAAGCAAAGTTCTCATAAATGTCAAGGCCAAGGTGATTTCTTTGTGTACCATTCTCCCTCAGCTTCCCCAAGGATCTAGGTCAACTCTGTGTTCTCACTCTTACACTGGGTACTTAGAGATACCAAATAGAAAACACAGAAGATATCTACATTTATCCACAGATCCATAAAGAAAAATGCATGTTCCAAGTTCAAGGATGGTAACTATCATAAGATTATATAGAGATTCTTTTTGCTGCTTTAATTCTCCATGAGAATTAGACAATGTACAGAAACCACATAAGTGCAGCTTTACAGAGACAATAAAGTACAGCATTCAAAGGCTTCTATTTCATAAAAAGAGATTAGGTAAAGTGCTTCTTAATGTTTCATAAAATTAGTCACAGATGGTAGGACCTCCTAAGGTCTCCTGGGTCACCTCTACTGACCCTGTACTGATGCTTTTTAAAAATATACCTTTGACTATGGAGGGCTAATATGTCAATTACTTGCTCTGAATTCTGTTCCAATGGTTAAGTACTCCTGCTAATGCTAATAGATATATTTCCACATTGATCCTCTGGCACTCTCTAAACATTTCTCCTTTATTATGCCACCTCAATGGATTTTGGCAAATTTCTAACTAAAAATTATTCCTCCAGCATAACCTACGTAAAACACAGTTGGATTCTACTTTGTCTCTCCTTCTTCCACCAGATAGATTTACTCATTTTAGAAATTTACTGTGGAGTTCTATGTTTTCAAAAGCATTCAGACTGAATGCGATTTATAGCTATCATTCAGACCTCATCATGTGCTGTAATGATTTTATAAGGGTTCTACTACAACAGAAGAACTTTACCTATTTTCACAGCATCAGTATGGTTATGATTCTTAATCATTGGCCCTCAAGCTTCTTAAAGACACACTTTGGTTGTGTTACTTATATTTATGTGTATTTGTCTTCCTCCAGAAGGTGACTTTAAGCAGCTCCCTTTCTAACTATTCTTGATTTCTATGCATTTTACATTTGTCTATAAAATGAACTCATATTTTTGCATCTGTTTCAAAATCTTTTCAATTTGCCCTCTCTCTGTTTTTGGTCATGCTTGCTTTGGATTTGACTTCCAGTTGTCCTTGTTATACATAAAATCCAAGGACATTTTAGCACTGACGCTTACGGAATTTATTATGCCTTCGAGAAGATCTTGATACTTGATACTTTGTCTCAAAATATATCTATAAAGAAACAACCTTAAATCCAGTTCATTGTACATTTATCCAAACTACCTCACTGCTATCTGACTTACATGCACAGCAGCAATGAATGGGAGCTAAGTCTGTATCATTCAAAATGTATCAGGAAAAAAATTTGAGGTGATCTATGACTTTTTAAAGCTGAGTGGCTTTGCTGAAATGCAGAGTACAATTGAGAAATATGGCTTTATCAGTCATGGAAAGCACTGTCCTACTCAATTAAAAAGAAAAAAGGAAAGAAAGGAAAAATAAGAAAGAAAGAAATTATCATCTGTGACAAGCAGATAATTTATGATACAAGGAATGCTTTCAAAAGTAATTATTAGTATAGAAAGAAGATGTCAAATACTTACAAAAAGATTTTTCTCCTTCTACAATCCAAAAAGGTGTTCATTTACATAAGCAGATTGTGAATAAAATGTGTAAAATACTAGGAATAAATCCAAGTGACTTTTTAACACAATTTACAAAGCTACATAAATCAGTCTCAGAGATTTTTCTTCAGAAATCTGTGTAAAATATCTTAAATGGCCTTGAGACCAGTTTAAAAGATCAAGGACGTGTTAGCATATATGAAGAGAACTCAGTAACCATTTTAAGGAAATATAACTGGCAACCAGACCTATTAACCTTTCCATGTGTTCTTGGCATCAAAATATATTTCTAAATTTTGTTTTTTAAAATCACTCTTTAAAGGACCTAGGAAATTGAGATGATGCCAGTGTGCATAGCTGGTTTATTGGCATAAATATATCATCATTTTGGTATTTAAAACTCAATTAAACTCTCTTAAAAATTAACAATCCAAGAGAAAAAAAAAAATTGTACAAAGGGTTTGAAGCAACCGTTCAAAGAGAACACCCGAAACAGACACAAAGTGTTTCACCAAAATAATCAGGACACTGCAAATTAAATCAATATTAAAATACCATTTTGTATCCATCAGTTTTGTTAAATAAAAACAGGAAATTTCACCAATAATCAGGAAAATGCAAATTAAACTAACATTAAACTACCATTTTTACATCCATCAGTTTTGTTAAATAAAAAACAAGTGTTAGTAAGGTTATAGCAAAACAACTTTCTTACAACCCTGGTAGGAGTGTAAATTGATATACTTTATTGGAAAGAACTTAACAAAATCTAGTGATATAAAAAAGGTATATATCCCATTACCCAGCAGGAATTGTACTTCTAGATTTAAGAGGTTCACAAAAAAACAAGCACAAAAATGTTCAGTGCAGAAATATCTATACTAGTAAAAAAAAAATGGTAAAAAAAATATATACTTGTAAGAAAATTCCACACAGCAGCCAAAACGAGCCACATATGAATTTTAAAGTTTGAAAAATATCATATATGTGATTAGTGAATCTACGTACCTAATATAAAATCATGCACAAAAGTAATAAACACTAAATTTAGGAAAATATGAACTTGGGTTGCAGTTGAAAGAAAATGTGATAGAGGAGAGACACATGATGGGTTTTGTCTATTTATTAAATGGATAATTTCTTAAATTGGGTGGTTGAGTACCTTGGGGTTTAGCATATTATTCTGCATACTTTGGTGAGTATATATATGAAGTAATTCATAAGGATCAGTAAAATCCAATGCTTAATTAAACTGGTGTTAGGATCAATTTAATAAAACTCAGTCAAAATATTACATCTGTTTACATATTTCCATTAAGGTGTCAAGACTTGATGTCCTTGATTTTTTGGTTTTGTCTTTTCCTACAAATTAGTGTTTCAGTAGAACTCTTTAATTCAAATGTTAAAAAATAAAAAAAAAATAAAATAAAATGGGTAATTGAGAAGACCTAAGTCCCACATGCATTGAGCTTTCTTCAACAATTCTCTTTATGATATTTATACAGACAAATAAACACAAACACACCTTGACCTTCAACCTCTTCTCTCTGTAGAATGATAAACTTTCTCTGGCTTGGAGCTGACTCAGTGTCTTAGATGTGGCTCTGTATCATCTTTTGCTTTTGGCACAATTCTTTTTTATTCTCTGCTTGTAAAGATCACACACAACAATTGCATTTACTAAGAATCTGGTTATAAATGTTTAATAGCTTTGTATTCTAACTGAAAGTCAATCTGTGCCCCTCGTGCTTATTACTCAGTTGTATTTCTATCTTTGTGCAGAAATACAGGCACAAAGACAAGAGATGTCTAGCAGAAGAGAGTTGCAAATTCAGACATCACAGAAGCCAGGTAAACAAAAAATGATGCAGGCAAGAGGTAAGGAAAAAATGAAGAGTTTATGTCTCTTCTTTTGGCACAGACACTAGTCAAGTCCAGGCCATTTTTGGAAAGTAAAAATGTAGATTCTGTATTGCCAAATCCTCCAGTTGCTCAAAGATGCAAGGAATTCAGATCTGTATGTGAAGTTGGCAACAAACTTTGCATATAATTTTAGTACTGTTTGGGTCAAACCAAACAGATCTGCAGCCATAATTAGCCCCTGGGCTGCCAGTTGGAGACTTCTGCTCTACATACTATGGAATCTGCTGATGAAGAGAAAACTCTTTGCCGTAAAAAGAGGTGTGGGAATAATTCCAACCGCTAAAATACCCTATTTTCCTAAACAAAGCGTGGGGCTACTCACCAGTTCCTTAGAGGGTACACATGGGGAAGACTACCTACAGATACCATTTGGAAGACAGCTCCAGGAAGCCATCAGATCCTCTGCCCCAGAGCTGTGTGGTCTGCCTGATCCTTGTCACCCACTGGAAGTGTGCGGTAAGAGTCAGGATGAGCCTTGACAAGAGGGACAGAGAAGTCCTTCTAGGTAAGTGCTGCCCTAGGTGACCCTGACACTTCCGTCATTAAATAAGCCTCTATTTTTGTTGCTGCTGTTTTTATTTCTTTTTTTTTTTTCATGAGTATTTAGAAATGTTCTTCATGGTCCCTAAAAAAACTTCTTTAGAAACAACCTAAATGTCCCAAAGTAGTAAAGTAGTTAAATTATGTTACATATGTCAAATAGAATTTTATACAGGTCTTAAAATAAATTACTATGAAATCTATATTCAAGGCAGAAGGTGTTAAAAGTGTGTTAAAATAATTAAATAAGAGGTCATTAGACAGAGGTGACTCCTATCCCCAGGTTCTTATGTAAACAAACTGAAACATAACTCAGAATTTAAAATAAAAATAAACTCAAACTCAGCTGATTATAGGCAGCCAACTAGATATTAGATGTATTGTCTTGAATTTCCCAGAACAGTACTACTTGAGAAGACCATTACCCTTATTTTATAAATGAAGAAACAAGATTAGAGAAGTCAAATAACTTGCCCGAGGACAAACAGCTAATATATGGCAGAAACAGGATTCAATCCCAGGTGTATCTGATTTTAAAACTCATATGTTTGTTATTGTATCAGTCTTCTTTAGCTGAAATCTGTTGAAAATCTGCTCTAGATTAGGAAATCCAATTCTCTCTATTCAGAACTCACTTGTAAGACTGATTTCGGAACCCTGCTTTGCAGGTCTGTCAATATTTTAGACAGTATAACATGCGCAGTTGTTTTTCCCTAAGTGCTATGATTTGGTGAATAGCCACCAAAAATTGGATGCCTATCTCACCCACTGCTTTAAGCACTAGCTCACCGAATGAATGTTCTTGAAATGTCCCTGTCTTTTCTGTTTTGCATTTTTGAAGATGTGTGAAGAGGACACAACACTTCAATCATTTGTGTTTGATACAAACCAAAGAAAATGACAGTTGGTTCAATTTCAGAAGAATATTTTAAATGCCAAGCAAACAAAGGAAGCTAGTCTGCTTAGGTCTGCCTGGTGTCTTTCCTTTCCTTTTTCTTAGCTTTTTTTTTTTGTTAATCTTTTTACAGGAAGTTAGTATGTTAATACCCCTGGCAGAATAGACAAAAAAAATCCCTGCAACTAAAATCTAGGTTCAAAATCATTATGAAACACAGATGTGGTGGTATTTCCCAGAGCCCGGTACTGGTTGTAATGTTCCAGTGCCCTCCAGAGAGGTCTCAGAAAAATGCGTATTTGGCCAAAAGAAAAAAAATTTTCCTCAGTTATCTTAACTGGCTATAAACAACAACAGCTTTTTCTTTAAATCTAGAAACTACTGTAGTAGTATTTAAATTATTTTTATATAGTCATAGATACACTACACGAGAATCTAGTAATTTGAACTCATCTCTTGATTCCAAAGACAACAGTACTGACATATCTAAACTACACAAGGCACACACTTGCTTTAATAAAATAAAGGGTGATTCTATAAGGGTCTATAGAAGTGACTTCTGGATCAGTTAGGGAATGAAATGGGCTTGAAATAAGGATCCTAGAACCTCAGTGAGACAATGAGTTCCCCAGGTCTTGCCCAAGTGCTTTGTTGGCAATTAGAGCGACAAAAATTACAAGAATGTATTTGACAATTATGTTTCATCCAGTACTTCAATCAAACTTCATGTTCTCATGATTGACAGATCACAAGTGCTGGTCATTCCCAGCCCCTTGCTACATAAATGTGCACTAGTAGGTTTTTAACCCAGAGAGATTTGATATAAATAGAGCTGGTCACCAGCTAAAAAGAATGAAAAGTTATTTGTCCAGAATATCTGGGACCTGATGTCATTCAGCATATGATTAAAGTAGAACCCCTACAGCCCCAGTATCTTGTGGATGCATTGTATCATTGGTATTTCTTTCTCATTATGTCAATTAAAAGATTTTCCACTGTTAATCAGTGTAAAGCAGTAATTACTCTCCAAATTATACAATGGCTTGGGGGCTCTGTGATGAATTTTTGTGATCATCAGAATCCTGTCTGAAGTCTTGGGATTAGGCTTTTGCAACATCACCAAAGGATACATACATTCAGATTATCACACCATGAATAATAGCAAACCACGATTCAAGTAATACTACTGGCAATCTCTAAAAAATTCTTCAAGAACAATTCTACTGTTTAGATGGCTCTGGAGTCCAGACTCCTAGACCAATAATCTCCTATTTTAATAAGTCATTGGATATTTGGTATTCCCAAGTACCAGGAAATTACAAGCACTTAAATCTTGGCTTCCTAATTTGTGGGGATTTACAAATCTCTAAACATGCTTTAAAGTCAAAACCATGGCTCTTTTTCCCTGGTGATTTAAACCTGTGCAGATTTTGTTACCATCTTAATCCAACAGCAATTACTGTTAGTTCCATTTCTTCAGCTGGTTAGTCATAGATTGTTTTGTACTATTGCTTCACACTTCACATATATGACTTGAGTTTTCCTGCGTTTGCAGCTCCTTGAGGGTCAACTCTTTGAACCTACATTCTTTTGCACCACTTTCTCACCAAACACAATTCTAATTTTACAGCATGTACTTAATAAATATTTATTAAAGTTAATCTTCTGTGGTGGCCAAAAGAGAAATGCTAAATCTCCATCTCAGACTCCTTTTCCTCACCTGAAAAAATTGGGGAAATGTGTAACAGGATTTTGAAAGGACCATTTTCTATTGTCTCTACTGGCCTTAGAGTAGGGATTAGTCAATTTTTTCTCCTAAATACTATTAAATATTTTAAGCTTTGCCATTACCATTGTCACTTTGCTTTTTCGCAAAACTTTAAAAATATAAAACCCATGCTTAGCTCACAGGCTATAGAAAAAGACGCCCTAGATTATATATGATTTTTCGGCCTTATTCCAGGGCCTGACAGTTTGCTGACCCTTGCTCTACAGCACACAGACAAAACAACAACATATGCTCAGCTACCCCTCAGTCAAAAGAGCTACCAACATTGGGGCGCCAACTCCCTTCTTCAGGACTTAACTGGAAGAAGAAAAACCCATGCAGTTCTCTAGCTAGCTAGCTATTATCATTTATTATCTATCTAATCATCTGTCCATCTGGCATCTATCTATTTACCCTCTATCAATCAATCCTATAGCTATGAATTTGTGTATCTATCATGAATCATGTATAATTGAGCAAACCCTTCAATTGTCTGTCTATCCATCTACCTCTCATTTATAATCTATCTACACCAATCTATCTATTTAAAGACTTGGGCATGGACAGGGAAAAAGGAGTCATCAGTGTCTTTGGAATTGACCTCACAGGGATGCTACATGAGTGTCTCAGAAATTATTTTGTACCTTTTCTAAAGTTTAAAGGGTGGCTTGGCATGAGACTCCAGGAGAATCTCTCACAGAGAGGAGACAACGTGTGTCTTTGTATGATACAAATGGGGCACTGTATCATATTGCCCATTTGGATATCTGTATAGGTAATGGACCTGTTGTTCTATGCTGAGCCTATAAAAACAGAAGAGGAGAATAAGGGGAAAAATAATAAAATTTCCACAGGCCAAGGGTACCTCATGGAATTTAGCTGAGTTTGAGCCATCATGTTGGCACCCCATCTGCGTAGTAAACTTCTGGTGGCAGGAGCTGAAGTAGACAAAGCGGTAGTGTTAAGGTCAGTTTTCCCATGGAGAACTAAGCAGTGAGAGGCCTTGCAATGCCCCCCAGAGGACTCACCCATGTGCCCATGAGAGCTATCATGGAGGCGACTGCTCCACAGTGGGCATGACGCCTGGTCAGGGCCACTAAGAGAACTGAAGACTACTCGGAATGAGGACCACAACAGGAGTTAGGTAGGTCTGAGAATGCTCACTGTCATGGGCTGAATCATGTCCCCTCAAAACTCATACGTTGAAGCCCTAGCTCACAATGTGACAGTATTTGGAGAAAGGGCTTTTAGGAGGTAACTAAGGTTAAATGAAATCATAAGGGTAGAATCCTAATCCAGTAGCATTGGTGGACTTAAAATAAGAGAAAGCTGCACCAGATCTCTCTCCCCCTCTCCCCCTCTCTCTCTCACTCTCTCAGTCTCTCCACATGAGCACAGAGGAAAGGCCAGGTGAGGACACAGAGAAAAATGGCCATCTGCAAACCCAGAAGTGAGTCCTCACCAGAACCTGGCCATGCTGGCACTTTGCTTTCAGGCTTGAAGCCTCCAGGACTGTGAGAAAATTAATTTATCTTGTTTAAACTACCCAGTCTAGGGTATTTGCTATGGCAGCCTGAGCTAAGGCAGCCCTCACTATTTTACCTTACTCTCCTTCTCAATAGCATCAATACACAGAAAGAGCTACACTTTGAAGAAAAGGGTGAAAGATACTTTTCAGAAGCATCCACTGGCATATATAAGTACTCCCCAAACAGTCATCCCCTAGCTGAAACCTGTCCTGGAAGCAAGGGAAGAGATGCAATTGAAATCAAGTCTGAGATTCATTTGTAAACTAGACTGAGTGTTGGTAATGCTGTAAGATGTTGGTAAGGGAAAAGAAAATGAATTTGGCTGAGTAGAGTTGAAAGCAAAGGTTGGAAAATAAAGATGTTTTATATCTATACCCCACAGAGTAGAGCTCTACATATTTTCTTTATTCTTTCTCTTCCTTCCTTTCTTCCTTCCTACCTTCACTTATTCATTTGTTCCTTCCCTCCCTTCCTTTTCCTTTTCTCCTTCCTTCCTTCTCTTTCCTCTCTTCCTTTCTTATCTTCTGATAGATGTATCCATAAACATTGAAGTATTTTCATAAAATCCATTTGTCATTCCTGGGACCTAAAGTCTGTAATATCTCCTGGTTCCCAGTTGGGGGACTGCTTATGGGCTCCTGGAATCCCCTTTTCCAGGACTGAGAGCCACAAGTGCCAAGTATTTACATCCCCCAAGTGTGGCCCTTAACCAGTGACCCCTAAATATGGGAGCATGAAAACCTCAACCTCTTGACCTGGGTGGAAAGTACCTAGAGGCTGATCCATAGAGGCTGAGGATTGGCTCCCAAGACACAGACCTGAGAGGATTATTCCAGTTTAAGTAATCTATTAACCAAGTGCTCCCAGGAAAAAACAGTAAGGAGTAGGAAAGAGAGTGGGGGAAAGCAGGATGGGGAAGGGGAGAAAACCAAGCAAGAGGGTGATCTCAGGGAAAGGCTGAAGTCAGCCTCGATGGATCAGCCTGTGAGTACTTTCCACCCAAGGCAAGGGCTGTGAACTTTCATGTGCCCATACCTAAGAGTCACTGGTTAAGGGCCACCCTTGGGGGATGTAAATACTCAGCACTTCTAGCTCTCAGCCCTGGAAAAGAAGACTCCTGGGGCCCGGCCCATGAGCAGTCCTCCAATGGGGAAACAAAAAATGTAAAAATGAGATCCTAAAGGATCTGGGCAGATAATCAACATTATTTGCTGCACATATTCAGAGAATCTTAGAATGGAAGAGTCCTTGGAGGATGCAGTATCATGGCATGTCTTGATTAGTCATAAGTTGTGACACACACAAAGTACTAAAATTTAGAAATGATTTTTCCAAATAACTTACTTAGAATGCAAGTTTATCCCTGTAATAATGTTACTCTTGCTGGCAATCCCATGTGCATTCTTTATTGGGGCAGAAAGAGCTGGAGATACAACTGGGACTCTGGGAATGGCATGTTCCTCAGTGCTGCCTCATTTATGTTCCAGTTCACTCCATGATTCCATTACTGTGGTTCTGATAATATTTCCAGCAATTAGAAATAATTTAGAGCTTATGACTTGTGGTTTTATAATTACTTTAGATTAAAAAAATTATCTGTGAATAAATTTGGGTTTATTTCTAAATACGCCTATAGGAAACTATAGTTCTTGCTCAAGACATACACCAAAAGTCATTACTCTAGTAGAATCCAGCAAGCAGCCTAGTATAGAAGCGAGGCAGTTTATGCGAATGATTAAAAGTGTGCAGTTAAATTGCCTGGAGTCAAATACTGCTTTTGCTACCAAGAAAATGTTTTTCATTGGACAATTTGATTAACCTTTTAAACCTAAATACCCTTATCTATTAATAGGAATAAAATTGGAACCTGCTTTATCAGGCTGTTGGAGATTAAAGGAGATAATATGTGTCAAGTGCTTAGGTATGATGCTAGTACACAGTAAGTACATTATAAATGTTCATTTTAAGAACATAGTTTCAGGAGTTGGAAATGTCTCTGCCTAATTCCATCTCTCTGTCCGTGGGCAGATAGCTGAGTCTAAGTTTCTTTTTAGTGAAGTGGAGATAATATTAGCATGACTGGATTTCTATGGGGATTAAATGCAATGTATGAAACATCTAGCAAACTTGAAGTGCATAATAGATGTTAGTTTCCTGTCATTTCACTGGATATGCAGATACTTTCCACAGCATGAAGGAGAAGTTGTACAACCTCAGGATGAATGCCTTCAGATTCCCCTGTTTCACTGAGTCTTTCGCGTATATACAAATGAAAACCTGCCTCCATCTTATGACTTTGGGAAGATGACTGCAGGGACTGTTTAAGCTTCTCTAAGTTTTAGTGTTGGAATATGCTCCCTTAAATTAAACTGAAATTTGCATCCATCTAACCTCAACCTTGTTTGCTCCTGGAATATAAACTTGAGCTGTTCTTGAATTAATTCAGTTAGCCAATAGAGCTAAAAATGTTTCATTTCATAAATTAAAGATATACTCCCAAAGACTAAATGTTCCAAGGTTCAGTGGCACATTAGGTGGAGTATTTTCTATGCCTTGATTATGGCAAGGCTTCAATGCAAAACATGCCAAAGTAGTCACAGAACAGTCCAAACTGTTCTGTTCCCTTCAAAAACAATCTCTTGAATCTGCACTATAGCTTCTGGCATAGGCTGATCCCCAGACCTCATTTTTGGTGCTCAAAACAGAGTCTGGACTTCATTAGTGGAATAGAGACAAGGATGGGATTGGATATTCGGATACTTTAAAAAAATTGTTTAACTTGTAGTGAAGGTTGTTGCTTGCAGTAAACAGCTTGAAGAAAGTCTTTCCCCCCCCACTCAATTACATTCAGGGCTTAGAACCAAACATTACACTTGGGAAAGAGTTCAGGGCCTCTATTAGCATTGAGTGGATGCTTTCTGTGTTTATGGCTTTGAGCAATGGTGTGACAGGCAGGAGGGTGAAGGTATGTTCCCTGGTTCATAGCCAAGATGTGAAAACAAACTAAATGTCTATTAATAGATCAATGAATAAAGAAAATGTGGTATTACATGCAAGGCCAGGCACAGTGGCTCACGCCTGTAATCCCAGCACTTTGGGAGGCTGAGGCAGGTGGATCACTTGAAGCCAGGAGTTCGAGACCAGCCTGACCAACATGACAAAACCCAGTCTCTACTAAAAATACAAAAAATTAGCCAGTTGTGGTGGTGCTCACCTGTAATCCCTGCTACTTGGGTGACTGAGGCAGGAGAATCGCTTGAACCAGGGAGGCAGAGATTGCAGTGGGACAAGATCAAGCCACCACACTCCAGCCTGGGTGACTCAGTGGGACTGTCTCAGGAAAAGAAAATGTGGTCTATGCATCTATACATGCAATGAAGTATTATTCAACTTCAAAAAAAAAAAAAAAAGAAGAAAATTCTGTAATATGTGTCAACATAGATGAACCTTGAGGACATTATGTTAAGTAAAATAAGCCAGTCACAGAAAGACAAATACTGCCTGATTCCACTTAGGTATCTAACAGAGTCAAACTCATAGAATCAAAAAGTGAAATCATGGTTAGAGGAGCTTGGGGTAGGGAAAAATGGAGAGTTGCTAATCAATAAGTATAAACTTTCAGTTATCCAAGATGCATAAGTCCTAGAGCTTGTGACTTTGAACACAAGCAAACAAATCCTTTTTCACTTAAGAAAACAGTGTGCCTAGAGCTACCAATACTTGTTGTATACTTAAAATTTATTAAAAGAGTGGATCTCTGATCTGCAGGAGATCTCTAATCTCCTGTTAAATGTTCTTACCATGGAAAGGGAAAGAAGAAAGAAAGAAAGAGAGAGAGGGGGCAAGAGGGAGGGAGGAAAGAAGGCAGGCAGGAAAGAATGAAGGGAAGGGAAGGGAGGAAGGGAGGAAGGAAGAAAGATAAAGCAAGCTAGTTCTTTTAAAGCCTCAATGAGAAACATCAGAGGAAGTCCCATCAGGGACCCATGCTCTGAACCCACATGGCTTTCTTCTTTTAGACACATGGAGTAGTCGACTTCCATCCATCCCCTCAACTCCTGTTTCAGACACCCGCCAACACCTAAAGCTATATCATACATCAAAGATATTCACATTTATTAATTCATTTTTTCCTTTCCCCAGCATTGAACAATTGCTTTGTTTTCTATCGCTATGGTAAGAACCAGGAGAAAGTAAATGGGGTGACATCTTAAAATTCTAAGATTTCCTTGTCCAAACAAACAAGCAAATAAAACACACGTACACACACACACATACACGCACACCACACACACACACAACCCTCCTTTGTGTAGCTTCAAATTTATGTTTGCTTCATCAAGCATATACCAGCCTCCAAATTACTACTTGCTTTCATCATTAAAGTGCAATCTTAGTCTGAGTAGAAACAAAATAAATCTTTCTGTCTCCAAGATATTTGTTGTGATAGTGCTACCACAGCCATTTGTATTTGTTTTTGTTTGTTCCTCATAATGCCCTCTCAACTGCTGTTTTAAGGCAAGTAGGGCTATTACAGACCATTAAGTACTGGAAAAAGTCCTGGAGACATTCTCATTAATGAAGGAGGAATCTAAAACTCAGGAAGTACAAAGATTTAGCCTGAACACAATTACACAATTATTAGCAACAGAACTGCTTTGAGACTCGAAGGTCTTAGAATGTCCAGTCCTCCCTCCAGATGGCCCCCATTGTTTCGGTTGACTCTGGCACAAATTGTTCCTTTGCTTGCTGATGCAGCCTTCTACAGTACTCCTTGATCACTCTTGAAGAACAACTCCAGGGAGCGCAGAATAACTTGGTTCCTATTATGTTCCTGGACATCTATTTGTAAACCAAAAAGTAACTGAGACAGACTTCTATCGATTAGAGGTTTATTTTGCCAAGGTTGAGAATATGCCTGGGAAAAAAATCACAAGTCACAGTAGGATTTCTGTTCTGTGCTTTTTCCAAAGAGGATTTGAGGAACTTCGATGTTTAAAAAGAAAAGAGCAAGCAGGAGGGGAAGGAAGAAAAAAAAAAAAAAAAAAAGAGAGGGCAGGCAATGAGGCAAGTAGTTACATTTGAGAACAAAAGGAAGACAGGTTTTTTGTTTGCTTTTTTTTTTGCATGACTCAGTTCCCAAGCTTAACTTTCTCTTTGGCATAGTGAGTTTGGGGTTCAAAAATTTTATTTTTCTTTCACATATCTTTCTCTTTTTCATTCTCCCTTGTGTCTTCACTGTTCAGGGCCTTCTCTTCAAGAACCACACAGACTATTCTACTGAAAAGCACCCTGGGAAACCCCAGGTCTCTGCTTTTGCCAAAACTGGCTACAGACTCTATCCCAGTATTTCAACATCCTCCACATCATTCCTGACTTTGAACACAGGCAAACAAATCCTTTTCTATTTAAGAAAACAAAGATGACAAACATGAGGAAGTATTAAATTCAAGAACCTTAAAAAGTTCTCCCAAGTCCTGTTTCCAATTAAGTTGAAGCCAGTTAGACTCTAGCTCTCCTCTTTTATCCCCAGGCTAGAGTTTCCCAAATTTCATCCTATTTTTCACCACCCTCTGCATTATAAACAGCCATCTTCTCCTTCTTCAAGAAATCTCATTTCCCAATACATAGGCCCAAAGAAGAAATCAGGGCAGAAAAATCATGTGCTCTTATTAACAACAATTTCAACAATCTCAGTGGGTACAGATGTTATACCTTTAGATATTTTTCACTCTCTTCACTAAAGAAAACTGGTAGTTTTATCCTCCATCAATAGCATTTTAATGAAATATTTTTATTTTTTAAATATGGGAATGCAATATATTTTTGCCATAAGGGAACTTGTTTAAATTTCTTTAGGCCATTATTTATTGTCTATTTAACTGACTAAGGTATCCCTGAAACCTAGGACATTAGTGTATATTAGCATCCTAAACCATACATTCTTGGAAACGTTTGTCTAATATAAGACAGCAATGACTTGCTTTAAATGTTTCTGGAATGCAACTCCACTCATTTTACCTACCCCTTCAGAAAATAATATCTCCAGCTGAAATGCTTGGCTTCATTTGTTTCATGTTTTCTCTATACTGGGCATTATGCTAAGAGAGATATTATCCTCATTGAATAGAAAATCTGGATTAAGTAATATATTCAGGAGTTTTTTAATGTAAAAAAGAGAAATCTCAACTTACAGTGGCCTAAGCAACAAGAATTTTTTATTATCTCATAGAGCAAGAAATTTTGAGGCAGAATGACTCTAGGGATGGTTAACTCATTAGCTCAATGACATCATCAGTGATCTGGAACTTTTTCATCTTTTTGTTCTCCCATCTTCAGCACTGCCACTTTGTCAAAGACCAGCTGACCTCACGGACACAAGCATGCCATGCAGATATGACAATGTCCAACAAAACATGAGAGAGAAGGAGAAAGAATGGGTCTTTGGCATCTATTCAAATGTGGATTTTTTTTTTTCTATGAGCCTCTACAAGGTAAAAATCAGACCCTCTATATCAGTTCTTACTGCATGTCAGATCTCAATAAAATAAATGACTTTCTTTTTTGGTTGATTCTTAATATTTTACTGGGACAGTAGTCCTTTCAAAAGTTTATAATCATGTTATTCAAATATCCTTTTAAAAATTTGCTTAGTTATCACTACACAGCTGCTCTCCCCTCCCTTTCTATGATATCCTTCTTCCCCCTACCTAAGCACCACAGAGCCTCTCCTCCCCTGTTGACCATAAGGCGATTCTTAGAGGAGGTCTTAGGATGTGCCAGTATATAAAAGTCTGTAATTTCCATGAATTGAAAGAAGTGGGGCTTGATAGACACCTGGTCACTGGCTGCTTTAGCATTTCTTTTCCTCCTTCCCACAATAAATTCTTAGTAACACAATAGGGTCTAATGTTAATTCTTAGTTTGGGGGATTATTTTCCACAACATTGACTGAATTCTTTTAATGTCTAATTAGACAGACCTGCATCCCAGGACTGTGCCAGTCCAATCACTGTTGGGGGAAATGACTGGGAGCTGGGAACAGGGTCAGCCCTACCTGCCTTTTTCAGGTAAATAATGGCACACCAACAGGACTAGGACAGTCTCAGCAAGGAATAAGTGGAGAGTGGCTGTGCGGTAAGCATCCAATAAATAAAGTCAAAATACACACACAGTACATGCCTACAATTATATTATTCATTTAGACTCTAGTCCAAGTGGATATTTGCATTTAAAACCTCTTTTCCAATCATGGTAAAAGAAAGGACTTTGCCTTCTCTGCAAAATAAATTATTACCTGGGCATTAAGTATACCAAGTTAGTCGATTCTTTGAAGTTGCTTGGCTGTACCCTTCCATCTACACTTTTGTGCACTATTTTGAAGTCAAACTAGGTATCTGGGTATCAAAGGAGAAGTCTTACTCTTCTAGGTCCCAAGTAGTGAGATAAATTCCAAGAAGAACTGCTGCCCATTAGAATTAGAAATATCACTAATAATTACTAGTATGTATTTATATTGTCATTTATTCCTTCAGGTTTTAAAGCATATCATCTTAATTGTGCAGTTCTCAAAGGCAGTGTAGAAGTGAATAAGAGTTACATCAGGGACAAATATCCTAACCCAAGTATTTGTAATTTATAAAAAAACAAAAGTGACCTAGACCAACACCATTTATTTCCTTGGTTCAATTCAAATGACCTGAAATGTACTGGCAGGATTCACAAAGATTTTGAGTTTTAAATATATGAAAGTCCCAGATGGTTTTATTGGCTCGACGTTTTTCTATCATTTCATTTTGTCAGAGCAGCCACCTAAGAGCATAACTAACACTGATTTAAGTTGGCCCCTTCCAAATGCGTTGAAAAATAATTGAATAAAAAAGAATAAGGCATTAATATGCTGATGTTTCATCATGAATTGCAAAATGATCCACATAGTTCCATAAAATTTCAGGGCCAAAAATAACTCACACAGCAGTGAATTGCAGACATTGATACACTTTATGCCCAAAAATTATTGGGTGAAAGATGGCTTAGAGATTATTTCCCCCACCAAAGAAAGAGAGAGAGAGAAAACAAAATGATCCAGACATCCACTGGCTTCCAAATACTTAGAGAAAAGAAAAAAGTATATATACATTAGTTATCTCTGCAGGTCCACCTGGCCATCTAAAACTGACATTCTGAAAACCAAAGGGGAGTATTCCAGTGATAGCAGGAAATTAGAATTTTTGTGGGCTTTACACTTTTTCAGAGACATCTGCTTATAGTCATCCTTATGGTCTCACTATTTCCATAGTTTTAGAAGAACTCTTTTCAATTTTGGGGCCAAAGCATTTTTTTCCTTTCTGCCAATCTGTATTTTTTAGAGAGTTAGCCAAAGTGCTAAATTAATATGAAATAGATGGCCAATCACAGCCAAACTGGGAGAGAGGATACATTTGCTTTCTCAGAGTCCCCTGAAGAACTGTTTTTTTCTCCCTTCTTTGTCTTTTTCCACTTTTGACTAGCCAACTTTGCCATCTTAGCAAAATCTGTTCTTGAGAGGAAAGACACAAAATACATACACAGTGCATGCCTACAATTATATTATTCATTTAGACTCTAGTCCAAGTGAATATTTGCATTTAAAACCTCTTTTCCAATCTTTGTAAAAGGAAGGACTTTGCATTCTCTGCAAAATAAATATGATCCAAATATCTCTGGGCCTCACCAGTTTTGGGATACAGCATGTGACATTCAGTGTCATATCTCAGATTTCACAGTGCTTGTCCCCATCAGCTAACTAGGCCTCTAAATCTGCAAATCTTTTTTCATCATCCCCATCATGCTTAGTGGCCTGCTGGACTTCTATATCTTATGAACTTGTCCATCAGCCATAGTCACCACTGGGCAAGTGTTGTTTTCCACATTTTTCATGCTCTGTTCTAGCTCCTCCTGGCCAGTATTTTTTTTTTCCTCCTGAGACACTGCTGTGCCTGACATCTGTCATGGCTCACGTGGCTGACCGTGACGATGCCAAAGCTATGCTGAGACTATTCTCTCAATGGTTCCAAACTTGTCCATCCTTGAGGTACTTAGAGTGCACTGGCACTTGGTGGCGAGGAAATGGTTTTTCCTGTTCTCGAGATACGTGATTCCATCCAAGAACCGTAAACATGATGCCTGTATTGCCCGTATTTCTCTTCCTTCTGTGTACCCATTTACCAATTTCTCAAATTTCTTTAGTTTAAATAAATAAATAAACAAGATCCATGTGGAAATCAACTATTTGAATGAAGCTTTTGAGGAAGTGCTTTCTGTCCTTAGGGCGTTTATCATTTTAGAGGAAGACAAACATAAAACCTATACAAATCAGTGTAATAAAGGAATTAATGTGTGCTTTTAGAATAGAAGTGCTGTTTCTAGAATAAAAAAGGAAACAATAATTTTTGGCTGACTAGGCTGAAGAGACTTCAAGGACAGAATTTTAATAAACAAAGAGAAAAGGACCAGCAGCCCATGTAGAGTGGACAGAATGAACAGAGAAACCGAGGTGGGGAGAAGCACAGTGTGTGCCAGGCAGGCTGAGGACTCTCATCCGGGGTCTGGGTTCACTGAAGGAAATATAACTAGAGGACCTGAACTTTCCTCAGTGGAGTGAGAAATCATTTTCCACAGTATGTGCCACGCCTCCCGCTCAATCACATTCAAACCTGATGATTCAGATCCAAAATTGTTTTAAAGGCAACCTGGTTTCATATATATTTCATGTGTATTTATTTATGTTGGAAAGAATGTGATCTTCAGATCACTGCCAAAACGGGTTCTTGGTGATATTTTATATACTTGAGGATATAGATGTTTTCAATTCTTCTGGTAGAAAGATATCAGTTAGAAAATGAGACTAGCATGTAAGTAATGTGTTTTGCAAATGGCAGGTACTCAATGAATACTTAGGGAAGAAATTTCAATGAAAAGAAAAGACTTTGCTTAACTAGACCATAGTTGCAAAACTGGTTTTTAAGCTTTGTTCTTCAAAGGGACTATAGAGACACGTAGGAGAAGGATTCCTTTGTCTACATACACGCGCGCGCGCGCACACACACACACACACACACACACGCACATCCTTTAACTAGAAGACCTTCACTTTTGTTTTTCCTGTATAGGAGCTCTGAACAAGACTTCCTTAATAGAAAATAAGTGTTCATGGTTTAAAACTTTTGAAATATATCCTTACAATTATTGAATTAGTACCCCTAAAAAAGGACAAGGAGGATTTTTGAAATTCTAAAGAAATTGTGATTACAGGAGATTTGCTAATCTGATTAAGAAAGCTTCAAAGCATACTTTGGGAGGCTGAGGCAGGCAGATCATGAGGTCAGGAGATGGAGAAGACCATCCTGGCTAACATGGTAAAATCCCATCTCTACTAAAAACACAAAAATTTAGCCCAGTATGGTGGTGGGTGCCTGTAGTCCCAGGTACTCCGGAGGCTGAGGCAGGAGAATGGCATGAACTCGGGAGGCGGAGCTTGCAGTGAGCTGAGATTGCACCACTGCACTCCAGCCTGGGTGACAGAGCAAGACTCCGTCTCAAAAAAAAAAAACAAAAAACAAAAAAACAAACAAAAAAATGCTTCAAAGCAATAATGTCAAGCAAGACAGAAAAAGGAAATATAATGGTGAGTGATAAGAATGATAAATAAAGATGATTATATAGGAAGCAGAAAAAACTTGCAGAAAATAAAACATTCTAATATTTTTCAATTCTTATAAGCTGTTTACTGAGTAAAGGTTTTAAACAACTAAAATTAAATTTTAGATACTAACAAGTAAATACTATTTCATGTAACACTGATACTTCTTTGTATGGGGATTCATGAACAGGAATACAGAATGGAAGAGGAACATTTTTAGACAGAAAATACCTACTAGTAAGGGAATAATTACTAGTGCTATACATCAAATGCTATTTTCAAGAAA
This sequence comes from Colobus angolensis palliatus, assembly GCF_000951035.1. Taxonomy (NCBI): domain Eukaryota; kingdom Metazoa; phylum Chordata; class Mammalia; order Primates; family Cercopithecidae; genus Colobus; species Colobus angolensis. The sequence goes on along the minus strand of NW_012115322.1, from coordinate 2,361,463 downwards.
ATCTCTGAACTTGATGATAGAGATCTATGTACAGAGGATCTTATAAAAGTGTACTATAGACAACCACATAGAAGCCAAAAACGGTCAACACCCTTTTTGGAGTGGTTAGGAGAGACGTAATAATACATTTGAGTAAGCAAAAGAAGAAAGAGGCCTGGAAGAAGGATAAATTTTACAATAGGCGATACACAGGCAAGGTAAAAAAAAGCAGCTGGAAACAATAATAATATTAACATTAGGTTAGCCTATGGGAAAAAATGTGGAAAAAAACATATAAACATATTGTAAGTTGGGATCATAAATAAAAATGAATATAGAAAGGAAAAAGAACTATCTCAGTAAAGGTTTAGCCAACTAAAGGATTGGCCCAAGTGCCATTTATTCGGGGAATTTAAAACACAAATTTTTAATGAAGTTGCTGTGGTTATTATATTTAACCAATAATCATGATGATTTATAGTTTTTTGTGTGTCGGGGGGATGGGAAGTGGTTGTTTGTTTGAGACAGGGTCTCACTCAGGTTGCCCAGGCTGGAATGCAATGGCATGATCTTGGCTCGCTGCAGCCTCAACCTTTGGAGCCCTCTCCGAAGCCTCCTGATAGCTGGGTCTACAGGTACACACCACCACAGCTGGCTAGTCTTTTGTATTTTTAGTTGTAGGGTCCAACCCCACAGGGTCGGTGGGTTTTTCTCCCCGGGTGTGGAGACGAGAGATTGTAGGAATAAAGACACAAGACAAAGAGATAAAAGAAAAGACAGTTGGGCTCGGGGGACCACTACCACCAAGACATGGAAACCGGTAGTGGCCCCGAATACCCAGCTGCACTGATATTTATTGGATACAAGGAAAAGGGGCAGGGTAAGGAGTGTGATCCATCTCCAATGATAGGTAAGGTCACGTGGGTCATGTGTCCACTGGACAGAGGCCCTTCCCTGTTTGGCAGTCGAGGCAGAGAGACAGAGACAGAGAGAGAGGACACAGCCTACACCATTATTTCTTCATCTCAGAGGTTTTTAGTACTTTCACTAATTTGCTACTGCTATCTAAAAGGCAGAGCCAGGTGTACAGGATGGAACATGAAGGCGGACTAGGAGTGTGACCACTGAAGCACAGCATCACAGGGAGACGGTTAGGCCTCCGGATATAACTGCAGGTGGGCCTGACAGGCCTTCCACAGGAGGTGGAGTAGAGTCTTCTCTAAACTCCTCCAGGGAAAGGGAGACTCCCTTTCCCGGTCTGCTAAGTAGCGGGTGTTTCTCCTTGACACTGACGCTACCGCTAGACCAAGGTCCGCTTGGCAACTGGCGTCTTCCCAGACGCTGGCATTACTGCTAGACCAAGGAGCCCTCTGGTGGCCCTGCCTGGGCATAACAGAAGGTTCGCACTCTTCTGGTGACTTCTCACTGTGTCACCTCAGCTCCTATCACTGTATGGCCTGGTTTTTCCTAGGTTATGATTGTAGAGTGAGGATTATTATAATATTGAAATAAAGAGTAACTGCTACAAACTAATGATTAATGATATTCACATATAATCATATCTATGATCTATATCTAGTATAACTATTCTTATTTTATGTATTTTAGTACACTGGAACAGCTTGTGCCCTCGGTCTCTTGCCTTGGCGCCTGGGTGGCTTGCCACCCATATTTAGTAGAGACAGGATTTCACCCTGTTGCCCAGGCTGGTCTCAAAGTCCTGGATTCAAGCAATCTGTCCACCTTGACCTCCCAAAGGGCTGAGATTATGGGCATGAACCAATGTGCCCGGCTAGTGATTTACAGTTTATGCAAATATTTGCAGTCTAACTTGTTGTTAATAATGGAGTATGATTATGTTGTATCAATTAGGAATTTTTTATTTACAGCATGTTAGTTGCTATTCATCTAAGTACCATAATAGACATAATAATCATACTATTCTTGTGGCCCGAAAAGGTGATATTTATGCTGTGCTCTCTCTATAAGAAGCAACAAATGAGGCAAGTAAATGCCACTTTTGCATAACACTTGTCCTTTAGGATCTCTGGGAACACTTCTCAGGTGGGTTGATAAGAAGAAGAAGAATGAAATAACTTCTACCCATATTACTCATATGGGTAATGAAATAACTTCTACCCATATTACGAATCTACTGTTGCATGTCAGGGTGCATTGATGTTAGCCTGGAACATTTGTCTACTGCTATGAAAGTGATCCATATCATCATAGCTAGGCACAGAAATAACTTCATCAAGTTTTTTCAGGGAACATGGAGCAGAATATGAAGTTCTTTCATACAAAATAGAAGGAGTCTTTTTTTTTTTTTTGAGATGGAGTCTCGCTCTGTCACCCAGGCTAGAGTGCAGTGGCGCGATCTTGGCTCACTGCAACCTTAGCCTCCAAGGGTTGAAGCGATCCTCCTGCCTCAGCCACCCCAGTAGCTGGGACTACAGGCGCATACCACCACACCCAGCTAATTTTTGTATTTTAGTAGAGACGAGGTTTCACCATTTTGGCCAGGATGATCTCCATCTCTTGACCTCGTGATCTGCCCACCTCGACCTCCCAAACTGCTAGGATTACAGGCATGAGCCATCATGCTCAGCCAGAAAGAGTCTTCAATACAACCTTTATTGACTTTGGACAGAGTCTTCAACCCCCACCCTTTTTATTTGAAGACAAAACCCACTCACAGAACCATTTGGCATGTAGGATGTCATTCTGAATTGGCTCACTTGAAAAAACTTTTGGCCACAGGAGTTACATAAACCTTTTCATTAAGGCCCTATAGACCACATTTTAGATATTATTTTAAAACTATGAGCCATGTCAGCCAAACAGACATTCTGGAACAAAAGACTGGAGATAAACAATCTGAAATTTTTTTCCTTTGCTGGAGGAAGTGATTCTTTAGGCTGAAATCAAAAGCAACAACATTCTGTCTGTTTTTATGCAAGCCAAAATCTACAGACACCTGGAAACACCAGATAATGTTTTTAAAAGATTACTTCCCCTCAGATGGCCTGAAAGTGAGATGTGGACTCATAATCCTTTACTCACCCAAAGGCCTTATGAAAGTTCCTCTCCCTGACTTGAGGGCACAGGATGTGCTATCACATCAATTTCTCCAGAAGACCCAGTAATTTCACTTCTCCTTGAAACAAACCTATTCTCATCTAGTAAAACTAGTAATGAGAATTCTGATTTTATTTGTTTTTCTCTTACAGGCATTTATCATTTGGAGTTTCTAGCATTTACAGGCACAGGAACGAAAACTCATAATTTATTGTCAAAAGATGATTTTCACAGAGCCATGTGAATTCATTCCACAGTATTTGCTTCTTGATCAATCCAAAAAATAACTGTCTTCTCATTGCAAGTTAAAGTAGAACACGATTAAGGCTTACATTTTTAGTTTTATGCAAAATTTACAGTTTTTAAATGAACATTTTCATGTTAAGTTTGAGAATGAGAGAACTTTTTTCAGAAAAATTGTTTTATATTCTGTCTTTATGAAAGAAATGAATGTGCAATGCAAGAAAAAAGATTATATACAGAAGTGTAGAAATGTGTGTATGTGTTTCTGGAAAGGAAATAAATAGTTTTCATCAGATTCTCAGATATTTATGACCCAAAAAAGGTCAAGATACTAATAAAGAGTTAGTTCATATATCATGTCCTTGGTTCTATTCTATTTAGCTCTCTAATATCAGGTTGAATCACACACAACTGCACACAAGTGTATGATAACTTTTTACTTACAAAAACAGCAATTTTACAAGGCACAGTCTAATACCTTCGATGAATTCTAAAAAGCATGAAAAAGTAAGGAAGAATAGCTAATATGTTGGACCCAGAATCAAGTTTGAAAAAAATCTTGGCATACTGAGATATGGAGTAGATATATATTACAATGAAAGATGACAAAAATAAGCCAAAAATCCTACATGGAGCTGCACAAAACAACATTTTTCAAGCATAGTGTAGCAGAGATATTTCAACATGCAGGTAAAAGAAACCCCAAGGACCTAGATGAAGACAAGCTCCGCATGAGACAACAACATGGCAGGGCTGCTAATGAACAAAAACAGTCTCAGCATTAGACCAAGCCATTGACTTTCACTCAATACTCCCTGTATGCAAGACTTTGTATTAGGCATTTTAGATTTACTTTCTCATGTAACTTTCATAATAGCACTTTGAGGTAAATGTCAATGGCTCCATTTGATAGGTGACAAAACTGAGCATAGAAAAGCTGCATGACTTGCCTACAGTTAATACGTGTTGGTGATGGAAAATGTAATAATTATTAATAATAATTTGCTGAAATGTATTGAGCTTTTCCTGATAATCAGGAACTATGGCATGTTCCTACATAATTTATTTCTTACTGATGTTAATACTTCTAAAAACACTCTTAGGCAAATATTATTATCATTTCACAAATGAGAAAAGTGAGGTTCAAAGATAAAGGTCTTCAAACTCCAGCAACAGATATGAACACAACAGCTTTAGAGAAAGTGTTTAAGCAGATCCCATGATTGGGAAAGGTCAAATTCCTTATTATACGTGTATCACCAAGAGGCTCTGCTTCTCTGATCTGATTATGACTGATACCCACGTAGAAACCTATCTGTACTTAGGTTTACACAAAATTCTGGGAGATTACATGCCCACATATTAACAGCGTTTATATCTGAGAAATGGAATTCATAATGCTGACTTTTGTCTACTCAAATGTATGCTCTAAATTCTTGACAGGGAACATATGTTACTTGAGAGCTGATAATTTTTAAAATGAAAGTTATTTTTAATCCTCCTCATTACTGAGTTCATTTATTAGAAAAATGTCATTACCACTGAACCCGTGAACTTGAGCTCTAAGATGGTACTATAAGCACATGTGAGTTTCCCAATACTGAGACAAGTCAATAGATTGTGTGGGAAAGGATGGTGAAAACTATATTCTGTATCTGGAAAGAAAATTAATAGAGCCAGAATATTTATTTGCCTTGTAAATGTAAGAGCCCAGTGAGACCACTTCCTTCTGCAAAGGCAAGGGAAAACTTCACACTGCCACCATGCTCCTCAGTGAGCAAGAACTGGGGTCTTCAGTGAGCACGATGCTGCCCTACAGGGCCCATCAGACCAACAGGGCCACGTACATGACCTGGGGGTGGAGGTAGTTACCTAAAGTGCCAGCTCTCTCTCCTCTGTGGAAGCAGACATATACAACTGACTGTAGTGACATATACAAACAAATGCGCTCAAACTTAGTGCTGAAAAGCAAACCATAAAGGAGAAAGTGAGGTCGAAAGAGACAATCAGGTAAGAAGTGCAGAGAGAAGTGGGAAAGTAAATGTGGGCAAGAAATGGGGCTGAAACAGTGGAAGAGAGCAGTTGAGCAAGTTGGGGGTGAGGCAGGAGAAAGGGGAGGGGAGGACAGTAAGTGGCAAAGAAAAATGCAGGGAAGAGAAGGTTTTACTTCCCATCACACAGCTTCTTCTGACCTGTGAGATGCCACCTCCTTTTGGGATTCTCATTTATCTTTTCCTTTTGTCTCTCACCCTTCCCGCCCATTAGTTCTCTTCCCTTTGTTATTTTCTCTCTTCCTCTCTTTCTTCAAATTAAAATCCCTTTTGTCCTGTGAAGCCTAAGAATGACATAAATCGCAAAAATAAGAGTCTATAGAAAGAGAGGAAGGGGAGGAAAACAGTAGGGAGGTTATGGAATTCTACCACAAGCTTCTAATGAATTAAAAGTATGCAAATGGAACTGCAAATAAAGAGACGCATAATGCATAGAAGCTTAGGGAGGGCATGGGAACTCCTGGCACCAGTTTAACTTTGTTTGTCTAGGGTTCTGTCACATAGTGGAAAGATTATAGTCATTATTTGGGCTGAGTTAGACACATTCATGAGCATTATGTTTAATGAAAACAGAAGCATAATTGAGGCCTGAATCTCCCATGAAAAGAAAACACTAGAATACACATATACACATATACTTTTTTAAAAAAATGTAAGAGTATGAATTAGAGCAGGAGTCAGTAAACTACAGCCCAAGAGTTCACTCCAGTGCCCCCTGTTTTGGTACAGCCAGTGAGCTTAGAATGATTTTTATACTTTTAAAGGATGAAAGAAAAATTAAAAGAAGAATATTTTGTGACACATGAAAAGGATGAAATTTCAGAGTCCATAAATAAAGTTTTATTGAAAGAGAGTCACCCCATTCATTTACCTGTTGTCTGTCTTTTATTCTACTGCTTTTACTCTACAATGGCAGAGTTGTGTAGTGGTGACAGAGATTGCATGTCCCATCAATTACTCCTGGCCCGTAACAGAAAAAGATTGCCAAGCCCTGACTTAGGGCATTGCTTACGGAAAGGGAAAAGCACATTTTCCTACTGATGATCAAATGGTTGGGAAGTCACCCCTCTGTGTCCCTCTTAGACTTCTCACTCTCTCTTCTCCATTATAGGATTGTCCCCCCCCAAAAAAAGAGCTTTATAGGTGTGTTAGTCTTTTTAATTTTTAAGGATTTTTTTTTTTTTGCCCATAAAAAGCAGTACCTCAAATTATCATCCTATTTGGTGTAATCACTATTTGTTATAAATAGAGATGTGTTATCAATAGTTATCTAAAGTGCCAGCTCTCTCTCCTCTGTGGAAGCAGACAGGTGAAAGGCTGACTGTAGTGACACATACAGATGTGCTCAAAGTTATTTGCTATAGAGATTATACCGAATAGAGATTTATATAGAGATTTCACCAAATAGAGATGATAATCTCTGTTTGATAAATAAATAAATGATGTCAAGTACATCTCATTTTGTGCTTTTCTTGTTTACTCTTTTATTTCTGGAGGCGACTTACCAATAAACCTAAGGAAAAAAGCATCTTTTTCAGATAAACACCCAAGGCCGTCATAAAAATAAGTCTCTTCTTAATTGCTCAGCTCATGATCTAGATTTTCTTAAGTGACAAAGATCCTTACTGAATATCAAGAAAACATTATGTTCAGTGAAAATCCATGAAAACCCTCACAAGAATCTTGGGATTGTCATGCTCAGATTTGGAGGAATGTTCATGCCCATTCAACAGTGCTGGGTAAATTAGCCACCATTTCCACATAAAAAGTTTCCGTAGAATTTTTAGAAACAGAAATATTTTTGTAACTTTGAAAAAATGTCATTTAACTGTGTAATTTTGTACAGCTTACAAGTGTGCAAAGGAGGTCACAGAAATCACAGAAATAATGCACACTTAAACTGACAGATGGTCTTTTCTGAAGCCTAGATGATACTTCACTACAACTCCTTCTGAGTTAATCAGGAAATGTTCACTCAGCACATAGTCTCACCGAGAGCAGTATATACGTCATATTTATTTTCTTTGAAATGGTAATGATTCAACATTACTGCAACTACGGCATTAAATACTTTCATAGTTACCATTATAAAACTTCCCCTTTTATTATTAAATCCATCAGGTTTCAGGCAAGGAAACTATTGTTTCCATAAATAATCAAAATCAAAGCACAATAGTGATATCTGAAAGTGACAGTCAAGATCATTTCTTTTTGTTGTTCTACGTATTTATTTGTCTGGGTTTTTTTAGATTGATTTCTTTGTGGCATTCACTCCTTAGAATATTTAGATAAGTGAAGTAGCAGATCTATTAAGCAATATCAAAATAATCAGAATTATAAAAATCATAAGTGAAGCTAAAGTGAAAGGCCCAGACACTATTTTACCCATGCAGGTGCAAACTGTAATCCTGCTAGAAGCTGAGTCACCCCATTAACCATCAACCTTCCAATTAGAGCTTTGGGGTAATCTTTTGGAATTGCTGTAATATTTAAAAGTAACTGGTAATTACATAATTTATAAAAGTATCTGTTCATTATGACAAAGCCACTCAGGGGAGACAAGGAGTACATGTAATGTAATATAACAGGTTGATTATATAAATGGTTCAGCCACTTTACTGCTATTACTTTATGCTGAACAATAAGTAATGGTTCAGTTCAGTCTAAAGCTCATCACAGTGTGCTTACCTCTTACACTGCCGGTTCAAGTCTTTCTTTTGAAGAAAACTGGTTGATAATGTATAATATGTCAGAATGCAACACAAAAAAAGTATAGCTCTAGACACTTACTTGGAATTAGTGTGAAACAAGCTTACGTTTCAATCCATCAAGAAGAAGATTGCTTCCCAAATGGGGTTGGTGCTATGAATTAAGAGCAAGTAGTAGTAGACAGAAAGGATGTTGCTGTACTTTGAGAGGCTCACCAATTTCCTTGGTGCTCAGCTGTTGACTCTATGTGAAGAAGTCATATCCAGCTTCCTTGTTACTGTGAGTCCAGCTACAGGCTTTACAAGCCTTAGAATTGTAGTGTGTAGATTACAGTGGATATTTTCAAATTTGACATATACTGCTACTTCTGTATTTTAAAATACATACATAAGCTTCATTACAAATTTATATTATTTTTTATTGTTCAACCAGATGTCCACAATGATGTAAAATAATTCTTAAAACTTAAATGGAAGAACAATTATCCATTATCCTTTCGCAAGCTTCCCTTTAAGCCTACCAGATTCATAAATTACATTAGAGATTAGTGTAATATAGATAATTGCAAGGTATTATTTTAATTGGTTTTATTATTTTTTAGGTATGGTAAGTCCAACAGATCAAGAGGTGATTGCCATTGAAGTAATACTTTGTTGATCACTGTCCCCAAGCAGACGGGCATGCCACACTCTGCAGGACCACATGGGGAATCACTGGAGTGAGTAGTGAGGAGAGGGAGAGGGAGAGGGAGACACTGTGGGCAAGAGCCTTTACTGTGGTTTCTTTAGGAAGGAATGGAATAGGCAGGGTGTGCAGGCTTAGGATTGGTTAGTTGAAATAATTTCAGCAGGCTCTGGGGCACAAGAGCTGCCCTTTGTTGTCTGGTATCTGAGCCTGGAGTCATTAGGGCAGGTGGATAGTGGTCTAGGGTATGAGAGCCCAATAAAGAAGGTGGTTGGATGGTTGGAACTGTGAGCTCTGGAGTAGTTGATTCGCTCTTGAAAGCATGCTTGATGCAGAGTTGTTTACCATCTCTAGGAATTGGCTGACCTTGAGAGGGGCAGCAAAGTCCTAGATGTCAAAGTATCAGAATACAAAAAGTGAAAAACACAGTTAGTGCAAGTATTCACTCATCTTTATTGCAAAGTGTTGAATACATTTCTTTTTACTATGAAAAATGGCTTTGATTCTTATTATTACTGATAAGATTGAAACAATTCAATGCAAATTTTTATATTGCCTTTCTTCTCCACAAATTCTCTTTGTATCTTCCATCATTTTTATCTAATGTCTCCTGACTCAGAAGAATCATCTCTACTTTAATTGTAAATATTGGTCTTCATCTTACTGCTTTAATGCCAGTTCTAAAGCAAATCTTCATGAATAATTCTCTCTCCATATATATTTTGAGTTTTCTAATTTTTTTTATCTCTACAGTCCCAGGCTCCCTGCCTATAACATATTCAGACCATCTCTATTCTAAATTCATTTTGTGTATATAGGGTTGCCCATCAAGCAATCACCTTAGTACTGTCTTTTTCTTCACTGCCGCAATTCTTGAAATTAGCCTCCATTCATGGCCTCTGAGGCCTCAGTGTCATTCCTTAACCCCTTATCTTATGGTATGGCTCCTGCTCCACATAGATTTCTCTTTTATTGTTATCAAAGCCAGCGATATTTGTCTGTAGGACTTAGTACTATTGGCCTCTTGCTTAAACTGCCCTTTTCTCTTCAATATGGTAGCATCAAATTATCTCCATTAAATGGTCTGGTCACTTCTAGTCTCCTTTCATGGCTTTGCTAAAGCTCTCTACTTTCCTTAGAGTCTCTTTCTTAAGTCAAAGTCACACTGCCAGCTCCCAACTCAACCTTTGTCCCTGGATTCCTCCTCGTGGCCTTGAACTCAATCTAACCCAATCCAGTGTCAGCATCCTCTTATCCCAGTGTGCTCCTTCTACTGTCTTCACTTTCTAACACTGTTCTCATTGCCTTTTGGTTCAAAATATTAAAATCACCTTTATATCCTTCAAATCTATTGCTTGCCACATTATACTAATTGGCAAATCTTGCCAGCTCTGTCTCAATGAACATTCTTACTCTTACTTCTTTATTTCTAGGTTCACAGTCATTATTCTTCTTTGAGCTATTATTTACTCTCCTAAGTTCCTGATTTGGCTGTATGTCTTCAGTTTCTCCTCTGTTAGTAGTAGTCTTTACAGGATATTTCAAATGCCAGGCATGCACACAGGCTCACCATTTGCAATTTGCCATTTTCAGTTCCTACGAGGGTACTTTCATTATGCTTCCCTTGCCCTAGCAGACAGTCTTTATAAGTGAGAAATCAACCCTAACTCTCAGACTACTGATACTAGAAAAATTATCAGTGAAAATAATAAAGCCAATAATTGTAGTGTCTAAGTCCGCAGGACATTGAATAATTCATGTAACCTTTACTCCTCTTTCCCTTTCATGCCTGCTTATAAATAAAAACCCATGTAACAGTAGTAACAGACAATGCCTGGATTCCTGTTCTGATTTCAGTTCAGAAAAGAGTGGACTTGGCCTCCCCTCCTTGTTCGTTACTATTGGAATGGCACTAGTTATCCCATGATTGGAATGACCGAGGAGTAAGTAGACAGAAGTCTTTTAAAGTGACATTCCAATCAACTCTGAAGAACCTGGAACCATAAACTAAAGAAAAAACTGAGTTGGTGTCTCTGGAGTTTGGGCTCCCACCAACAAAGTCCTTGCCAATCACAACCTTATTTTGCCTGCAATCCAGACGTCAGAACAGCAATAACGGTGCAGAAGAAAAAGAGGGTTTTCTCAGAGTAATCTTCATGGTCTGCTGAGAACATAGCCAACCCTTTCTCTCCCCTTGACAGAAATGGTGTCCTTTTGTAACCAGGGTCCTTTGGTTGCAAAATATACATTACTACTTGCTTAAGTGACAGGTGGTTGGGATTCCTAGTTTTGTCTCTGGCAAATTGATAAAGAAGAAAAGTCAACTGCATGGCCCAGAGGTAAGGAGATGAAGGAGTACTCTGACATAGCCCTCATTCTTTTTTTTTTTTTTTTTCTTGCTCTGTCGCCCGGCCTGGAGTGCAGTGGCCGGATCTCAGCTCACTGCAGGCTCCGCCTCCCGGGTTTACGCCATTCTCCTGCCTCAGCCTCCCAAGTAGCTGGGACTACAGGCGCCCGCCACCTCGCCCGGCTACTTTTTTGTATTTTTTAGTAGAGACGGGGTTTCACAGTGTTAGCCAGGATGGTCTCGATCTCCTGACCTCGTGATCCACCCGTCTCGGCCTCCCAAAGTGCTGGGATTACAGGCTTGAGCCACACCGCGCCCGGCCGCCCTCATTCTTTGCAGCTTATTATGTAGTTGGAGAAAGGACTATGCTTCATGGTACAGACCACTCTGGAACCTTATTGATGTTCCCTGTTAATGTACCCTCCACACTGCCTCCTGAAAAGCCTGTAACTATGCTCATATTGCTACTCTAGGGGGTTTTCCCCAAGAGTGCTCCCAACTTAACTGTAACCACTTGGCCCTAGTATTCAAGGCCCTTCCTAGAATAATCCCAATATGTTTCCCAGCTGTAGCTCCCTCTTTAGTGCATTTAGGCCTTTTCTTTAGTGCATTCTGTCTACACTGCCTCTATATCTTTACTCATATGGTTTCTCTCCCTACTGCAATCCCTTGCCTTACTGACTCACACAATATTAATTTAGTACTTATTGTAGACCAGGTACTTTGCTATACGGTAGGAATTCAAATGAGTAAAACCAACATAGTCCCTGTCCTTATGCAGTCTATAAGACAATGGGAAAGACAGATATTAGTCAAATACCATGGATTTGTTTAAATTACAACTCTAATAAGTACAAGCAAAAAAAGACACTCAGAGCTACAAGCATTTTTAGAAAGGGAACTTGACAGAAGTGCCAGGAAAGAGAAATTGAGAGCTTGGCAGTATAGTTGCAGCACAGTACACACTGGGTCCTACTGCCAAAATCCTTCTGACCTTCTGGAACCTCTCTGGAGCTCTTTTCTGAATCTCTTCAGTAAGGTCACGCTTTTGTTGAAACCATCCTAGACTCTGTGTATACCTTCTCCTACTCTACTTCTTCTCTTATCTTCCTTTTAGATATTAAGCAATTCAAGGTTAGAGGCTCCACTCTCCACATCTTTGTATTTTTTTGCCATTTCCTAAAACAATGCCTTGGATACAGTAGGTGCTCATTAACTATTTACTAAAGGAATTGCCTTGTATTAGTCCATTTTCATGCTGCTAATAAAGACATACTCGAGACTGGGCAATTTATAAAGGAAAGAGGTTTAATCGACTCACAGTTCCACATGGCTGGGGAGACCTCACAATCATGGTGGAAGAACAAGGGACATCTTACGTGGCGGCAGACAAAAGAGAGCTTGTACAGGGGAACTCCCCTTTATAAAACCATCAGATCTTGTGAGACTTACTCACTCTCATGAGACTAGCACGGGAAAGACCCGCCCCCATGATTCAATTACCTTCTACCAGGTCCCTCTGATGACATGTAGGATTATGAGAGCTAGAATTTAAGATGAGATTTGGGTGGAGACACAGCCAAACCATATAGGTCTTAATTTCTCCAAAATGTATTTAAATATGTGCCCTGATGACATTTTCATGAGATTAATAAAAAAATACTATGGAAAAAGAAAGATGATGCAACAATCCATAAAATAGCCAATCAATCTCTGAGCTATTGAGAACTGGTTAAGCATCTATAGGTAAAGAAATAGAAACATATTAACCACATGTATATGTGTGTGTATGCATATGTATGAATATATGTGTGTGTATATATATATGTCTGCATGCATCGCATGATTGTAAAAAGCACCATTCTTTGGAGTCAATCTGATTTCAAATGCTGGCTCTACTAGTTGTCAGTTGTGTGACCTTGAAAAATTATCCTTAAAATGGGAGTGATACTAACAGCACACTTCACAAGATTGCCATGGAGGTTAATTATGTAAAGCATTTAAAACATATTTCACATTGACATATGCCTCAAGAACCTGTCACAGTCCTCATTCATTAGGGAGAAGTTGGCTGGCTGCTCCTTAAGCTCTGTCTTCCAACTCTCTAGAATCGGGCTTAGGCAACCATCAGGGTCTGGCAAGGCCAGACTCAACCTAGAGGAGCGAATTGTCACAGAGAAGCCACAGGATGAAACAAGGAAGCAGAGCATTCAAGCCAGACAGAGGTGCATTCAAATCCACCTCTGCCAAATTATTTCGGCTCTCAGAACCTCAGGGTCCTCATGTGTAGAATTGGGATTGTGGTAGAATTTGAGAATAAGGTCTGACCTTCAGGATGTAATGTCCAAGTCCCTGGAAAAACCCTTTCCTCTAAAACAGCCTCCTTAGAGTCCGCAACAAAGTGAGACATTCCTTTTTCAGAAACTAAGACTGATGCTGTGATAACTTGGTCAAATGTTCCCTTTATATCAAGGTATATAGAAATTCTATTGTTTAGAATAGGATACTCGGTGGTACAGATTCATTGTCTATTTCTCTGAATAAGAAGGCTGTTTCTTACTGTCTACTGGAACAGTTCCATTACATACAGGGAAACTACTCATTGTTTTTACTTTCATTTGCCAAATTCTCATGTTAAAAATTTTTAATTAAAACAAGTTCATACTGGTCTATTAACAAACAGAAAGTTTGAGCAATTCTAGAATTCCAAGAAATACAATCTTGCTTTTCACCTCCAAATACCACTTTTGAAATACAAAGATTTTGGGGCATGTTTTTATGATGTCACACAGTACTCCAGCATTATGTTCTTGCTTAGACTTTCTCTGAGAGCCTGCCCATAGTCAGTGGCTGCTTTTCTAAGACAAAATATCCTTGACCTCAGTGTGACCTTTCATATATAGAGAACAGACAGAATCTAAAAAGCCTCAAAGAAAAAAAAAATTGACTTCATAAACTCACACTGTCTATGAGAAATTAGGCAAACCTGGAGTGACAGGAGTATGCGCTAACTTTCACAACAGTTACTTGAAGTTCTGGAGCAGACACATCATGCTTTCAAAGTTCATCACTTTACAGAATTTAAAAGGCCTGGAGTTAGATCTTGACACCCTTTGTGGTACATGCTGAGTTCAGCAGTTTAATAGAGCCATAGGTATTGATTTTGATCTTTCCATATTTTTAATGTCATCTTGATTTGGATACATGGGCTCAGATAGGCTGAAATTGATTAGGACTGATGTTAAGAAAAATTAAGTCAGCAAAATTTATTTTCATTGGCCTCTGCACTTTCCATCGTCATCCTTTCTCCCATGGCAGCTGCTCACCCAGCCATTTTCCCAGTACCTTCATGATGACTGGGGCCTCCATCCACGCCGTACCATTCTCTCTAGAAAAGCCCTCATGTTCCAGCTCAGTGAAATTTACCTGTTAGCTGTGGCCATCTCCCAGCCCTCCCTTAGTTGACAACTTGCAACATTTATTCTAATGGGTTAGTGAGTCCTAACGTCTTAATGAACTATCTCTTCCCCTTCCTGGAATACTCTTCATTTCTCTTGTCCTTGAAAAATTCAACTCATTCAATTTAAGTGTAATTTCTTTGAATTTTTCCTGATTTCTCCTAGGAATAATTAGCTGGTCTTATTCTGTGTTCCCACAGTATTTTCTACAGGTAGTGTGTGTGTATGTATGTATATATATATATATATATATATATATATATATATATATATATTTTTTTTTTTTTCCCTGAAACAGAGTTTCGCTCTTGTCACCCAGGCTGGAGTGCAATGATGCGATCTCAGTTCGCTGCAACCTCCGCCTCCCAGGTTCAAGTGATTCTCCTGCCTCAGCCTCCCAAGTAGCTGGGATTACAGGCACGTGCCACACCTGGCTAATTTTTGTATTTTTAATAGAGACAGGGTTTCACCACATTGGTCAAGCTGGTCTTGAACTCCTGACCGCAGGTGATCTGCCTGCCTCGGCCTCCCAAAGTGCTGGGATTATAGGTATGAGCCACTGTGCCTGGCCACTAATTCTTATAAGACTTTGTTATTTTATTATTTTGGGGATTGTATGTCCTTCTTTCCCTCATTAACTCTAAGATTTTCAATGGCTGGAAACTCAGCATATTTGTCCCAAAGTTTCCAGGTTAGCCCATTAGTACTTTCACAGCAAATACTTACTGAATCAATAAATGATTATAATAATGTGAATTTTAAATCCTCTTTAGTTCTTTCAAAATATTCAGTCTCTGAGCGGTAGAAGAGAAAACAAAGTGATATCAATCCCCATTAAAAAATGCTTTTGAGTAGACCTTTTTCCTGGAATACCAACCTGAGGACAATAGCATGTTCAAAGTCAGCCAGTTGTGCCACAACATACTTTATCAGTAACCCTTGGAAATGACAGAGCCCCTAACTGCTTTGTTGCAAGCCGGTTTCACTGACCAGAGTGATTCCATATCATTTTTTGCTTTCATGCCAGAGAGAATCTAACTGCACAATATTCCCATCCAAGGACTTGGTATCCCAAGTTCTCTGTGAGTAAACAATATATTCTTAAAGAGACAAAAATAATGTATTTTAACATGAGACCTATTCATTCTCTCAATCTCTTCTTTTTCTGGAAAATGATGACAATTGGTGATTCTAAAATCTGACCAGCCAGAGGGAAAAATATTTGGCCTTGAGCGGGCCTTTCTTTGGTGCCTCCCCTCAAATCGTATCATATCAGCAGCCATCTGTACCACTATGTAGTTTAGGCTATAACCAAAGACATTACATGGACTGAAGTTACACTTTGAACATACATGAGAAAAATTCATCTCAAATGAGATAGTTGCATCATTTATACAGATGTGATTACCTCCAGGGTAACAACAAAAGGGTGATACATCCACATCCTTCATTATCAAAATTGCCTCACTTCACGTTTTAACATGAGAGTAAAAGCATGGTGAAAGATGTTTGTTGTGGTACTTAGTGTATAATATCTCCTGTTGCTCTGGAAAACCATGCTAAATAGCTATTTTAGTCATTGTTGTTGTTATAGTCCCAAATATATAATCACAAACATAAGATCTAGACTTTTGTGGGAAGCTGGACATATGCTGAGTTAAGCCACGAGAAACAGATCATGTTGATGGCCTCCGAATCATTTGCTTTGGCAGATATATTTGTATAATTCCTAGATATTTACAGAAATAAACATAACATGTTGAAATGTGCAGTATTGGGGATTGTGGTTAAGAAAAATATAACATATATCAAACAAAGGAGGAAAAAATGCCATCTGGCCTTACCAACATACTCTATCTAAAACCTACTTTTTAGTTTCTCTGCTTATTTCTCTCCTGTTCCAGATGTCTTTAACTAATTACTGTCTGTACACTTTTTTAGTTAGCTCTCTTATCAAATTCCATATGTTTATAACCTTTTGCCTGAAATACCACTGCCTGAGTTTCTTACATCCCGTTTTCCATTTCTTAAAAATTCTTCCAGCTACATCCTTAATCCCATCCTCCCTAAATTTATGTAGGACCTCACCACCTACTAACTTAAATAACTGCAACTTTTTTTTCTCTCCCAGCATCTTCTTTGCCTCAAATATGAAGATGGTTGTGTGAGTGGTCAAAGGGACCCACAACTCATCGGCCATGTATAGAATTTTGTGCAAGTTCAACTTAACTTTCTGAGCTTCAGTTTCTGTCCATCAGTTTAGTCTACCTTGTTTGCTATAGCTCAAGTAAGCAAACATAGACTAAAAATAAGTGATAGAAAGTAGTGCCCTGTCAGTACACCACTGACCTGGTTTATGGGAGCTTCATCCTCATCAAATGCTTTCAAAATCCTTCTCTAGTTGTACAATGCTCCGTAACCTATGCTTCCTGGCCATCACCTGGCATGCCACCATGTTTCCCCCTTTCCCCTCTAGCCCACTGGACTGGATCTGTGTTCTCTGAGATTTCTGAAAGTGGCATCTATACCAGCATTGCCCACTGTTGCCTTCCAAAGGCTGTCAGGATTCCAGCGCCCAAGGCAGGAGAGTATCCATGCCCCTGGCAGGGTTGCTGATTGCCAAAGCCACAACTGTTTGAAGCAACAAAAGGCAACCACTGTCTCTAATGTCAGACAATTGTCATCACCACTGCTATCACCGATGCTACTGCTTCTCTTACAGGGACCACCCATTCCCAGTGCTGTGGACAGTCTGCATGCCAAGGCTCCGTGGGGATTTTGGAGAAGCAACTGTTTTAATTTCCATTACCTCTGTTGGTGCAGTCTCTAAGCTAGGATTTGGCAAGTGTACATGGTAATTGAACCAAGGACCATTCAGCAGACACTAAGCTGTCACTGGACTCATTCCTATATACCCTTCGCAGGACATTTTGATCCTTTTTCCTTACGAGAAGTGCCTCTCCTCAGGCTCATTCTCAGGTAAAGAGCCCTTTCTCACATCTGGTCTGTTTGTTTTCCAGATGCACAAAGCACACATAATCTTCAATCCCAGTTTAGGTTCAAGCTGTGACTCTTGCTACATATAAATTACAAATAAGAATCTACCTTGTGAGGCCGGGCCTGGTGGCTCACACCTGTAATCCTTGCACTTTGGGAGGCAGAGGCGGGCAGACTGACTGAGCTCAGGAGTTTAAGACCAGCCTGGACAACACAATGAAACCTCATCTCTACTAAAAAATACAAAAAATTAGCTGGGGGTGGTGGCGCACGTCTGTAGTTTCAGCTCCTTGAGAGGCTGAGGCAGGAGAATCGCTTGAACCTGGGAGGCAGAGGTTGCAGTGAGCCGAGATTGTGCAGCTGCACTCTAGCCTGGATGACAGAGTGAGTCTCCATCTCAAAAAAACACAAAAAACAAAAAACAACTACCTTGTGGTATTATTTTGAGAATTACATGAATAGTGTGTGTATATTGTGTGTAATGCATTTGGAAAGGCACCTGGGGAGAAGGAAGAAGGATTCAAGGGAAGAGGCAGGAGCCCCAGAGCTGGTGTCTGAAAGGTGTCACACCATAGCCTTGATGCACAACAGAGCTCCAGGAGGCAAGTGTAACGCCCAAGAGGAAACTCCAGGGAGAAGGATCACTCCAAGACAAAATGGCTGTTTGGGGCAACTCTGCATGCTGGGCCAAGCCTGCTGCATAGACTTTCTTCATTTAAGCGTGATCCAGGAAGAGCCAGAAAGCTACCATATCGGGAAGAGTCTTGAAGAGCGGTCCAGAGACATATCAGTGATGAGCCGTTTGGACCCACCTGAGCCCAAAGTGAGAAGTTGCACATCCCAGGAGAAAGGAGGAAATAAATCTCCAACTAAAATTACATGTTTCTTTTTCTTGGAAAAATAAGACTTTGAAATAGAAATTATATTGTTATAAACAATATTTATTGTCCCCTCATAAAAGAAAAATATTATCAAAATAATCTATCTCTGCAGTCTCAGTTCCTTCAATGTGTCATTGGTGCCACATTACTCCATGTTCATCAGTTTATTGAAACTGTGGCCTCGAGGTTCAGTGATGGCCAACAATTCCATGAAGACAATATCCTGTTTCCTATCTTGCTCTATGCAACCTCTTTGCGTAATACGCGGCTGTTCTTCCTGGAACCTCCACCACCTTTCTAAAACATTTCTCTTCGCACTGTTAACTTCTCTACTCTGTCAAGAATATCTTTTTTTTTTTTTCTCTTTGAACAATTATTAATCTCTTTGTAGTTTCTTCAGTCATGTTTCATTCTTGCCCATATCTTTGTCCATAATTCCTCCTTCCACACCATGCTTCCCCCTTGATAATCTTTTCTACCATCAGCCTCTAGTTATCACCTCTATCAGTGGTTCTCAAAATTTTTAATCCATTATGCTGGGCCCAGTGGCTCATGCCTGTAATCTCGGTACTTTGGGAGGTTGAGGCAGGCAGATCACTTGAGGTCAGGAGTTTGAGACCAGCCTGGCCAAAATGGTGAAACCCCATCTCTACTAAAAATAAAAAATACAAAAATTATCCAGGTGTGATGGTGCATGCCTGTGGTCCCAGCAACTCAGGAGTCTGAGGCCGGAGAATAGCTTGAACCCGGGAGGCGGAGGCTGCAGTGAGCCTTGATCGCACCATTGCACTCCAGCCAGGAAAACAGAGTGAGACTCAATCTCAGCTCACTGCAACCTCCACCTCCCAGGTTCAAGAGATTCTCCTGCCTCAGCCTCCCAAGAAGCTGTAATTACAGGTGCCTGCCACTGCGCCTGGCCAGTTTTTTTTTTTTTTTTTTTTTGAGATGGAGTTTCACTCTTGTTGCCCAGGTTGGAGTGCAATGGCATGATCTCGGCTTACTGCAACCTCGGCCTCCTGGGTTCAAGTGATTCTCCTGCCCCAGCCTCCTGAGTATCTGGGATTACAGGCATTCGCTACCATGCCCGGCTAATTTTGTATTTTTAGTAGAGATGGGGTTTCTCCACGTTGGTCATGCTAGCCTCAAACTCCTGACCTCAGGTGATCTAGCCGCCTCGGCCTCCCAAAGTGCTAGGATTATAGGCCTGAGCCACCGCGCCCGGCCCTAATTTTTGTATTTTTAGTAGAGGTGGAGTTTCACCATGTTGGCCAAGCTGGTCTTGAACTCCTTACCTCAGGCAATCCACCTGCCTTGGCCTCCCAAAGTGCTGGGATTACAACAGGCATGAGCCCCCACGCCTGGCCCAGACTCTATATTTTAAAACAAACATTTTAGTGAAGGCTCTAAACATTTGGTAAAACCTCATGTAAGAATAATCTATCCTACAAAGAAAATAAATGAAATGAGAAGGAACAAAAACCTAGAAACAAGTCACATTGCATGGCTTTCTTTTGTTTGATTCTGGGATATTTGAGTAACTATGTTGCACTATCTTGTAGTGTCTATTTTGAAACTATTTTTTCCCTCAGGATGAAAGCAGCTACTCAGATGCTTCAGAATAAATGGTTAGGTAATTTAAGATATATATTCTTTCCGATAACAGAAATGGTATATAACCATTTCCCACTCACAGATTGAATCTTGAAAAACGTTATTTTTATAGAAAAACTCCTTGTGCTAAAGCTTAAAAGAGTACATATTACACCTTCTTTCTTCTCTTTATTGTCCAGGAAATTTTTTAAAAGCGATCTGGTCAGTATACTGTCCCAATATCAGAGAAACACAAAACCAACAGTAAATAGAAATAGGCCCTGAAAATATGTGATAGTGCTACTCACCAAAAGGCAAACTAATTGTTAAAGACTTTGAATGAATGAGAATGGGGCTAATAATTCAAATTTTCAGTGTAACCAGGCAGTTAGTGCTGATTGTGGCTGTTCTAAGTTTTTGGTTTTTCTTTTAATACCTTATGTTCTAGGGTACATGTACACAATGTGCAGGTTTGTTACATATGTATATGGCGATTCCTCCAGGATCTAGAACTAAGTTTTAAAACATACTTCACTTTTCACCGGGCTATCTCTGAAGTTCTCAGATATCTCAGTATCAAGGAGTACTCAATTTTTCTAAACACTCTGAAGCAAGCATTCTGCAAAGGAAAAAACAGCAACAGAGTCAGGGCAAAAACACTAGAGGATAAACCTTTTTATTTAATCACTAAGAAAGCTGAAAACTCGTGTTGATGTGTCATTAATGCAGTGCACTCATAGGTTAGTGTTGAGATCGCAGTCATTTACTGTTACTTGTTCCCAAATATGTAAACTATGAACACGTGAACTACAGTTGTCTCTAACTTGGAACAAGTTTTTTTTAGTCCAAAAATACATGTTTATTATATAATCTGCATATCTTGTTTCTACAACTTTCAAATAGTTTATTACCATCATAAACATCAATCATCACTATCACTATTATTATTATAGCAACATAATATTACTATTGCAGCAATGTGATCTTGGTCAAGTTAATTGCCTCAGAATCTATTACTCCCATTTATTTCTGTAAGAAGTATCATTATATGGAAGTATGGAAGTTCTATAGGATCTCAAGCCTAATTTCAGACTTTTTAAAAAAATTATACTTTAAGTTCGGAGATTCATGTGCAGAATGTGCAGGTTTATTACAAAGATATACATGTGCCATGGTGCTTTGCTGCACCCATCAACCCATCATCTACATTAGTTATTTCTCCTAATGCTATTCCTCCCCTAAACCCTCACCCCCAAAAGGCCCTGGTGTGTGATGTTCCCCTCCCTGTGTCCATGTGTTCCTATCGTTCAATTCCCACTTATGAGTGAGAACATGTTGTGTTTGGTTTCCTGCTCCTGTGTTACTTTGCTGAGAATGGTGGTCTCCAGCTTCATCCATGTCCCTGCAAAGGACATGAACTCATCCATTTTTATAGCTGCATAGTATTCCATGGTGTATATGTGCCACATTTTCTTTATCCAGTCTATCATTGATGGGCATTTGGGTTGGCTCCAAGTCTTTGCTATTGTGAATAGTGCCGCAATAAACATACGTGTGCATGTGTCTTTACAGTAGAATGATTTATAATCCTGTGGGTATATACCCAGCAATCGGATTGCTGGGTCAAATGGCATTTCTGGTTCTAGATTCAACCTGGAACAATTTCAGTCTGCTCCTCAAATACACACACACACACACACACCTCAAAAAAACATATTCTGGGAAGTCTTAGGAATAGACAGATACTCTAGCTCAGTTGTTCTAAGTCTCAGCAAAATATATTCACTTTTCCTTGGGTTACTTCTTCTACATTTTAAGTGCAGTATCAACCTATCCATCTATGACAGGAACCAAAAAGAACTCTTGTCCTGCTTGTAAACTTTAGCTAGGGAGAAGCAGTCCTCCTAGAATAGTCTTACTTCGGTCTAGCCTACTGGTTCCTACCTGGGAGTGATTTTTGCCCTCCTGCCCAAGGGAAAGAACATTTGGCAATGTCTGGAGGCATTTTTTGGTTATCACAACTGAGGAAGAGGTGTGCCACTAACATCTACTGGGTACCCTGGTGCTGCTAAACATCCTACAATGCAGAGGAGAGCCCCAACACACACACACACAACAAGGATTAACCCAATGCAGAGGAGAGCCC
>NW_012115322.1:2322649-2337824 GCF_000951035.1 Colobus angolensis palliatus | reverse complement strand
AAAAAAAAACTAGCCGGGCGAGGTGGCGGGTGGCTGTAGTCCCTGCTACTCGGGAGGCTGAGGCAGGAGAATGGCGTAAAAACCCGGGAGGCAGAGCTTGCAGTGAGCTGAGATCCGGCTACTGCACTCCAGCCTGGGCGACAGAGCGAGACTCCATCTCAAAAAAAAAAAGTAAATAATTTCAGGTTAATAATCCACTTTGGAATCACAAAGTATTGATTTGGCCATGTTAATATATCATTGTGCAACTCAATATGGTCAATTTGAATGTCCTCACTTTTAGATTATTCCCAGCTAAAACCAAAAAAAAAATCAATGTTCAAGCCAACTGTGAAAATGGGTTAGTTTCTTTGCATACCCGTGTAAAAACACACACTTTTTGAATATGAAAAATAATCATCTAGAAAATATATATTTTTTGAGACAAGAGTCTCGTTCTGTTGTCCAGGCTGGAGTGCAGTGGCATAATCTGGGCTCACTGCAACCTCTGCCTCCTGGGTTCAGCCGATTCTCATGCCCCAGTCTCCCAAGTTGCTGGTACTACAGGGATACACCACCACACCTGGCTAATTTTTGTATTTTTAGCAGAGACAACATTTTGCCATGTTGGCCAGGCTGGTCTTGAACTCCTGACCTCAGGTAATCTGCCCACCTCAACCTCTCAAAGTTCTGGGATTACAGGCTTGAACCACTGCACCCAGCTTTATCTAGGAAATATTTCTAGTTGGCTTAACATCTGTGGATTAAGTCAACTAGGCCAGGTGGCAGGATTATCAGTACAGGTAAGTCTGTGTGAAAGGTAAACTCAAGGTATTCTCTGGCCCAAGTAAGTTACCACCTAAATCAAAAAATTAAGGGCAAACTTGGAATAAAATAGTTGTAAATACTGACAATAAAGATTTGCTCATATGTGGAAGGGGTGTTTCCTCTATATATACGGAGAATCCGTATAAGCTGAGCCCTGCTAGCTTGGTCTTTGACATACTACAGGAAAGGTAGAAAATTATTTTAGTATCTCAACAAATCCTGGCTTTTGAGCCAATTGTTTTATTGTAAAAGTTCTATCTTAGATGTCAGAAGTAATTACTTCTTACTCTTCACATTTCTGCCTTTACAGTCTTAAACCACTCCCACCTCCATCCTTCATCAACTTCATAATTTTTGGTACCCAGTGCAAAATGAAAAGATGGGGCCTATTCAAATATTAAGAATTTCAAGATGGTGACAGCAGAGCTTTAAACCAAGTATGGGGCCGTCCTAAGTGCATCTGTCACATTATACAGCTATAAAGCCAGTTCTTCTTCCATTTTATCCCAGTAGATTCCTGTGAGGTCATGCACACAGAAATGGAATTTTTAAGCCATTACCCTGAAGGGCCTCCATATACAGTTGAGCAGATGCTACACTGCACAATTCTAAGAACATTCATGTCAGAGGTTAAGAGATTGTATCTTTTTCTTCCTTTTTTTTTTGGACAGAGTCTCGCTGTGTTGCCCAGGCTGGAGTGCAGTGGCACGATATCGGCTCACTGCAACCTCCACCTCTCTGGTTCAAGTGATTCTCCTGGCTCAGCCTCCTGAGTAGCTGGGTTTACAGGCACCTGCCACCACGCAAGGCTAATTTTTGTATTTTTAGTAGAGACGGGGTTTCACCATGTTTGCCAGGTTGGTCTCGAACACCTGACCTCAGGTGATCCAACCACCTCAACCTCCCAAAGTGCTGGGATTACAGGCACGAGCCACCACGCCCAGCAGGAGATTGCATCTTCTAAAACTGGGTGGCACACAACCTGCATCCCCATATGTGCCAGCCCTAGCAGCAGTTACATAAATCATACTCTTCACTTGTTCAGTAAAGAGAGTCATAATACATAGTTACTGCCTTTCTTATCCACCAAAAACTGCAAAGTGACTCAGTTGATCCTCAAATTCTGTGACTCTTCTATCTTTCCCTTTGTTTGCAATCACCAGAGAGGGTTATTTTCATTTATTAAATTCTAGTTCAAAGACCATAAGAAAGAAAAAACTCTTCTGTATTTTTCTCATAAACAAAACTATTTTTCGTGTTTTTTTTCCTGAACATTTGAAGCATTAATTTTCTGGTATTTCCATGGTAATATAACCGATTTATAGATTAGAATTTTATTCTGATTCATGTATTGGGAAAGCACTAGCATTTATGGAAGATCTCCTGTGAGAGTCGAAGGGAATGCCTCATGGTCATTGAGTCAACACAGTAGATTTATTGGATATTAGAGCTCAAGTGACCTAAAAAATTTAGGACCTGAGAAATTGAAAACTGGACTTAGCACCAGTGCCATAGGTAGAGATTGGAAGAGTAAAGAAAGACCAGATCCCAGATCTCAGCAATGCTGATTTCTGGTACAATTAGAGAATATGTGCTTAAATCAGACCCATCCTGATAGAAAAATGATAAATGTTTCTTTCAGCATGTGAAAAATCAATGTCTTATGAATAATTATAACTGTGACTTTGACTTGACAGATAACGTGTTAGCAGCTACCCAGTCAGATCCTGTGATCTCACAGTGTCACTGTGGCACGACTGCATGAAATGAATGCTATTAGTCATTGCAGTCTATTAGCAATGTGGTTCAGACTCCTTATGTGTTGTCACTGTAAACCCTCTTACTTCAGGTGTTTACAACAAACTCAAAAGCATTCTGTTCCTAGTCTGACATCTGAAGCATAGAAACTCTCCGCAATAAAAATAATTTAGAAGTATTTACTAAAAATTCAGAAATATATCAGACATTTACATTTTATCAAACACAAAAAGGAGAGTTTACAAGCAAACTTGGTTTTGCAATATATTTCAATTTGAAAATCGTCATGAAATCTTGAAAGAAACATTGATTTGAACTTTCTCCATATACAACAAACTATCAGAATTACTGGCCTCTGAAGTGATTTCACTTTGTCATTGTCTTTCTGTTTGACTTGGAGTCAATGTTTCTCTCTCACTGTAACAAAGAGAGGGGATTTCTTATCACTAGAACCAGACTGTGTAAGTTCTAAATGTGAGGAGACAGAGCTTCCTTCGAAGCTCATGCTTCCTACCACCTCTATTATACACAGATAATTGTTTTTCTGCCAGTTCATTACTTCTTGATATTCTTTGCCCCAAATGGATGATAGGATTCTTTTTTTCTGAAAAGTATTAAAACTGAACCTCATAAAATTTGGCTACCAACTCAGTGTTATATATTAAGTAATAATCGGCCCCATAGTTCTAAAAAATATTTGTGATTTCTATAAAAGCTAACCCTCCTCTTAAGGTGATATATTTGATAGCTTTGTGAGCCAGCAGTCTTCCCCCCACAAAATGCAAAAATGGTTGCATTTTTGGCCCTGACTCTTCATTGCTCCCTGTATCTATATGTTGCCATGTGATTTGTGATTTTGCAGTTCTGCCCCTTGACCTTGGACTTGAGCATGTGATTTATTTGGGCCAATGTGATGTAAGTGGAAATGCAGTTCTCTCATTGCTTTGGTGTATCTTTGCCATTGCCATGAGAAGATCTGCCTTGGCTAGCCTGAGCCAGGAGGGAAGAACAGAGACAGATGGAAAGAACTAAACTGCCCCAGCCAACCCACAGAGAAACAGCAAGTAGCAGTGTGGCCCCAGGTCACGCAGTCCAAAGCTGAGACTCCCAGTCAAGCCCAGCCTACGTCAGCCAATGTGCAAAGTCCCATAGACACACGGGTGGTAAGAAGTGATTCTTACCTAAAACCTCTGAATTTTGAGATAATTTCTTATTCAGTAACAGGTAATATGTTGAGCTTTTCTTGTCAAAACCAGGAGCAAGGCCTAGCTGAAAATAATTTATTTAGGACTTACCTCAGAGTCAAAATAAATTATTTAGGACTTCTCTGGGTGTCCAAAATAAGGCCAGAAAAATACTCTGTCAAGTTGCCATGCTTATTATTTTCAAACAGAGGAAATTGCTTTCATTTGGAGACAAGAATAGATAACAATGACTTTCTTTGTTGAGTTTGCTGAGAAACAGGTGGCTCTCCAGCTCTTTTGAAATAATAGTTTTCAAAGTTTGGACACTCTAGAAATGTTTCAATATGTAGAGACCAGAGGTTCCTTGCCATTCTGAAAATACCCCACTTTAGCTAATCTGCACCTCTCACTTAGAATCCCAATGCTATTTCTCCAACATAGGATGTTTAGCTTTTAACAAGATTTTATAGTCAATGGACACCACTATACTTTCAACTTACTAAATATCAGGTACTTTCCATTTTTGGGGGTTTAATGCTAAGATCAGAGGCTAAAGAATTCAAACTGGATTAACAGAGACTTTGGATTCTGAATAATTGTCATGAATATTGTAGGCCTTTGATCTAAATATCAAAGTAATTTCAAATTTACTAATATTTAAATAAATGAAAGAATATGCATAATTGTTAGGCCAATACATTTTACATCATGGTTATTGGATGCATAAAGCATTACTAACATATAGATGCTTCCCCATATGTATAACTTTTCTAATGATGTAATTGAAGTCAGTATCTTGGTTTGAGACATGCATTGAGAATGAACTCAGGATATTTACTCAAAAAAGTACTAGTGCAAACTAAACAAATACCTAATAAAGGTAGAGAGATTATAAAGAATTTTAAATATAAAATTAAGTATGGGAAAATGGATTGTGCCCTTGAAAACAAA
Source organism: Colobus angolensis palliatus (assembly GCF_000951035.1). Lineage (NCBI taxonomy): Eukaryota > Metazoa > Chordata > Mammalia > Primates > Cercopithecidae > Colobus > Colobus angolensis. Next base: position 2,333,124 of record NW_012115322.1, on the reverse strand, counting down.
TAGCTATTTTTCATTTACTTCCTGCAAAATGACTTTAGAGGTTAAAAAAAAATCAATGTTTCATTACCTGAAGACCTTGCTGAGGACTGAGAATATTTTTCTGCTGTCGACATCTTATTAAGATTATTTAACAATGAAGAAATCCATTTGCCTCATTGGTGCTAAAATTGATATATTTTTCAAAATGTAGTCCAGAGTTTTCAGAGAAAACCTACGGATTTTTGACTCATTGTCCATATCTATCACTGAAAGGTGTGAAATAAAACATTAAGTGTGTTGAGTCAAGAAAATAGAAAACATATTGAACAATAAAGTCCCACCTTAATGATGCTATTAAAAGTGGCAAAGAACATATTTCTTATAATGAGATTATTTTAAAAATCGCTACTTTGCATTAATTTGCTATTGGTAATACATGTATTTTATCATTTTATAACTATGCCTTCAAAAACCTAGATATCTTTGTTTTAATATAAAGAGAATAGAGACATTTTATTTAAAACATAAAAACAAGCTTTCTTTTTATTAACTTTGACATCAATTTGGATTTATAGAAAGGTTCCAAGAATTGTATTTAACATTAGAATTCCCAAGTGCACTTCATTCATATTTTCTAAATGTTAATATTTTACCATATTTATCACACCCCTCTCCTTAATATATATAGAACCGTTTAAGAGTAAGTTTCAGACATATTATATTTTCCCCTAAATATTTCAGTGCATATATCCTCAAGTCACTTGCCTTACATAGACACAGTACAATTACTAGTGTCAGGAAATTAATATTGATATAGTACTATAAGATAATCTATAGACCTCGTTTAATTTTATCAAGTACCCATTACAATAATGTTGTTTATAGCAAAAAACATTCAGTCTATGTATTACATTGAGTTGTGATATCTCACCCTTTTAAACACTCTCTTCTCTCCTGGAGGATTTCTTTTCCAAGACTGTCCCCCCTTCTAGGCACACCTGTAGGTACCTATCCTGTGAGCCATATTCTGACCTACTGCATAATTTTCAAATGCAGGGTTAATTTCTCATAATGGTGATAACTTTAGAACAATCTTAATACTAGGGCAAGCTTCCCTCTTTTCTCTTCAGTGCAATTTTACCTAAATTGTCCTCTATGAAGGCTAGCAGGAGGAGCATAAACATGTACTATAGAAAATAACTTGCTTAGATTTGATGTTTAGAGTTACTTAGAGTTAATTTGAATTTTAAAAGTTTTGTTTTGTAATTATTCTAAAAACATGATTTTTTTCTGATTTGATTTCTTGTCTTTTTCTTCCCCCCTTCTTTGGAGGAAATGTTGGACCATTTATATTTATACCACTGCCATTGCTGGGTTATGGGGGAAACTGAAAATTCATGACTTCCTAAGTCCCTAGAACAATTATGTCTTACTGTATGTTAGAAATGCTTTTGTGATTGCAAGCAAGAGGAAACGTAATTCATAGATAGGGAGTTAGGCTTCTCCTTAGGAAATTGAAAGGTATAAGAGAATGTTGTAACCACACTAACAATGAGAAAAAGCTGCATATTCTATAATATCAAGCTGCTTTCCATAATACAGGCTCTTTTGATTTCATGCAGTCCCTCTTCCTTTGCATGCTGGCTTTCATTGTTTTGCATGAAGCCTCATAGTTGTCCTATGGCTGCCATTGTCTCAAGCTTAAGGCAGAAGAAAAGAAAATGGGTCTGTTCTAGCAGCCTTTATCTCTTTTATCAGGAAAAGCAAATTTTCTTCAAAAGTGAACATCAGGACTCCATTAACATCTCATTGGCCATAAAAATTTGTATTTTGCTTTTTTCAGGCTCTATAGTGGAGATGGGCAGGGAGAAATAATTTGAGAGTGGGAGCTGGGTTAGTCAACACAGGATCTACGTATTCCTTTTATGTACCTAACATCACTAAGTGAATTTCAAGTCACATGTGTTGAACTGAATTGCAGTTAGACTGCAACCAAAATTTGCACATAGGACCATGGTAGTATTTATTTTTCCAGAAAAATCGATGATTATTTTCATTAAATGATACATTAGGTAGAGAATAATGCCATTAGTCCTCATCTTAGGAGTCCATCAATGGTATGATAGATAGCATTGTCTTTAGAGAAAGCAAAAATGAAAAAGATCAGTACTTATACACAAGATAATATAGAAACATAAGCTATGAACATCTGACCAAAAGCAGACATTTAAAATAAAGAACACTGCCTCCATCTGACCTAGTTGATATGTCTATGAACCTTTCCTTCACCTAGCACTTACAGTGTGCTTCTCTTAGCATTGTTGCAGATAGCCAAAGCAGTGATATATATATACAAAGTTCCTTGCACAGTGCTCAATAAAAAATGTCAGCAATGACTTCTGATTTTATTAGTGCTATGTTTTAGCCAGTGCAGTAAAAAAAGGAAATGAAATTCATTCAGACTGGCAAAGTAGAATTAAAACTGTCTTTATTCCACACAATTGTCTACATACAAAGTCCCAAATCTACAACAACAACAACAACAACAACAAAAATCACTAGAGTATGTGAATTTATTGAGGTTTCATAGCACAAGGCTAATATTTAAAACTTAACTGCATTTATACATACTGGTTATGAACAATTGGAAATTAGAATTGAACAAATGATACTATTAATAATAACATTAAAGAAAACATCAAACACTTATTTAAGTGTACTTCTAACAAACCATGTATAGGACCCATACACTGAAAACTATAAGGTCTTTCTGAAATATATTAAATGAAAGAAATTAAATGAACAGAGGTACTTTGTTCAAGAACCAGATGATTTAGTGTTGTTCTGATATAAATTACGTTCAAATAGATCTATGAATTAAAGTAATGCCAACCAAAATTCCAAGAGTGTCTTTCTTGTTTTTTATAGAAAATTACAAGCTGGGCTGGGTACAGAGGCTCATGTCTGTAACCATAGCACTTTGGGAGGCTGAGGTGAGAGAATTGTTTGAGCTCAGGAGTTCAAGACCAGCCTGGGCAACATGGCAAAGAATTAACCAGGCATGGTGGTGCATGCCTGTAGTCCCACCTACACAGGTGGCTGAGGTAGGAAGATCACTCAGGTTGCAGTAAGCCAAGATTGTGCCACTGCACTCCAGCCTGGGTGACAGAGACCCTGTCTCAAAAAAAAAAAAAAAGAAAGAAAGAAAGAAAGGAAAAAAAAAAAAATACAAGCTGATTCTATAATCCTCATGGAAATGCAAAAAACCTAGAGTTATTGAAACAATTTTGAAAACAAATAATAATTTTGGAGAACTCATTCTACCTGATTCCAAGACTTAATATAAAAGTATAGCATCAAGACAGTGTAATATTGGCCTGTGAATAGTTAGTATCAACGGGGCAGAACAGAGAGTCTAGAAGTAGACCCACATACATATAGCCAGTTAATTTTCCACAAAGTTATCAAGGGAACTTGACATAGAAATGGGTATTTTTTCAATAAACTCTGCTGGATAATTGGATATTCATATGCAAAATAGAAACAAAATAAAAACAGAATCTCAACTTTATCTGCATTACCTTAAAATCATATAAAGTTAGCTCAAAATATATTATATATCTAAAGTAATACCTAAAGCTTTGGGGAGAAATCAAAGGAGAAAACTGTTGTGACTTTGGGTTAGGCAAAGATTTCTTACATATGATACATAGATACATATGTATCGTACATACGATACATAGAAACTGCAAACCATAAAAGACGACATTGGTAAATTACACTTCATTAAAATCAACAACTTCCGCTGTTTACAAGACAGTACTAGGAAAATGAAAATAGAAACAACAGAATGGAAATAAATATTTGCAAAACATAGATCTGACAAAAGACTTATATCAGAGTATGTATTCAAAAACTCTTAAAACTCAATAATAACAAAACAAGCAACTCAATTAAAAGTAGTCAATGATTTGAATAGACACGTTACCAAAAAGAAGTTATGACTGCAAATGATTATACACAAGTACATGGGAAAAATCTTCAACTTCATTAGCTAATAGGGAAATGCAAATTAAAACCTCAGTGAGATAATAATACATATTTACTAGAATGATTAAAATGAAAAAGACTGACAACAGTGTTAGTGAGGATGCAGAGCAACCAGAACTGTCATATATTGCTGATAGAAGTACAAAATGGTATAACCAGTTTCTAAGAAAAACAGTTGGTATTTTCTTCTAAAGTTAAACCTGTCTATACTCATTTGCTTGGGACAGCCCTGCTAAGGTGGAATCAATTCCCTATAAAAAATTGATTCAGATGCCAAGACTGATGCTGGAACATATGCACCAAGAAGATATGAAAAATTTATTACTCACACAATGTGGCTTTCTGGGAGAGCAGAACAACCTGAAATGGCAACCTAAATGGTGGGAGCAAAGGAAGCAGTGATGGCTTTATTTGTTATTGTGGTGAGGGCCTAGGACAAAGAAAGGTATGGCATGGTTTGAACTTCTCCACTGGCAACAAGGAAGGGAGCAGATGGACTTTATATGGCTTATCCAGATGGGAAAAAATGGGAAGGGGCTGGGTGGGGCTTGAAACCTGTCTATGATCAAACATAAAAAACAGAGTCAGACCCAGCGCCTTCGCTCATGCCTGTAATCCCAGCACTATGGGAGGCTGAGGCAGGCGGATCACTTGAAGTCAGGATTTCGAGACCAGCCTGGCTAACATGGGGAAACCCCATCTCTACTAAAAAAATACAAAAATTAGCTGGACATTGTGGTAGATGCCTGTAATCCCAGCTACAGAGGAGGTTGAGGCAGGAGAATCACTTGAACCTGGGAGGCGGAGGTTGCAGTGAGCCAAGATTGCACCACTACCCTCCAGCCTGAGTGACAAAGCAAGACTCTGTCTCCAAAAAAAAAAAGGAGTCACTTTATTCCACTTGTTTTATAACCCAGAAGTTCCACTCCTAGATATTTATCTAAGATAAATAACATACCCAAAAGCCTACTAGCCCATGAGTCAATAAATGAATTGGAATAAGGAAGAAAGAAAGGAAGGAAGGAAGGAAGGAAGGGAGGGAGGGAACAATTTCTAGGTATGTGCAACAACAAGGAGGAATTTCAGAAGCATTATGCTAACTGACAGCAGCCAGATTCAAAAGGCTAAATACCGTGTAATTACAGTTATGTGTCAATCTGAGGAAGGCAAACTAAAAAGGCAGAAATCAGATAAGTGGCTACCAAGAACCGGAAGTCGGTAGAGGGAACTGATTTCAAAGGCACCTGAGAACTTTCAGAGATGAGATCTTGATTGTGGTGGTAATTACATGGCTGTATATATTTCTCAAAACTCAAGAAAATATACTTCTGGAAGGTGAAATTTTCCAGTATGAAAATTATACAACCATAAACGTAGTAAAAATAAACCTTCATAAGAGAAATAGTGATAATATTATTGTTTTTTATTTCTAGATTAATACACTGACGCTAAAAAAAAAAAAAATACTACGTGATTTACTGAAAACTACCTGTGTGATAAATGGCAGAGGTAACACGTAAACCCAGATCACCAAACCCTCATCCCAAGCTCTTTCATGATATTACATTTTTTAATGTAATACAAGTAGTTTTATAACCTTTTCTCATCAGCAGTAAAATGTGGAAGAGGGTTTAAACTTGTCTGGTGTTATCCCGAAAGGTAATATTAAGTCCATTAGACTAACAGATAAAAGTCATCAAGTCAAATCATAGTAGATTTTTGTTTGTTATTATGGTGAGGATATAGGACCAAGTAGGGTATGGCATGGCTTGAACTTCCCCCACTATATTGTTTTCTTAATATAAAAAAACTACTTAAACAATGAAGCCTTTTTGTCAATGGGTAACTGATTGATAACATTTAGGGAAATATCAATAGGCCAGAGAAAATAGGTGTGCTGCTACAATAGCTCATCTCTAAGTGTCCAGCCATCACTTCTGCTGGATAAAAAGGTGAAAGACATGTATTGCATTTGAGAATGTAAAGTACAGTCCTAAGACCAGTGAGTATCACAAAGATGAAAAAGTTCGAATTGCTAACCTGAAGACATAAATGATAGCATGTTAAAAAGCCTATACCTACAGAAAATGTTTGTGTATGGCATATGTTTTAAAAGCAAATCCACAACATAATATAGTTAGGTATATTTATTTATGAAGCCCGTGTAAGAGAAAACAAAGATTATCTTTTCAACCAATGGCATAAAACACTCTGTTCAAATTATGATAGGCATTAACAAAAATCTATAATGTCTGCTGATTAAAATTAAGCAAATTTAATTAATGAGACTGAATATAATTCCTTTTCTTATCATTCATAGATTTCAATTAAACTTATTAGAGTGGTGGGATTAGGTAATTTGGACCTTTTTTTGTATAATTGTGAAGTATTTTTGTGTAATTTCTTTTTATAATTGTGAAGGCTCTAATTTTAAAACCTTGAGGATAAAGATATGCAGCTACAGGTAATTACTGTGTATACAAGAATAATGTAAATACCTACTGGGCTGGGACTCAATTAGAGCCTCTGAACTCAAGGGCAGAATTTAGTCCAGATCATTTGAAAATAACAGCATCTTCCCTTCTAATTATAAGATCAATGACTGACAAGATAATTAGTATATCTGATAATCAAGGTAATAGCTTTTGCAGATCTAATTAGAGTATATTCTGTTGCTTAGAATACATGCCAAGGTGTTAAACTAATCTTCTGTACTTAAAGATGATGGCTGAATCTTAAGAAACTAATAGGAATAAGCTGTATTCCTCACTTGATAAACACTGGGAGGCAATGAATAAATCAATATCACTCACTCATGAATTATGATTACAGTTTTAGAGCACAGTTAGGACAGAAGAGCTATCCTTTGAGGAAGGTCATCAGTTTGAATACCTAAATCCCAACCAATTGTCTGACTTGTACTATCCTTTCAAACTAACTTGAAAGATTGGATATCCTTTCAATCTAACTTGGAGAGGTGTGTTGGAGACAAACTCAAGATATTTACAAATCACAAAGTTAGTCTTTCATCAGTCAAAAGGTCTGTAGCAGCTTGGCCCGAGAATCACATAAGCCTAGATTGAAATCCTTGCCATGATGTGTAGACAAACTTCTGACAACTTTCACAGTGGGCATCTGTGTTTTGCCTGCCCACCTTTGCATTGGGACACAGGGCCTTTATTCTCCCTTTGGTCACAGAGCCTTTATTTTCCCTTGAAAAGTCCTCCCACATCAATAGTGTGTAGTCTTGTTTGGGCTGTAAATTCATGCTTTACTTGATTTAATATTTGTGATGACTCTGAAGTGGGGGTTAATTTTATCTCTATTTTTCAGATGAGGAAACTGAAGGTTAGAGATATTAACAAATCTACCCAATGTAAAGATAATCAACATTAATTAACATAAAAATAACCTCAAAATCTCAGTGGCTTCATGTAATGAAGGTGAATTTCTTCCTCATATAAAGCCTGGTTTTTATACACAGTTACATAGCTTTTCTGGGCAGCTTTTCTCTAGATGCCATTTCACAGATGGAGGCACTCTCCTTATTTGGGCTCTGTTATTTTGCATCTTTCCATATCACACCAGTGTCATCTTGCCAGCAAGCAGAGATGGAGTCAGGGGTTACAGAACATAAGGAGGGCACTGTAGCTTCACAACTACCCCAACTTAGCAGTGAGACACATAAACTCTGACCATATTCAACTGGCTAAAATTAATCACAAGATGCAAGGAAGCTGAGACATATAGTCTTTCTTTTTGGCCAAAATGAAACTAAAATGTAGTGCTGTCTGTTCCATAATTAACAAACACTGGTTAATATGGGTGGAGCCTAGATTACTGCCACTAGCTGATTGTTGAGTTCAAACCATTAGGCACTGTGTGGTTATACTGACCGACACGTGGTTGGCACTTATTAAATGCATGTGACAGTGTTAGGCGTGTGGTAACTTCTAAGGAAGAAAGAAAGAAAGACTGAGAGAACAAGGAAAGGAAGGAAAGAAGGAAGGGAGGAAAGGAGGAAGGGAAAGGAAATAAAGACTAGTCACAACTACTTAAATTCAATTAAGTTTCTTTATTTTGTATCTCTCACCTCTCTTAATGTCATTAATGTGGTAAATTGGGGATGTGGAACAGTCATATTTTTAAAATCATAATAGCTCAGGAAAAGAAAGAAATAACAGCAGAAATAAAAAGGTTATATGCAGACTGACCTACCTCCTAACTCAGCCTGTTCAAGTAAGAGATTCAGCTCACTAAGCAGAATCTACTGTGATGGTGCTTTGAATGTCAATGGTACAGTTTTGATACTCCTTGAGTCTCTGCATTTGCATGTATAATACAAATTATATGCCTCAAGTCTTCTCTGCATTTATGCCTAAAATTAGCTCCTTTTGAAGTTTTTCCAAGTATTTATTAAAAGTTTCAAGGTACTTTGTCTCTCCTGAATCCATCTTAGCTTCCCATCCAGCCCCCTTACCTCACCACCCCTCTGCCTCAGGTGAACCTCGTGGGCTCTGTACTGGGCTCCATGATACTTAATTAGCAAAACTGGTAGAAAATATTGAAAATTAGATCAGAGGAGAGGAAACAATATTATCCTCTTATGTATGTCTCTGAAGATGTACTAGCTCTTCTCTAATATCTTCTCAGCATAGGAGATACTGGGCAATAACTTTCAAGAAGGTCATATAAAAGGTTCAAATGGTAAACCTTTTATAAATAATAAATGAATGGTAAATTAGACTAAAAGTCCTATCCAATCTTACATCTATTCTAGGGACTCTTATTAGTCTTCTCTTTCTTTACTTCCAGCATTTAATACATGTGCCAAAGGGCAGCTGGCCCTATGCCCACCTCCACCACTAGAAATGTTCCTGGCATCCTCAAGGTCTCAGATCTTGGCCAATCTGCCTCTAAACATCCATGAGAATTTTAGTTTTTCTCCCTTGAGTGCAAGGCCAACACGGAGATCTTTATTTCCTGATGCCAAGTTGACAATTTTCTAGTCCCTTCAGGGAAAAAATCCTTCCTCTAACTTTATGTGTATGGTTTTGACCTATGGCTCAAATAAGACAATCATACAGCAGTTCGATATCAGAACATTTACATTTTTGGTGCTACAACTATTTTAAATATGACCACAAATGAGATACGACAGTTTGATACAGGTGAGGCTACACTAAGCTTACCCAAGAGCTACAAATGTACATTTTGGCCAAAAGGGAAACATACTGGTTTTCCTGAATGAACAGCCTGTATTTAGTAAGTTATGCAAACTCTGTTGAACCTAACACAGAGTTTCTGAGCCTAAAGATAGAGCGTATTCTCCCAAGATAGTTACTGAAAGACTCTTTAATGGGTGGATAAATAAATAGTGAGCATACCTAATGGTAAGGTAAATATCTGTGAAAATTAAAAATCCACAGTGATATGCAGTCCCAATACATGAAAAAACATCCCATTTTAATCTTTCTGAATAGAAAGTTTGGTTTATGACACCCATCCCCTACTAATCTCATTCAAGATTATCAACAATTTATCATAAGTTTTATGACAGTAGACACACAAATAATCATTACCTAAAGAGGAACCCAAAAGAACATTACCTAAAGGGACAACTTTATGCCTACAGACTTGATAACCTAGATGAAATGAACCAATTCCTTGAAAGACACAATCTGCCAAAGCTCTCACAAGAAGAAATAAACAATTTAAACAGGCTTGTATCTTAAAGAAATTAAATGAATAATAACCTTCCAAAACAGAAAGCACCAGGCCCAGATGGGCTTACAGGTGAATTCTACCAAACATTTAAGGAAACAAATTATACCAATTCTCTAAAGTCTTTTTCAAAAGATACAGGCAAAATAAATAATTTCTAACTCATTCTATGTAAACAGCATTACCCTAATACCAAAACCACACAAAGGCATTACAATAAAAGAGAACTACAGATCAGTATATCTCATTAACATAGGTGCCGAAATCTTCAATAAAGTATTAGCAAACTTTAACAAGCTAAAGAAGAAAATCACATGATCATATCAATAAATGCAGAAAACGTATTTGATAAAATTCAATACTTATTCATGATCAAAGCTCTCAGTTAACTAGGAATAATTTGATAAAGAACATCTACAAAAAACTTATGGGTGACAGCTCTCCCACTAAAATACGAAATAAGGCAAGGATGCCCTCTCTCTTCAGTCCTTTTCAACACTACATTTGAAATTTTAATAATGCAATAAAACAAGTAAAAGAAATAAGAGGTATATAAATTGGGGAGGAAGACATAAAACTTTGTTTATATATGATATGATTATCTGTACAGAAAATCTAAAAGAATCACTACAAAAAACCTCCGGGAAACAATAAGCAATTATAACAAGGTTGCATAGAAGATTAATAAACAAAAGTCAATTGCTTCCATATATACCAGCAAG
>NW_012115322.1:2321895-2322505 GCF_000951035.1 Colobus angolensis palliatus | reverse complement strand
CAAATAAAGTACTCAAACTGGGCGTGGTGGCTCACACCTGTAATCCCAGCACCTTGGGAGGCCAAGATGGGCAGATCATCTGAGGTCAGGAGTTCGAGACAAGCCTGGACAAGTGAAACCCACTATCTACTAAAAATACAAAAAATAGCAGGGTGTGGTGGTGGGTGCCTATAATCTTAGCTACTCGGGAGGTTGAGACAGGAGAATAGCTTAACCCAGGAGGCGGGGGTTGCAGTGAGCCGAGATCGCACCATTGCACTCCAGCCTGGGCAACAAGAGTGAAACTCTGTCTCAAAAAAAAAAAAAAAAAAATTAAGAAAAGGCACTTTCAAATTAAAAAAAAATTTAAAATAAAAGAAAAAGAGTAGACAATCTCACGGCACTCCTACAAATACACACACACACACGCACACACAGACACATACACATGCTTCAGCTTTCCAGAGCCTGGTCACGTTTTGCCATATTCTTCCAAAAAAGCAGCGTTTGAGGATACAATTCACTCACTGACAAGGGAAGATATTTCACTGAGCTGAATTCACCAGTATGATGCCTTTCTTCAATGACAAGTAACATTGACTTCCAAGACAGTGCTATTTGTCAAGAGTAA
>NW_012115322.1:2319744-2321845 GCF_000951035.1 Colobus angolensis palliatus | reverse complement strand
CCCTAAATTCAAGACTTACTATAAGCTGTAGTAATCAAGATAGGGTGGTATTGGCAAAGTAACAGATTAATGGAAAAGAACAGAGAGGTAAGAAATAGACCCACATAAATATAGTCAGTTGATCTTTGACAAAGGAGCAAAGGCAATATAATGGAGCAAAGATGGTCTTTTCAACAAATGGTGCTAGAACAACTACACATCTACATTTAAAAAACTGAATCTATACAGAGACTTTACACTCTTTACAAAATTGAATTCAAAATGGATAACAGATCTAAATGTTAAAAAACTATAAAGCTTCTAAAAGATAACATCCCAGACAATCTAGAAACCTTAGGTTTGCTGATAACTATTTTAGATACATCAACACTAAAGGCACAATTTATGAAAAAGAGAGTTTAATGAAAAGAATTTTCATTAAAATTAAAACTTCTCCTCTACCAAGACACTGTCAAGAGAATGAAAAGACAAGTCACAGAATGGGAGAAAGTATTTGTGAAAGATATATCTGATAAAGAACTGCTGTTCAAAATATGGAAAGAACTCTTAAAACTTAGCAATATGAAAACAACTTGTTTAAAAAATGAACCGATGACCTTAACAGACACCTCACAAAAGAAGATATACAGATGGCAAAAAAAAAAAAAGCATGTGAAAAGATGCTCTTCATCATATCTCATTATGGAAACACAAATTAAAGCAACAGTGAGCTACCATTATACACCTATTAAAATTCCCAAAATCCAGAACACTGACAAAAACAAATTCTGGCAAGGATGTGGTGTAACAGGATCTCTCATTCATTAACAACTAATGTCTGCACAAAAAACCTGAACATAGATGTTTATAGCAGATTTATTCATAATTGCCAAATCTTAGAAGTAACCAAGATATTCTTCAGTAAGTGAACAGATAAACTGCAGTACATCCATACAATGGAATATTATTCAGTGCTCCAAAGAAATGAGATATTCAGCCATGAAAAGACATGGAGGAACCTTAAGTGTACATTATTAAGTGAAAGAACCCAATATGAAAAGGCTACATACTGTATGATTCCAACTATATGGCCATTCTCAAACAGGCAAAACTATAGAGACAGTAAAAAGGTCAGTGGTTGCCAGGATACTAATGTAGGGAAGGAAGGAAGGATAGGCAGAAAACAAAACATTTTTAGGGCGGTAAAAATATACTATTTAATACTATAGTGACAGATGTCTGTCAATATGTATTTGTCCAGACCCATGGAATGTACACCATCAAGACTGAACCCTAATGTAAACCATGAACTTTGGGTGATAATGACGTGACAATGTAAGTTTTTCCATTGTAATATAAACGTACCAGTCTGCTAGAGGATGTTGATAATGGGAGAGGCTATGCATGTGTAGGGGCAGGAGATGTACGGGAACTCTCTGCGTTTTTTGCTCAATTTTGCTGTGAACCTGAAACTGCTCTAAAAGATAAAGTCAATTAAAAAAAAAAAAAAGAAGCATGAATTAAAATGTATTTAATTCAAAATTTCTGCAATCTTTGAAATTTTCCAATGCATCACAGAGACCCTGCTTTTTAGATTTTGAGTCTTACCTTATTTTGGTAATGTGTGAGCTAGCAGCAACAATGAGTATTCATAGAAAAAGACTTCGGAAATTTCTGTATGATTCCAATATAGTATATCATAAACCAAGCCCCCAGAAGAGAATTTTCAGTATCACCATTTTAGGGTACCACTATAATTCTTTTTGTATTCAACTAATTTCAAATAAAGTACTCAAACTGGGCATGGTGGCTCACACCTGTAATCCCAGCACCTTGGGAGGCCAAGATGGGCAGATCATCTGAGGTCAGGAGTTCGAGACAAGCCTGGCCAAGTGAAACCCACTATCTACTAAAAATACAAAAAATAGCAGGGTGTGGTGGTGGGTGCCTATAATCTCAGCTACTCGGGAGGTTGAGACAGGAGAATAGCTTAACCCAGGAGGCGGGGGTTGCAGTGAGCCGGGATTGCACCATTGCACTCCAGCCTGGGCAACAAGAGTGAAACTCTGTCTCAAAAAAAAAAAAAAAAAAATTAAGAAAAGGCACTTTCAAATTAAAAAAA
>NW_012115322.1:2318322-2318949 GCF_000951035.1 Colobus angolensis palliatus | reverse complement strand
TTCCTTTTGCTACTTTCTATTTGTCCTATCAATTACTGATGGAGTAGTGTTAAAATTTACAATATTTGTCTGTTTCTTCCTGACATTTTTTCCTTAATCAATTTGAAGCTCTGTTTTAATGAGGTACAAGCACAGTTAAAATTGTTACACCTTCACGATAAATTGGCTTTCATTATGCAATGTTCTTCTTAATCTCTTCTAATACTCCTTGTATTAATATCGAATTTGTCTAAATTAATATAGCCATAGAAGCTTTCTTAGAACTAGTATTTGCATGAAATATATTTTCCATATCTTAATCCTATCTGTGTCTTTATATCTAAAGTCATGTCACATGAGTAGCGTATGGTTTGGTTTTGCTTTATTATCCCCATTAATAATCTGTACCTTTTAAGTTTTAAAACTCATTTGCAATATAATAATTGATTCTTAAGTTTTTAATTACCTATTCTTAATTACAATTTCTTAAGTTTTTCTTAAGAGTATCATTAGCGGGACAGTGAGTGTGGCCACTTCCAAGATGGCCGAAGAGGAGCAACTCCAGTCTATAGCTCCCAGCATGAGTGATGCAGAAGATGGGTGATTTCTGCATTTCCAACTGAGGTACCAGGTTCATCTCACTGGGGC
>NW_012115322.1:2316717-2318152 GCF_000951035.1 Colobus angolensis palliatus | reverse complement strand
TTCCTTTTGCTACTTTCTATTTGTCCTATCAATTACTGATGGAGTAGTGTTAAAATTTACAATATTTGTCTGTTTCTTCCTGACATTTTTTCCTTCATCAATTTGAAGCTCTGTTTTAATGAGGTACAGGCACAGTTAAAATTGTTACACCTTCATGATAAATTGGCTTTCATTATGCAATGTTCTTCTTAATCTCTTCTAATACTCCTTATATTAATATCGAATTTGTCTAAATTAATATAGCCATAGAAGCTTTCTTAGAACTAGTGGTTGCATGAAATATATTTTCCACATCTTAATCCTATCTGTGTCTTTATATCTAAAGTCATGTCACATGAGTAGCATATGGTTTGGTTTTGCTTTATTATCCCCATTAATAATCTGTACCTTTTAAGTTTTAAAACTCACTTGCAATATAATAATTGATTCTTAAGTTTTTAATTACCTATTCTTAATTACAATTTCTTAAGTTTTTCTTAAGAGTATCATTAGCGGAACAGTGAGTGTGGCCACTTCCAAGGTGGCTGAAGAGGAACAACTCCAGTCTATAGCTCCCAGTATGAGTGACGCAGAAGATGGGTGATTTCTGCATTTCCAACTGAGGTACCAGGTTCATCTCACTGGGGCTTGTCAGACAGTGGGTGCAGTCCACGGAGCATGAGCTGAAGCAGGGCAAGGCATTGTCTCACCCAGGAAGCACAAGGGGCCAGGGAATTCCCTTTCCTAGCCAAGGGAAGCTGTGACAAATGGTACCTGGAAAATCGGGTCACTCCCACCATAATACTGCTCTTTTCCAATGGTCTTAGCAAACGACACACCAGGAGATTATATTCCACACCTAGCTTGGAGGGTCCCATGCCCACAGAGCCTCACTCACTGCTAGGACAGCAGTCTGAGATCAAACTGCAAGGCAGCAGCAAGGCTGGGGGAGGGGCGTCCACCATTGCTGAGGCTTGAATAGGTAAACAAAGCAGCCGGGAAGCTTGAACTGAGTGGAGCCCACTGCAGCTCAAGGAGGCCTTGCTGCCTCTGTAGTCTCTACCTCTAGGGGCAGGGCATAGCTGAACAAAAGGCAGCAGAAACTTCTGCAGACTTAAATGTGCCTGTCTGACAACTTTGAAGAGAGTAGTGGTTCTCCCAGCACAGAGGTTGAGATCTGAGAATGGACAGACTGCCTCTTCAAGTGGGTCCCTGACCCCTGAGTAGCCTAACTGGGAGGTGCCTCCCAGTAGGGGCCAACTGACACCTCATACAGCCAGCTGCCCCTTTGAGATGAAGCTTCCAGAGGAAGGATCAGGCAGCAACATTTACCGTTCTGCAATATTTGCTGTTCTATAGCGTCCGCTGGTGATACCCAGGCAAACGGGGTCTGGAGTGGACCTCCAGCAACCTCCAACAGACGTGACTATTAGAAGGAAAACTAACAAACAGAAAG
>NW_012115322.1:2316117-2316562 GCF_000951035.1 Colobus angolensis palliatus | reverse complement strand
AAAAATCAGAGTGCCTTTTCTCCTCCAAAGGAACGCAGCTCCTCAACAGCAATGGAACAAAGCTGGACAGAGAATGACTTTGACGAGTTGAGAGAGGAAGGCCAGATAATTGGCAACAACAAACTTCTCCGAGCTAAAGGAGGGTGTTTGAACCCATTGCAAAGAAACTAAAAACCTTGAAAAAATATTAGACAAATGGCTAACTAGAATAAACAACATAGAGAAGACCTTAAATGACCTGATGGAGCTGAAAACCATGGCACGAGAACTATGTGACACATGCACAAGCTTGAGTAGCTGATTCAATCAAGTGGAAGAAAGGGTATCACTGATTGAAGAACAAATGAATGAAATGAAGTGAGAAGAGAAGTTTAAAGAAAAAAGAGTAAAAAGAAATGAACAAAGCCTCCAAGAAATATGGGACTATGTGAAAAGACCAAATCTA
>NW_012115322.1:2311341-2313812 GCF_000951035.1 Colobus angolensis palliatus | reverse complement strand
GTAAGAAGCTTGTAGTATTTTTAAACATAACCTCCTTCCTGTTCTTGATGCTGTTTTTATACATATTTCTTTTCTCTCTCTCTTTTTTTTTTTTTGAGACAGGCTCTTATACTGTTGCCCAGGCTGGAGTGCCATTGCTCGATCTCAGCTCACTGAAACCTCTGTCTCCCAGGTGCAAGTGATTCTCCTGCCTCAGTCTCCCTAGTAGCTGGGATTACAGTCACCTGCCACCACGCCCAGCTAATTTTTGTATTTTTAGTAAAGACGTGGTTTCACCACATTGGTTAGGCTGGTATTGAATTCCTGACCTCAGGCGATCTACCTGCCTTGGTATCCCAAAGTGCTGGGATTACAGGCTTGAGCCACCGCACTTGGCCACATATTTCTTGTGTATTAATTATAGAGCACAAAATAAATTGCAATCATGTTTGTCTTAAACAGTCACTTGCCTATTGAGGAATTTTATTGATGTTAATTATTTTCTTAAATTTACTTACATATTACCATTCCCACCACTCTTTAGTTTTTCCTCTATATCCTAGTTTCTGGATTTATGGGATCCTTTAGATGGAAGAACTTCCTTTATGATATCTGTTGTGTTGGTCTGCTGACAACAAGTCTGTCGAGTTTTGCTTATCTGAAAACATGCCTTCATATTTGAATGATTATTTCATCTATGCACAGAATTACCATGACAGTTCTTTCTATTAAGTGCTTCAGAGATGCCATTCCATTGTTTCTATTGGTTCTGATAAGAAGTCAGGCATAAGTTGAATCATTGCTCCTCTGTATGTAATGTTCTTATCCTCTTGCTGTTTTCAGTACTTTTCTCTTTTGCTTTGGATTTCATCAGATTGGTTATTTCGTGCCTGCGCATGCATGCATGTGTGCATGACTGTGTGTGTGGTGTGAGTGTTCGTCCTACTTAGCATTCAGTGAGCTTCTCAAATCTGTGGGTTAGGTTTTTCTGTTAAATTTGGAGAAACAATTGACCATTATGTATTGAAATCATCTATATAACTTTTCTTATCACTTTTTCTTCTAGGACTCCAATTGCATGATATTGTCCCACAAATGCCTGACATTTTCTTCATTTACTTTTCTCATTGTAACTCAGTTTGAACAATTCATCTTATCTTCTCTTTAAATCGACTATGTTTTTGTGCATCCTAGTCTGCTGTTCAGTCCATCTAAGTTTTTATTTCAAACATTATGTTTTTCTGTTCTAGAATGTTATTTTGTTCTTTTATAGTTTCTATTTTCTCTCCAAATTTTCAATCCCTTTGCTCACTGTATCCATTCTTTCTTGTAAAATTTTTTAACACATCAGTAATAGTTTTCAAGTTTTTGCCTGCTATACTCATTTTCTATTGCTACTGCAATAAACTACCAAAAATTTAGTAGCCTAAACAATACAAATTTATTATTTTATAATTCTGGAGGTTAGAAGTCCAAGATGGGTTTCACTGGATTAAAATCAAGGTGTTATCAGGGCTACATTCCTTCTGGAGGAAGAATCTATTTCCTTGGAGAGACATCCTAGGAGAGAAACTGTATCCTTTCTCTTTATAGCTTCTAGAGGCTGCTTCATTCCTTGGTTTATGGCCTATTCCTCCCTCTTAACAGCCAGCAGCACAGCATCTTTATTTCCCTCTCTAAGACACTCTTCTCAAAGCCACTGTCTGTTATAAGGACTTTAGTGACTATAGTGAATACTTTTCCCATCTCAAGATCAGCTGATAAGTAACCTTAACTTTATCTGCAACTTTAATTCCCCCTATAGCTTCTAGGGATTAGGCCATTGACATTTTTGGCATTATTCTGTTTACTACTTCAGTTACTATCAATGGTTAAGTCTACACGGGTCTGCTCTTATTAACTACTTTTTGTCTTGATTTTCCTGCTTCCTTATATGTTTCATATGTTTTCACTGAGTTTTAGATATTGTGTATAAAGAAAAGTAGAGGCTGAAATATAATTATTTAGTTTATTTTCCAGATAATTTAAGCTTTACCTTCTGTCTGAATGTAATTATAGTAAGTGGTTGATGATTAAAATTGTTTCAAAAGTCAAGTTGATCTGGGACTGAACCATAATGTCAATTAGATTAAGTTCACATTTTGTTAACCCTACCTGTACCCTTCTATGCCACTACCAATTGGGGCTAATCATTTTGGGTTTTTACAGCATTTGAGCCAGGTGGCATAGGGGACAGACCAAGGTTTCAAATAGCTTTGGTTCATGTTTGGATTCAACTTTCATTAGGTCCTAAAACCTAAACACTTCAAGAATGCATAGAACTGCGTGAATTCACTTTGCTTCCAAGCTTCTCCTCTACTGCCATCTCAGTGAAATTTTGACAAGGAGTGTGACAAGAGAATTTTTAGTCCAAGTGATTTATTTTTGTGTTTAGAATTAATTCATATAATAATCTGTTACACCACTCACATTGTCTTTAAAGGTGTAGCTGA
>NW_012115322.1:2310769-2311291 GCF_000951035.1 Colobus angolensis palliatus | reverse complement strand
TGGGAATTGAACAATGACAACACTTGGACACAGAGTAGGGAACATCACACACTGGGGCCTGTTGTGGGGTGGGGGAGTAGGGAGGGATAGCATTAGGAGATATACCTAATGTATGACGAGTTAATGGGTGCAGCACACCAACATGGTCACACGTGTACATATGTAACAAACCTGCACGCTGTGCACATGTACCCTAGAACTTAAAAAAAAAAAAAAAGAGTATCATTAGTGGCCGGACGCAGTGGCTCACACCTGTAATCTCAGCACTTTGAGAGTCTGAGGGGGGCGGATGACTAGGTCAAGTGATCGAGATCATCCTGGGCAACACTGTGAAATCCCATATCTACTGAAAATACAAAAATTAGCTAGGCATGGTGGCAGGCACCTGTAGTCCCAGCTACTTGGGAGGCTGAGGCAGGAGAATCCCTTGAACCAGGAGGCGGAGGTTGCAGTGAGCTGAGATCGCGCCATTGCACTCCAGCCTTGTGACAGAGTGAGACTGCATCTCCAAAAAAAAAAAAG
>NW_012115322.1:2305052-2305359 GCF_000951035.1 Colobus angolensis palliatus | reverse complement strand
CAAGCTTCTCCTCTACTGCCATCTCAGTGAAATTTTGACAAGGAGTGTGACAAGAGAATTTTTAGTCCAAGTGATTTATTTTTGTGTTTAGAATTAATTCATATAATAATCTGTTACACCACTCACATTGTCTTTAAAGGTGTAGCTGATTTCTCCTCGTCCCTACAGTTTTTCCATCTATGTTATACCTACTCTTTCACTCACATGTGCCCGAAAAAACACTTGCCCTCAGGTGTAGAAGCTACAGTGGTGCTCCTCTTATTCATAAGTGGCTTATTCCTTTCTAGAATTCAGTTCACCAAGGCTT
>NW_012115322.1:2162285-2304275 GCF_000951035.1 Colobus angolensis palliatus | reverse complement strand
CGATGTCGTTGTTTCCACTGAGACACCACTCCAGCCTAAGAATGAACTATTCCCACATTCTAAAGTGAAGAGCTAAATCTTCTATATAGGATAGGTAAAGGAAGTGACCAAACACTGATTTCTTTTTTTTATTCTTAACATATTGCCCACTTTGAATGCATATATGTGTCAAAGCCGAAGTGGTCAAGAAAAGAGACTTTTTGGTGAGAGCAGTCAGTATCTGCATGTCCTTCCATTGCCCATTCGCACAGGCATGGAAGAGAGTACACCTTCTTTTCCCTCACCTTAAGTCCAGTGGCAGAAGGGGTTTCAAAGAAACCATTCATACAACATGATATTTTGCCCCTTTTGAAGGACAACATGAACTCTAAAGGCAAGAAGGTATGGCTTGGCCTAGAATAGCAAAGCTAAGAAAGAAGACTCTACGGGGGACTAGGGTCAGTCCCATCAATGGTTATGTTCGGTCTTGTGAGTTTTTCGGTGGGCTAAATGGACCCATGGGATAAAACTGTCATAAAAGTAATTTAAAGGAGACTATGACCAAGAAGCCATGTGGATGCATAAAACTCCAGTAGATAAATCTATTTTAGGAAAACAACCAAGTGTCCAACTTCTAAAATTGTAGTTACAAGTGTAAGACTATAATTCTTCCAGTTGGGAAGAGGGGTGAGTCACAAGTAGGGTTTCTAAAGTGCTAGTATTATTCCATTTTTTGTTTAGGGCACTGATTACACAGTGATTTGCCCCTTTTTGTATGTATATTATACTGCAATGAAAAATTATATTTTAAGTTGCTGCTTCTAACCAAGATTTTATTCAGAACCATAGAAAATTCTCATCTATATAATATTTAAAGGGAGAGTGGGGTTAAGGATTAAATAGATTTATCACTATACCATACTGTATTAAATCCAGTTGACAAAATGACATTTCCATTGAACTTCAAATGTATTTACTGCAAACAGGGCCTTTGTTCAGTCATGCTAAAACTAAATTAAGTTAAAATGTAAATTACATTTATAAAGTTTATTTTACTAGAATTTGATCAAAAAGGGAAATAAAAACTAGCTACACAATAAACTGCTTGCCTTTCTGGTAGGCAGAATTTTAAGTTGACCTTCTGTGACCTTTGTCTTTGTAAAAATCTCTTCCTCTTAAGCACAGGCAGAACCTGCACATGCAATGAGTTATTACTCCCATGATTATGTTACATTACATGGCAAAAGGCATTTTTTCATATGTAATTAGTTTACTAATCAGTTGGCTTTGGTTAATCAGACGAGCTCTTTAAAAGCAGAGCATTTTCTCTGGTGAGTAGTGAGTAGCAGAGAGGAAGTCAAGTAGATTACAAGAGAGAATTGGAACAAAGTTCATGGCTTGAATATAGAGGGGAACACATGGAAAGGACCTGAGAGAAGCTTCCAGAAGCTGAGAGCAACCCCTGGCTCACAGGCAGCAAGAAAATGGGGACCTCAGTCCTGTGGCCATGGGGAACTGAATTCTGCCAGCAAGAATAAACTTGGAAGCGCATTTTTCCCTTGAGTCTCTAGACAAGAACTCGGCTCTGCCAACACCTTGATTTTGGCCTTGTGAGACTCTGAACAGGGAACTCAGTTTTGCCATACCAACATCTGACATAGAAAACAGTGAGCTAATACAATTGTGCTGTTTTAAGCGGCCGAGTGTCTGGTAATTTGTTATGTAGCAACAGAAAATGAATCCAGACAAGGCATAAAGATGAACTACACCACCAAGACTAATGGTGGCTTTTGGGAATGACCACCTGCCTTGGTATCAGAATACATAAAGTTCTAAAATTTCCACACTTCAAAAAACACTAGCATCTCTCTTTTACTACTCAAAGGTCACCAGATAGGATAATACAAAAGTATGTACATCATATGTTGTCTAAAAAAGGTTTCTCATAAATCTCCACTTGTCCTCCTTTTTTCTGACAAGTATATTTAAATTTATAATCAGCAGAAAAAATGTGACAATAATCTGGAATGACACTAGTTATTTAAAGAGCATTGAGACCAGAGAAGTGGGAATTGCCCCTAAATAGTTGAAGATGCAGGGAGTAAATGCTGTTGCTACATGATGGTGACTTTTTAGAAGTCTACTTATAGAAACTGAGGATCTCTTTCCTAACAGATTAAACATCTGGTTCTTCAGGACAAAGTTTGATATCTGTTATTACATTTGTATTTTTCACAGGTGTCGCAGTGTTAAATAATCAACATCTGCCTTCGCTTGTGTTGAACAACCTTCTAGTTTTAGCTAAATTGTCTTAGAAGAGGATCCTTATTGAAAATCCAGGAGCACATTTTGTTTCTTTAACTTTTGAAAACATATTTTCTTTTAACATTAAGCTGTAGCATGTAAACAGTGGTCTGAAACATAATTGCACTCTTCAGGGCTTTGCAGCAAATTTCTCTGTTCATCTAACACTGTTCTCAACCCGCCCTCAAAACAGACAGTCTGGCAACTGTGGGGTCAAGAGCAAAGGTTATAGAGTCCAGCTGATATAGGGATAGATGCCAACTTTACTTTTTATTAACTGAGTTAATAATATCTTCAAGTCTGTTTTCTCATCTCTATAAGAAGAATTTCCTTGACAAGCCAAGGCAAGGATAACAATTTTCTTTCAGAGCCATGATGACAATTATGTAACAAACAAATTCAGAGTTTATAATTATTCTAACCCAACATGTAGTGCTTATTTTTATTAATATTTATTCTGAAATCTAATTGTTTTCATCTCTAGCTTATTACAAAATTCACCAAAAATTTCAGTTGTATTTAACTAAATCTTTTCTCTTGATGTTACCATTCATCAAAACACTGTTGCTTCTTTGTCAACAGTCCTTTACTCATCATTAAGGAATTAATGCTACTAAAGTCACCAGACTGACTTAAGGACACTATAATAAAGCTTGGTAGCTTATAGTAGCTCTTAAGAAGGTCTTTTAAACACAATCCTCAAGTTGTTAATGGGGATATTTAGCACTTTCAGTAGGAAGTTTATTCCTCCAGGCCAAAGGGACCACATTCTATTAATAGTCTGTATTTGAGTTGCTGTAACCTCTTTATACCAAATAACATTCAATAATAATCAATAATGATATGGTAGTGTTAATTTCCCAGGCTCTACAATGTCTAGCAAATGTTCTTTCTACACATGAAAACCATACTCATTATCCTGTACTTTTATACAAGAGTTTGAACTAGGCCATTCTGTATTTCATAAATTCAAAGCAAGACTCTATTATTTATTCTAAATGTGACAGCCTAGCTGCAGAGGTGGGCAGCCGCTACACAAGTAATCTGCTGATTAGGGCTAGTATGCATATCAGAAGCCAGCAAACTCCAATTTGCATTGAATGCCAGCTGCATAACAACTTATCAGAGAAGCCCAGATAGGAGGGCAAAGAAATATCCCTTCCTTAATTATGAGCATGTGTATGCCAGTGCAAACCTGCATTTGTATGACCGAGCGTTCTGGGACAATAAGTTAATGCTATTAAGATTCATTACATATTCCTAATATACATACCAATGCCTCTTATTGGGAATATGTGACATCCCAAGCTCGAAGTCTATGGTGACAAAGTCCAGTGAGAATGGAAAGAGATTCAGCCAGGAATGCCAGTAGATGTACTAATAAGGTTTCGTGACATTTTAGAAAAGATAGCACTTTTGATTATTGCACATATTAATTCAGTGTTAATGTCAGGTGATCTTGATTAATTATCATTTTTAAAAAGTTTCTGTTTTGGATGTAGACATCTAAATTTCTTGTGCTCATCTAAGAAAGAAAAGAATAAATACAAAGTGAAGAGCAAATTAGTGAGGGCCTACTTTAGCCTCAGACCTGTTGTATTTGCCTATAATTCTAAATTTAAATACCATCTGATGGCCCGTGTGCAGTCAGCAGCAGATTGTCTTTATGTTAGATTTATTCATTCCCATTATCTGACTAGTCCCTGAAAACATTTGAGCTTGAGACTCTAGAAGTTATCTTTGAGAGGCCAAATATTTTTTTAAGAGAGATACACCAGGCAAGAGAATGTGACTCTGAATGTTTTGCCTGTTTGCTATGTGAGACCTTGACAAAGTAGAAATTCAGAATTCATGTGACCTAGGAGACTGTAACGTACTGGGAAGTGTCCTGATTTGGGAGACAGGAGACAGTGCTTCATTTAGTTCACTGATTGCATCCAATCAATGACTGAATTTATCCAGTCATTTAATAATTCATTCATTTGGATAACCAGCTTGTATTTTCTGCACCCCGGGTACCATTGTTGGGCTAAAACAATGAGCAATGATAATACTGCTTCCTAAGATTGCTGTAAGGATTCAAGCTGATAATGCCTTGGTTCTTCTCTTTGGATTCCTTTGCCTGCCTCTTTTTGTTTTTCTCTTGGTCAGCATCCCAGCCATGCCTAATATTCCCTTTATGACTAGATAAAATGTCATTAAAATAAATCAGAAATCAAAGAAAGAATTGATGTGATATTGGACAAGATATCCAGACTTTCTGAGCCTCAAGAATGTATTATAGTTGAATAATCTGAAAACTCATCTAGCTCTAAATGTTAGAATTCTATGATTATCTGCATTATACCAAAATTAGTTTATAAAGTAGAAAATAGTCATCTTCTAGAATTTCTAAAGCATGATATAGGAAAGTGATTTTTTTTTAGTTATAAATTAACCTTATGAAATCAGAAACAGTTTTCTTGTTCTTAAAACATTTCTAGTCCCCGAATTCTATTTTGTATCCCCAAATTAAAAGGAGTTGGCATTAAGCCATTTCTAAATCAACCACACAGCTCTAAAATTCTATTCTTCTGTGGTTCCATTTGGACAGTGTCATGTTTGAGCAGTTTCTTCAGAAGGAGGAAGGAATTAACATTTATTGTGCCAAAAGCAGTGTACCAGGCACTAAACAAGTTTATTTATATACATTATTTTATTTAGTCTTCATGAAAGGCATGAGAGAGTAGCAAATGGCCAAGAACCTGCAGCTAACAAGGAGCAAGTAGAGGCGAGAAGCCCTCTGCCAAGCTCCATAGTCCTCGGTTCCCTGATGAACACACTGGGCATGCATTTTTATCTTCACTGCTTCCTGCACTCTTCCTTTATCCACACAAATCTATTACTTAGGAACTGTTTGTTGACCCTCAGCTTCACAAATTTAATATTCCTTTACTTATTTGACTTTTGCTGAATGATTAAAATATCTAGTAACATAGAGCTTCACATCTCATTTAAATAGTACATGTTGCTGTGAAGGGTAACTGAGAAATTTAAAAATTCTTCAATTTAGCAGAATTAATATATGCAGTTCAGTTCTTGAATCAGTTCCTAAACACAATATCAATATTTCATTCTCTGTAGTACTGTCATCCAGAAGTGCCTATTAACCAATACATTTGTGTTTTGTAAATATATATTATCACAAGATTTTCTGATACTCAAGAAATACTAAGGGTTTTTTTTTCATCTTCAGTTTTACTCTAAGAATAAGTCTAATTTGTCATACTTGAATAATATTAAAATTGTTAATGCATAAATGGACTAAGATAAGTCTGTACTAATGAAAATATGTAATTATACTAAGTATATCACATACTAACTTCAGCAGACATAACATGAAACAGGAAATTAAATCCATATTTATGTTATACAAACACACAAAAAATTTTAATGACGTTTTTATCATTAAATTGTTGATATAATTAGATATAAAAATATTTATCATAAAACAAACATAATCAGTTAAAAAATTTTACATTAAGTATTTTTTTACTAAGCCTAAACCTCACCAAACATTAAGTGTTAATCATCATGAAACACCATCTGCAGAGCATAGCTTAAATAAATAAAAGTGTCTCTAAAGTAAAATAGTCTTATCTATCCATGCCTGACTCCTACACATTAATTTAACTCCTACATCTCTAATTGAAAAGTTTAGCCTAAGCATTGACTGGTCAGAACATGTAAGAATTATCTGGTTAAAACATTTGGTTGTTAGAAACATTCATAGTATTATATTTTCAACTCATTTCAGTTATCCAAAGAATCTCAGTGTCAAAAGTTGTAGGATGGAAGATGATGTGGCAGAACAGAAAACAGGTAAGACAAAAAAGTGGATAAAACATTTATGGTGCTTCATTTGTAATATAAAGCAAGAGGCCTCATGTACTGAACCAAATGAAAGCCTTCAGATTACTCTGTATGGTCTCTGGAAGCTCAGCCAAGAGCTGTTTTCCATAATCTATGGTAATACACAGTTTGAACTGAAGGGATTCTCTAACGGCTGAATGGCCAGATACCAACATCCTATATCATGACAGAGCCCAGGTGTGGTCGTTCATTTGGTGGAGGAAAACAGCACAATTATTTTCAAGGTGTTCTATTTTACCAAAGGTCTTCTGATATGGTTTGGCTGTGACCTCACCCAAATCTCATCTTGAATTCTAGCTCCCATAATTCCCACATGCTGTGGGAAGGACCCAGTGGGAGATAACTGAATCACAGGAGCTGTTTCCTCCATACTGTTCTTGTGGTAGCAAATAAGTCTCACAAGACCTGATGGTTTTTAAGGGGTTTTTTCCTTTCACTTGGCTCTCATTTTTCTCTTACCTGCTGCCATGTAAGACATGCCTTTTGCCTTCCACCATGATTGTGGGCCTCCCCAGACACATGGAAGTGAGTCCATTAAACCGTTTTTTCTTTAAAAATTACCCAGTCTCAGGTTTGTTTTTATTAGCAGCATGAGAACAGACCAATACACCTTCCCATCACTGCTCTACTCATGGTGTAATAAATGTATCAATCAACACTCACACATTCATAACAACCAGTGAGAGTCAAAACCAAGTAGAAAAGTCCAAAGCCACTGAGTCTGTCCAAGAGGCTCATCCCTCCCTCCTGCATGTCCTCTCCACCCAGCACACCAGCATCCTCTGGCTTCTCTCTAGTTTTACAAAAGCATCTTATGTCAGCCTCCTTCCTCCTTAGTCCTTTTCAGGTCAAGCTATATATTATACCTTATCAGAGGCACAGATAGGTTATTTATTCATGCATGAATGGATGTAATGACACACTTATTTATTCAGTCTCTCAACAAACATGTGCTGAGTGTCCATTTTGTGCTAGGAGCTGTGCTGGACACTAGAAAAATATCCCCTCAGTAAACTCAGTAAACACAGCAGTAGGAAAGATTGTCCCATGCTCAGTCATCCACTATTCCACTTTATTGCATTTTAAAAGGCTAATACGTAGGCTTTAGCCTAAAAGAATAGACTCCAACTGAGGGATTTTAAGCAGAAATATACATATTTTAAAATAGCAGTGACTCTCTCAGAACTCTCAAAGCCCAGGGCATGCACCCTTTCTCTCCATTCAAAAGATCAGCCACGAGCACAGCATACAAACTGTTCAATAACATATTAAATGGAACTTTTCCTATAATCTTAGAATTTGAAATTGAGTCTTTAGCAGAAAAAAAGACAATAAATAACCTCACATTCTAAAAAGCAGCTGCTAAATACATCCCTGTAAATTATTAAGAGTTGACAAAAATTAGTCCTCACCTCCAAATGCTCCAAAGAGCCTATGTAAAGAGCAGAGCAGAAATTCAGAAATTCAAGGAGGGTCATTCAGATTTAGAATTACCGGGTCTTAGAAATACTTTGACTTTTCTTTTCTTCATGGGGTTGGCTAGAGAGTACTCTCCTCTCACAAATAAAGGAAGGAAGATTCCAGAGACAATTCATGATAATTGAAAAAGCAAGAAGAGGAGATATGTGTTCCTCTTCACGTGTATGATTACAACAGCTCAAATACCACAGTAGGGAAATCCTTGGGAGAGTTCAATAGGCTTCCCTTGAGTTTGGGAGGTACTTGGGCACTTTGAGACTGCTGCCTGCCTCTACCTTCAGAATTCCCGAGAAGGGAGATTGGCCAAAGCAGTTGCATGGAAGGGGAGGAGAGACAGCCAGTGTGGAAGCAACCTGTACTCTCATTATTTGGCAGGTCCAGCCTGAAAGGGTGCCATGAAAAATCCAAGTCATCTTGAAGGCACCTGATTCAATGCCTACTGCTACTGTAATGAATTACCACAAACATAAAGGTTTACAGCAATGCAAATTTATCCTCTTACACTTCCAGACATCAAAAGTCTAAAATGGGTCTGTAGGGCTGCTTGTATTATGTCGGTTCTAGGAAAGAATCCACTGTCTTGCCTCCTCTGGGTTGAAGAGGTTGCCTACATTCCTTGACATATGGCCTCTTCTGCCATCTTCAGAGCCAACAACATAGCATCTTCTCTCCTCTCTGTCCTCTGCCTCCATCCTCAAATCTTCTATGACTGATCCTCCTGCTTCCCTCTGATAAGAACTCTTTTGATTGCATTAGGCCCACTTGGATAAGCCATGATTATTTCCCTATCTCGAGATTCTTAAGTCAACCATATCAACCAAGGCCCTTCCATCACATAAGGTAATATTCACAGTGTCTGGGGGTTATGACATAGAAAGCACCCAACCCAAAAATGGGGCTTATTGGGTCATAGGGACCCAAGCAATAAGAAACTTGTGGTATACCACGGGCAAGGAAGGAGCATCTCAAGAGAGTCAGAAAGAATATATCCAAGTTAGAATTCTCAGAGGGCTTCCAAGGCATCATGTAAACCTTGTTCCATGAAGGAGCCCTTCACTTCACAGAAGGCAATGACACTGCATTCTAGCACCTCCAAGCAAGGTGGGACTTTCTTTAGTCTATCTTCTCCTCCCTTGACCTTGAAAGACCCAGGGTAATGTCTGGGGTTGAAGTGAAGAAGAAAAAAGGAGAGAGTAAAATAAGTCATGTCGTCAGTGGTCACTTAGGCCTAGGCCAACAGGAGGTAAGAAGCACGGAATTAAATGTGAGATTGAAATTGTGATTTAGACAGCACCAAAACTTGTACTACTCCAATATGAATTTTCACTACAAAACAAGGCTGTTCTAATATTGGAACAGTATGAATTCTGCCTATAAGGCAATCGAGGCATAGGGAAAAGAAAATCCAACCGAGCGTATTTGAAGAGTAAGACTGGAAAATAATAAGCCCTTTTCTATTTGTACAACACAGATTTCAGCCTATTCAGCAAAGTGGTTACAATGATTTTATGTACACTTGTGGAAGATATAGCTCAGTCATTGACTTTTGATAAGATATTTTTCTGTCTCTGGTTTCCTAAGTGCGCCTGCCTGGAAATTCTCTTTATGTCAGCTGCTGTGCACCTCCACTGCTCCCACACTTAACAGCACCCTGTTCATTCCAGATTCTCATCCACTCCTAATTATTCAGAGCCTGTCTAATTCTCTAAATGCATTAACTGGCACTGGATCGACACCTTCTATGTTGTTCCGCAGTTGTTACATTTGCTTCTAAAGAAATTATTTCAGCTTGGCATTACAGAGATAATCTATCACTAATGCAAACTTGTGTATTTACAATATTAGAATCACTGTCTTGTTATTTTTTCATTACTACTGTATTTTCTGAGCCTCTCTCATTACCATGTGTATTGTTTCATTATTTACATTTTGAATGCTATTATCTCCAAGGCTGTCAGCAGAAGCATTCTGAGATAATGATGCTGTGAAAAGAGAATTATCTAAATATGGATCTTTCTGCTCATGTTCAAATAAATTATTGTCTAACTCTTCAGATGCTTCCTCTGAGTCCTCATTAAGACACTCATGGCTTAGGGAATTGTGGAGTATCAACTGCCTTTGTCTAAGGGTCTGAAGATGCAGAAACAAGACTAGAAATAGAGAAATCCAATCAAGGCAGGAAGTGAGGAACTTTCTATTGATAGGAACAGGGGATGTAAAAACATCCAATGACATACGTATTTGATGACAATAGCCTTGAAAGAGAAAAATCCTTGTTTGAGAGTCTGAAGGTGAAACAATGACTGAAATGAGTATGAAATCTTTTGCTTAGTTTTCTTGTTCTTATTTAGAGATCAATAAATAAATTCTGTTCCAAGTGTCAAGAGAAGCTAATTTGCCTATTCAAAAATAGACACTCCTCAGGTACTTTACTCAGGACCCTGGCTTTAAATACCAAGTATACATCCATGCCTCCCAAATTTTTATCATTATCTCTGGCCTCTCCATGGGACTTCAAGTTCAAATATCCAACTTCTAATTTGACATCTACATCTGATGGTCTGTTGGCATCTCAAACTTAGCATGGCCAGTACAGAACTCTTTTTTTTTTTTTCAAATATCTCTTTGTTCCCTTGGCTCCCTGTCACACAGTCTCAGTACATGCCATCACTATATAATCTGGTGCTCAAGGAAAAGATAATAAATTGGCTGGGTGCGGTGGCTCACACCTGTAATCCTAGTACTTTGGAAGACCTAGGCAGGTAGATCACGAGGTCAGGAGATTGAGACCATGCTGGCTAACATGGTGAAACCCCGTCTCTACTAAAAATACAAAAATTTAGCTGGGCATGGTGGCACGCACCTGTAGTCCCAGCTACTCGGGAGGCTGAGACAGGAAAATTGCTTGAATCCAGGAGTTAGAGGTTGCAGTGAGCCAAGATTGAGCCACTGAACTCCAGCCTGGGCAACAGAGTGAGACTCAGTCTCAAAAAAAAAAAAAAAAAGCTATTAAGTTTCTCATGACTTGTCTCCTATTCTTACTCCTCATATCTAACTGATCATCAAGTCTTGTGGGTTTATCTCTAAAATCTATCCCAAATTCACCTACTTCTCTCCATTTCCACTCCGACCACCCTTGCCCAGCAAAGCATCATCTCTGAATGGGAACCACCTCCCAACTGGGAAACCAGCTTCCACTCTCACTCCTCTGTCCACAGTATCCAGAGTGAGTAAACTCTGTAAGATGTATATTGTGTCACGTATCTCTCCTGCTTAAAGCCCTAGTGGCTTCTCGTAACACTTGGAACAGAATCCATGCTCTTCACCATGGCCTGCATGGCCCTGAATAACTTGGCCTTGCTCCCTCCTGGACAGCACCTCCTCCCCTCCTCACACTGGCATTCTTCCAGGTCAGCCCTGCCTCATGCTCCCTACACAAACTGATCCTTCCTTCCAGAAAATTCTAGTTCCAGAACCACCCATGGAAGGATGGCTGCTTCTCCTCACTCAGGTCTCACTCGAACTCCTCAGGGAGCTCTTCCCAACTCTCCAGCCACTCTCCATCATATCTTGAACTTCTTTTGAAACTATCTTATCCATCAATGTTTGCTTATTTATTATCTGTCTTTTCCAACTAGACAATAACTCCATGAGGGGAGAAATCTCGTCTCTCTTATCATCTACTTTATATCTAGGGTCAAGAATGAGGCCTGGCACATAGCAGTCTCTCAATAAGTATTCATCGATGATTGATGAGAATCCAAATCACTCATGACACAGTGTCAGGCCCACTGCCAGGCTTCTTAGTAATGGTAAATAGGCTCATCCTCGGCTATCTTCCTCCACATCTGGGAGGATCCAAATAGAAAGTTCAAGGGCTGTGTAGCACTGGCTGCTCGGCGCTTCTGCAAAGTCAGTTATCTCCAGCTCTGCCCTGCTATTTCATGCCTTGCCTATGATTATCACAGTGAGAGATGTGTGCCCAGCCCCTGTTCTAGCATGGAGAAGACACAACCCCATTCTCTCTGCTGCTGGAGCCCAGACATCCCGCCCCCATCCACTGCCTGGAATGCCCCTCTTTGGCAAAATCATCTCTCCTGACCTCTTTCTCCACAGATTTCCCAACTATAAGCAGATTAGACTTACTCTCCCCAGTTCCCATCAAGAATGCTATGTTTACTGGAAAGACAGAAATTTCTTAGTTTCAATTTTATTGTTTCCATCCTTTTTGGTATCCTGTAATTATATGTTGTAGTGATTCTGCATAAAGTTTAGTTACAGATTTTTGATTATTTTTGAGGGGGGATAGATAAAAGAAAGGAAAGTGGGTGGCAGGATCTCACTCAAAAAATATTTACTGGAGTCCTACTTAGCATTCTTTACCATTTTAATACCAGTAGAAAAAAAAAGTGTGCCCTTATCTTCTAAGGCTGATGTTGTTGCCTACACACAACCCATTGATTTCTTTACTGGTGAAACAAAATTTAAAACCAGCAAGTAATCAATGCTGCTTTCTACACCACCACCAAGATCCCAGAGATGAGGCGATAATGTAGAGTTATTAAGCTGTTTTCTTGAAAAAAAAAAAAAAGGTAATCCTAAATCATGCTTCTGAAATCCATCACATAAGTCAGAAGATGGTTCAGTCATGTTTGGAGAGCATTTAGTTAATACTAGCATATGAATAATACAGAATAATAATATAGAACGCATGACTAGTCTATAAATACAAATGAAATTTGTTTCAACAACTTACAAATGTATCAACTATCAAAAAATAATTTAAAAAGATGTATTGGACTGAAATGTTTGATTAATCCTGAGGTTTTTACACAAATATAAATTGTTCTGCAATAAAATTACTGCTGCTAACAGTTCATTTTTAGTTGAGCACTTACCGTGGGCCCGACACTGTTCTGTGCTTCTTTTTTTCTGCTTACTCATATACTCCTGAAAACCTCCTGTGAGGGAGATTACAAACTGTATCTACCTTCAGAAGACAAAGGATTGTAAACACAGAGAGTTTAAGCCAGCCCACTGGGGCTCAGCTGTCGGCAATAAACTAGGGGGTGGGGATGGGGGTTGAAACTTTCTCTCACCACCAATCTGTACCACCTGTACCCTACTCCGAGTAGTGCAACCGGTGATACTTATTAAGCCTTCCCAGTATTCCATGTGCTAGGTAAAACACATTCCAGGTGCTATACCATCTCATCTTCCCAATGATGCTGGGTAAAAGAGCTATTCCTATAGCCCTTGTTTAAACCTGATGAAGGTACGATTTCATGGAAAGTTTCTCCCGTACTGCTCACTGCTAGAAACAACTTTTACGTTTTATTAAATTTTGCAAAGCAGGAGTAACCCCTGGCAGCTCAGTTCATACCCCTGTTTTCTCAGTAGTCCCACACAAGGGATCTAGAAGTACCAGCTACATGCTATTCCATGTTTTTTGTTACTGTGACCTCTAGTTTTTTCATCTAGAAATATTTTAACTATTTTTTCTTAACTGAAGTAGGCATACTTTTAAGATGCTGCTACTTAATCTTCTAGCTGTACAGGCCTATTCAGGAGGTTTCATTCTGGTTTCAGCTCAAGGTTAGAGCTAAACACTTCAAGTCAGTCTAACCCCACCACAGGAAGTACAATAGCTCAATCTATGAGGGTTGCAAATTATATTATAAAATATGAGTCCATTCTTTCGCTAAATGAATAGGACCACATTACAGGAAAGCCAACAAAGGCCTTTTAGAGGCTCCAGTCAGTGAATCCTTTTCAGTGTGACGCCTATGACGTTCCTTTATTAGTCCACAAGAAACAAATGTAACTCAGATGTCAATGTTATTGCAATAACAGAGATATTTCTGGAGCCAACACAAGAGTGCTTAGAGTTCCAGCAAGTAGCAGTAGCAGGGTAATTTACCAACAATCTCCATGAAAGACAAAACATACATGTGTAATTATGTAGGTGAACTCCTTAATACAAAAACTAAGAATTATTAATTATAATGAAATAAGAGTTAACACTGATAAGATACAATAGACCCTGTTCTAAACATTTGAAATGCATGATTCCATATTAATGCACAATGGGGAAATATCATTATTATCCTTTTACAGATTAAGAAACTGAGGCTTAGGGAGGTCAAGTAAATTGTCCAGGGTTACGCAGCCAGTAGACAGCAGAGCAAAGCTTTGAGCCCATATAGTCTGAACCCTGCATATTTTTACTCTGCTGTGTTTTGTTTACTCTCAGCTCCCTAGAATGGTAATACAACACAGGCTGACCACAGTAAATTATATGCAGTTCCCATAGCACAGAAGTAGGCAGCTTCCCACCTTGGCAACTTTTACCCAGGCAATTCTCTCTGCCTGGGATAACTTCTACCCTACCTCTGCAGTTTCATATTTACTCTCTAAGATTCAGCTTAAGTGTCACTTCTGGGAGGTTGCTACTATAAGAGCCTTCTGCCATTGGCATGGTTAGATGCCCTTTCTATGGCTTAAAATGCATGATGTATGCAGGCCAGGCGCGGTGGCTCAAGCCTGTAATCCCAGCACTTTGGGAGGCCGAGACGGGCGGATCACGAGGTCAGGAGATCGAGACCATCCTGGCTAACACGGTGAAACCCCGTCTCTACTAAAAATACTAAAAAAAAAAAAAAAAAAAAAAAACTAGAGGGCGAGGTGGCGGGCGCCTGTAGTCCCAGCTACTCGGGAGGCTGAGGCAGGAGAATGGCGTAAACCCAGGAGGCGGAGCTTGCAGTGAGCTGAGATCCGGCCACTGCACTCCAGTCCGGGCGACAGAGCGAGACTCTGCCTCAAAAAAAAAAAAAAAAAAAAAAAAATGCATGATGTACGCAATACAATGTATGCAATAAAGGAATAAGGAATCAAGTAGGCTACCTGGGAGTACAAACAGTGAGGAGAATGTTGATATCTAGAACTACTGGAGTTTTATAAACAGAAAGAAATCTACATTCACCTGACTGGTTAAATACTTTTGACGTTTTGAGTTACTGACTGCCTAATAATGTTCCCATTATTTACCTACTTTACAAGTCATAGGGGCATAAGCTGCATTGAGAAAGGCATCCAGTATTTATTTATTAGAGCCTTTTGATAGTCCATGGTTCTTTATTTCAAGCCTCATTTAATCACAGTAAACAAAAAAATACTCACATTATTAAGGTAAGCTAGCCAGGTGTAGTAGCTCGCACTTGTAATTGAGGCAGGAGGATTGCTTGAGGACAAGAATTTGAGAACAGCTTGAGCAACATTGTAAGACCTCATCTCTACAAAAAACTTAAAACTCAGCCAGATGCAGTGGCATGTGCCTGTAGCCCCAGCTATCAGGAGGCTGAGGTGGGAGAATTGCTTCAGCCCAGGAGATTGAGGCTGCATTGAGCTATGACTGGGCCTCTGCACTCCAGCCTGGGCAACAGAGCGAGACCTGTCTCCATGAATGAATGAATGAATGAATGAATGAATGAGTAAAGGTAAGCTAAAAGTTTTCCTGGTGTAGGAGGAAAGCAACCATATGGAGGTCTCTGGATAATAAATAACTTCTTCACCTTTTGCTTTTCTTGGCAAGCTTATGAAATATTTATTGCATTTCTTTCCAAAGGCTTAAGAGTATCTTTCTCCTCCAGAGATTATTCTGTGACCTAATGCATGTCCCACCCTTGCCTACTTCAGCTATGCTTCTATCTCCTGCCCCTTCACCTGACCCCTGTCTTTCAATGCTGCCTGTGGGTTAACTTCTTCTGACAATTTCTGTTGCCTTTCGTTTAAGCTGTTACACTCCATATGGCTTCTCTTTCTTTGATGTGGCCCAGAACATATTACAAACCACAGAACACAAACTCTATGATAAAATAATTCACCAAAGATTTCCTGCACTATTTTACCCAAGGCAGAAGTTAGCACAAGTCAAAAAAATAAAAAATAAATTAAAAAAAAAAAAAAGAAGAGCATTTAGACAAAGAGAAGGAGAAGGAGAGACCTCCATCTGCACATCACTCTTACGGGTAAAAGAACCACGTGGACAAATCTAGTGCAAACAGCCACTGTGGATAAACTCAATGACAAAATCCAGCCAAGTCAATCATTGGTAGTCAGGGTCTGATTTGGGAATCAAATTTGAAATTCAGTGGTAAATTGAACCAAAACCTATTTAAAAAAAAAAAAAGAAAGAAAGAAAAGAAAGAAGAAGAAGAATTTCACAACTAAAAGCAAGTAGAAACAGAAAATGTTTTAAAGAAATCATTCCCCCATTCCCACTCGATGTACAAGGGCAGTTAAGCAGCTTCAAGAGAAACTGTCCATCTTCAGTCAAACTAATTGGGTAACAATACAATGGAATTAAAAATTATTCAGTAGTCTTTGTGGTGGATGTTGGTAAATGTTGAAAATAAAATAGATTACTCAGATGAAAGTTAAAAGTTATCCAGCTATTTGCAGATTTAGTTTTGCATACAGTAAAGTGAAAAAGAGAGGAGGGAAGGAGAGAGAGATAAGAGTGAGCGAGGGAAAGGGAAAGGAAGTGAGAATAAAGAAAGAAAAAACTAGATTACAGGCTGTCCAGAGATCTTGTTCAATTCAGGTTCTGCAGCTGAGCTGCAGAATATCCTTTAGCAAGAGTTCCAACCTTTATAACCAAACTTGTTCATCAGTTAGGCAAGGCTAATTAGGACCATTCACCTTCCCTACCTAAAAAGCATAGTTCATATTAATTAACTTGGACGTTTGAACAGCCTGTGCTCTGCACTAGAAAAGGTGAAAGGATATTTCATGGTTGTTAGCAATTATCTGTGATATTATTTAAGTTGTCAGAAGAACCAATACATATCTGCCCCGGGAGACCTCCCACGCCATCACATCAGCCACATGTTTCTTGTTTGTGAGAGAAAAGCCTTCCCTCTTCTCTCTCTCTCTCTCTTTTTCTCCCTTCCTCTCTTTTACTCCTTGTCTCTTTTTCTCTGAAATATTCTTGTTCTCTTTTATGACACTGCCATGATCTTTTTTGCTGGACTTTACCCTAAATCTTCTAAAGGCTAAGCAACCAAGTCCAGTAAAAATTGTTCTGTACATTCTCTTCACCCTGCCCCAAGTCACTACAGGCACCTCATGTCTTTTCTCCCATTTTGTAGGCTGATCCATATTTTTTAGTCACGTTATATTAGCAAAGAAAAGAGTTAATGCCTGCATTCTCCGATCTTTTCTATTAATTCTGTGAAACAGATTAACATAGATGTGTTTTTATATACCATTGGCATGTAATTCTGGACAATTGAAAAAGAACACTTGAGGATGACTTTCAAATAATGTTTTATGTTGTTCTGTGTTTTACTAACACAGGAAAAAACAAAGGATGCTAGAAGGTTATATTCTAAAATAAATATGTCATGAAGCTATTTCACTGGATTTAAGTTATTGTGTTGCTTTCTGACACTATTGTTTTCTTTTCCCTCAAGAATTTGTGAAAAGTAGCTCCACTATGACTTGCAAACATGTTTCTTTCCTTGACTTTTGGATAGCTCCTAAGATTTTTTTTTTTAAAGGTGAGGTTATACATCAAAAGTGTACTACAAAGTTATTGGCTTGATCTTTGAATTAGAACGGGTTATCTGGGATCTAATTCATAATTTGTCAGTAATATATAAAACAAGTTGAGAGAAATAGGGAGAAAAAAGAAAGAAAAAGAAAATTTTGCGAAAAGCACTACTTAAAAAACGTTTTATATAAAGTTTTCAAATATTGCTAATTAACCGAACGCATTTTAGAGTAGGCCAACTGTAGCCACAGAATGTAGTTTTAGAAAGTTCAAAGAAATCTAAAAATTATTTAAGCTTTATATCTAGAGATGGAATTCCTTTAAAATGTTACTAGAATTCATTTACCAGGTTTATTTTGTTATCTAATTTTTTGTTATAAAAATAAACATACATTTACCTGTTAGTCAACATTTCGTTATGAATTTGGCTCCTTTGCCGGGCGCGGTGGCTCAAGCCTGTAATCCCAGCACTTTGGGAGGCCGAGGCGGGCGGATCACGAGGTCAGGAGATCGAGACCATCCTGGCCAACACGGTGAAACCCCGTCTCTACTAAAAAATACAAAAAACTAGCCGGGCGAGGTGGCGGGCGCCTGTAGTCCCAGCTACTCGGAAGGCTGAGGCAGGAGAATGGCGTGAACCCGGGAGGCGGAGCTTGCAGTGAGCTGAGATCTGGCCACTGCACTCCAGCCTGGGGGACAGAGCAAGACTCCATCTCAAAAAAAAAAAAAAGAAAAGAGATGAATTTGGCTCCTTTACAGCAGGTACTATAATAGCTGCTGGGAATAAGTTAAAAGGCCATATTTTACCACAGGAATTACGTTTAGCCAGGGTGAAAGACAATCACCTAGTACTTTTAGGGCTCTCCCAACAGGTAAATGTAATTTTTTGTGATAATCCAACTCGCAAAATGTATACTTGAAAATTATGATTCACTGGAGTCAGAGAACTTTCACATCATCCAAAACATCCAAATTAGCAACAGTTGCTTGTGAGCTCCCAGACATTCTGCTCTGGTTATTAGTTGGGAGAACTCTATTGATAGACATTCAGACAGGTAAACAATCCAAAAGCTCCCACAATAACATTCACTTGGAGGAACTCTGGCTCTTACTGTAGATCTTACAGTAATTGTGGCAGTTACGGTCATGTGGTTAAGGGGAAAAACTGGCAGAATTCCACATAGCATTTGTAGTCCCATCAATGTGAAATAAGAGAATTTTTCAACCACATTGCTGCTCATTTTTAACCTGCCCACACAGGGTATAATAGTACAATGTTACATTTAAGTAACATACTTGGAGTTATTAATACCAGCTTTGATTTCGACCAATATAATGACTTGAGATTATTGTTGATGTTTCTTGAAATGGAAAAAAATTAATAAGTCAGGTGGCAGACATACAAATGTGCTATTGTATTTTCATAAAACACATTTCCATGGACCATGTTATAAATACCTAACAGGAAAGCTGTAACTTTATTCTTATACATAAAGCTAATTATGAAATCATAAATTAAAAAATAATGATTAGCAATCCATTATGCATTCACTATGCAAAGCTATAGCCATTAAATCTCATATGTTTTACTCCTAGGAAAGTTCTCATCAGATTCCATTAACTCTTGTTTTAGAAATTTCTAGCAAGTTTAGGTAACTAGTTTACTCCCCAAGAGCAAAATGGAAGTAATAAGCTTGATATAAGCAGGATCTTATTTTGAGACAAGCACATTCATGGCAGCAAATTGCAATGAAATGAAGAGGAATGTGAGGAAAGAAAAAAACACTTTGGAAAGCAGAAATCAGAACTCCAAAAGTAAACTAGTTTTTGGCCATTAGGTGAAAAGTAAACAACTTGTTACATTTCACTAGCCTCTGAGAACAAATGATCATAATACAATAATCACCAAAATGGTTAAATACAGTAATATATTGTGAAATTCATGTTTAAAGAATTTAAGAAAGTAAACATTGGTTAATAATTTGAGAAAAGTATGTTTTCATGGTTTATAAATTTTGCTTATGCAAAATAGTTTGTTTTCTACTAATGAACATCTTCCTGTAAAATAAAACTCATTCGATGAGAAATAAGAAGGAATCTCTTTAAAGACCGTTTATGTCTTTGATTATAAAGTACTTATTAAATGAACCTCAGTTTATCTCTTTGTGTTACTTAGGACTTTTTAATTTCCACCTAGTATCACAATTATTAATGTTTGTGTAGGATTGTCCTGTTAGATCATTAGCTACTTGAAGATAGAGAGTGGATATCAGACACCTGAATTCATCTTTGTATCATATGCTCTCCTTCTTCACTCTGCAAGGCCTAAAAGTTTTCATTTCTCAATAAATGAAGAAAAATAACTTGTAATGCCCACATCTACATCCTTTATTCTTTTAATGACAATAAATAATAGTATCAAAACTTAAATTTGGATAACACTGTAAAAGGTACATTTATGTGAAGAAATCATTCAATATGATTGAACTCAAATAAAGTTAATGGAAAGGTTAGTCAAATGAGTGAATGAATGAAAGTATGATTATTGAATATTCTTCAAAAATTACAGATAAGTAGAAACTAATGTTGTCTATTAATAAATTTCCAGAATGTATGGGTTGAAATTATTTATTATATCAATTACATATTAATTTTACATTAGGTAGATTACAATTTGCATTTTTTTGTTGTTGAAGAAAAGCTTCAAATTAAAACAAAGTTTTACTTTAAAACGCCCCCTTGGAACACTTGTACACAGTTGTTGGGAATGGAAATTGGTTGAGCCACTGGAGAAAGCAATTGGAAGATTTCTCAAAGAACTTAAAACAGAGCTATCATTGGAACAAACAATCCCATTACACAAAGGAATATAGATCATTATACCAAAAAGATGCATCCATGTGCATGTTCATTGCCATGCTCTGCACAATAGGAAGGATGTGGAATCAACCTAGGTGTCCATCAATGGTGGATTGGATAAAGAAAATGTGGTACATATACACCATAGAATCCTACAAAACCACAGAGAAGAATGAAATCATGCCCTTAGCAACAACACGGAAGAGCTGGAAGCCATAATCCTAAGCAAATTAATGCAGAAATTTACTGCATGTTACCACATACTGCATGTTATCACTTATAAGTGGGAGCTCAACTTTGAGCACACATGGACATAAACATGTGTACAATAAACACTGGAAACTACTAGAGAGGGGAGTGAGGGAGGCAAGGGGTTGAAAAACTACCTATTGGATACTATATTCC
Source organism: Colobus angolensis palliatus (assembly GCF_000951035.1). Classification (NCBI taxonomy): domain Eukaryota; kingdom Metazoa; phylum Chordata; class Mammalia; order Primates; family Cercopithecidae; genus Colobus; species Colobus angolensis. Next base: position 2,283,784 of record NW_012115322.1, on the reverse strand, counting down.
TACCTGGGTCCAATATACCCATGTAACAATCCTACACATGTATTCTTTGTATCTAAAATAAAAGCTGAAACAAAAAAAAAGAAAGAAGAAAGAAAGAAAGAAAGAAAGAAAGCCTCCTGCTAAGTCTTCTTGCATTTCTAATTAATGAGGTCTAAAACAAAAGGTTTTACACTATATATTTCAATAACCATGAATCTCAGTTCTCTTAAGCAATTTCTTTTTAATTTATTATTATATATTTTATTTTCAAGACCGCTTGTTAAACAGGATTTAATTTTTAACCTTTGATAGACACATATAAATGTGTCTATTAAATTCCAATCATATAACAGTATTTTTATTTTGAAAAATATTTTCACTATCTCTATATAATATTCATGCTTAGGTTAGGACTCGATCCCAAGACATTTAGCAGGGTTTAGGATTTCAAGAATAAATCAGCAGCTAAGCATCATTATTTTCATTAAAATACTCAAAATTGTTCTGATTAATTATACTTTTACTAGACTTATAATAAAACACTATAAAGAGAGAGTAGAATTTAGTTAATCAGATAATGCCACATGACTGCAGCCTGCAACTTTGATATCTAGGTGTACTTTTTGGGTAATAGAGAGTGAAATCATCTCTGAGTGACAACAGCTAAATTATCAGAATTCAGCTGCACAAGAAGAAGAACAGGTTTCCCATGTAAAACAGGAAGTTCTTTCATATCTGAGCAGGGACAACTAGTAAACATAACAAGCATTCTAGCATAACTCTTGGAGGAAAGAAGATAGCAAGGTGTGCAAAAGGCACAGAGCTGAGTCAATTTGATAAGCAAATGCTCAATCACCTGTTAATATTGTTTTGCTTGTTAAATCCATTAAGCTCCTTTATTAATGTAAGAATATGGGTGATCCTGTTTTGAATAGAAGATTATTTCAACAAGGCAGGAAATAATCCATTCACCCATTCATTTAATATGGAGTACATAAAAAGTGCCAATCACTGTGCCAGAAGCAGAAAATAGAAATAAGAAAATGACTTTCTTTCCCGTAAAAACTGCATTGTTGTCCATAAAATAAATAATTGATAAGCTGGACTTCATTAAAATTAAAAACTTCTGCTCTGTGAAAGATAATGAGAAGACAAGCCACAGATGGAGAGAAAATATTTACAAAGGCACATCTAAAAAAGAACCATTATTCAAAATATAGAGAGAACCCCTAAAACTCAATAGTAAGAAATCAAACACCCCAATTTAAAAATGAGCAAAAGGCCAGAACAGACACATTGCTGGTGAAGATATGTGATGGCAAATAAACAGATTGAAAAGATGCTCAACATCATATGTCATTATGCAATTGCAAATTGAAACAATAAGCTACCACTACACACCTGTTAGAATTGCCAAAATCTAAAACATCAAATGTTGGCGAGGATGGTGGGGCAACATGAGTTCTCATTCATTGCTTTCATTGCTGGTAGGAACATAAAAGGGTATCGCCATTTTGGAAGACAGTTTGGCAATTTCTTACAGAACTAAATATATTCTTACTACACAACTTGGCGATTGCTCTCTTTGGTATTCTCAAATGAGTTGAAAACTGGTATCCACACAAACAAAACCTGCATGTGAATGTTTATAGCAGCTTTATTCATAACTGCCAAAACTGGGATGCAGCCAAGATGTCCTTCAGTAGGTAAATGGATAAATAAACTGTGGTGTATCCAGACCATGGAATATTATTCATCATGAAATGAACAATCAAGCCATGAAAAGACATAGAGGAAACTTAAATGCATATTATTATTAAGTAAAAGAAGTCAATCCAAAAAAGTTACATACTCTGTAATTCAAACTATCCTGACATCCGGAAAAAGGCAAAACTATGGAGACAGTAAAAAGATTATTGGTTGCCAAAGGATGGAGGCAGAAAACAGATAATTTCTAGGTCAGTGAAACTACTTAGTATGATACTACAATTGTAGATACGTGTCGGTTTTCATTTGTTCAAACTCAGAATGTACACCTAGAATGAACCCTACTGTAAACTGATGTACTTTAGGTGATGATATATTGAAGTAGGTCCATCAGTTGTAACAAATGTATCTCTGTGGTGTGTGATGTTGACAGCAGAGGAGGTTGTGCATGTCGGGGAGAAGGGCAGGGTTTATGGGAACTCTGTACTTTCCGCTCAATTTTGCTGTAAACCTAAACTGATTTTAAAAAAAAATAGAGTCTTAAAAAAAGACTGTGTTGTCTACTAAGAAAATGCAGACAAATAATCAAATGATGACATTATGGCATCTCAAATGTTATAAAGAAGACACCTCTACATGGGAAGATACCTTGGGAGCACAGAGGGGTGACAGAACATCTAAGCTGGAAAGAAGAAAAAAGGAACGTCTGGGAGGCATATCTCTGCTTATTTCCAAACTCCCAGCAGGAAAATAATTCAAATGTATTCTATGCTTCTGCAAAAAAGTGAGAGAGAAAAATTGGGCAGAGTTTTCTTCAAAGAGAAGGAAAACAGGTGTTTCTTTTGGCAATGAGGTAGCTAAAAGTGAGTGACACAACAGGAAGTTGAGAAGGAAGAAAGACTGATGTGGGGAACAGAGGGAAGCTGAAGACACTGATCAACTCCACTAAAAGCAAGGTATAGACATCTACAAACTGTTTCATTCTAAATATTTTCTCTAGATAGTACTTCAGAAATTTCATGGAAGAGATATAGTACCAAGGTGCAGAGAGAGCATAAAACTCTTTACTAACTCTAGGCCCAAGAAAGTACAGGTTCTCAATCAGCAGGGTGTGTAATCAAAGGTTCACATAGACATTTTCATCACAGAGTTGTGAATAAATTCTGCTGTTGAGTCACAATATTGTTCAATTGACACAAGGGGTTTTAAGAATATTCTAAAAGCTATACTTAAAAACCTACATTAATTTATTACTATTTCTATTAATAAACTGGTAGCTTCAAGTACTCTTGATATTTTTTAATTAGTAAATTCATATTCTGCAGTTAAGATAAAGCAATTGTTGAAAGGATTTATATTCCACATTATTCTTAAAAATATTGAAGCTGGATTGGCCGGGTGCAGTGGCTCATTCCTGTAATTCCAGCACTTTGGGAGGCCAAGGCGGGTGGATCATGAGGTCAGGAGTTTGAGACCAGCCTGGCCAAAATGGCAAAACCCTGTCTCTACTGAAAATACAAAAATTAGCTGGGCATGATGGTGCGTGCCTATAGTCACACCTACTTAGAAGGCTGGGGCAGAAGAATGGCTTGAACCCAGGAAGGGGAGGTTGCAGTGAGCCCAGATTGTGCCACTGCACTCCAGCCTGGGCGACGGAGTGAGACTCTGTCTCAAAAAAAAAAAAAAGAAAAAGAAAAAAGAAGAAAATTAAGCTGAATTATATAATCACAAAAATATATTGTATATTAGAAAAAATGAGGTAATTTTTTAAAGGGAAAATAAATATGAGGATGTATTAATAGTAGGAAAACATGGATTAGGCTAACATAAAAATGCCTACCATAACATCCTATGAGAAGAATAGACTACAAACACGGCAAATCTCTTCCTAAACTGACAAAAGAAAAAGGACGTTTGGTCATTTACACAATTCACAATGTCATTAAGGAAAAATGAAACCAATTTCTAAGGGAATGCTATCTAGAAATAAAACCTACCCAATGGTCACAATTTTTCTATGTTTGAGAGAAATGATAAACATAAAAAGCTCAATGAATCACAAGGACAAAAAACGGGAAACATTTACACTAATGGATATCATAATGAAATTCATCAAATCAATACAAAATCTTAAAAGCAGTCAGAGAATAAAGACACATTACACGAAGAAGAAAGATAAGGATGAAAGATTTCTCATCAAAAACAATGAAAGTAAGAAGACAGAAGATCAACATTTTAAAGTACTAAAAGAGAAGCTTGTCAACCAATAATTTTATATTCAATTAATTTTTTTTAATGGAAGTGCTGAGAGATCCAATCTCCAGCAGACTATCTATAAGAAATGCTAAATGAAGTCTTTTAGGCAGAAGAAAAATGATACCAGATTAAAATGTGGAGATATATAGACATATGATTTTTTATTATTATTTAAATATTTTATTAAAATATGGATGTATATTTTTAATTATTAAAGCTCATTGATAGTTTACAAAAATAATAATACATAGGGCTTATACCACATATATAAGTGAATTATATGACAACAATAACATATGGTTCAGAAAGGGAAAAATAGAAATGTATTATTGTAAGGTGAAGCAGTATAATGCCACTTTAAAGTAGACTGGGATAGCTTAAAATGTATACTCTAAACACAAAAGCAAAAGGTAAAATAACAAAACAGTTATGGCTAATGAGACAACAAAAAGATAAAATGAAATCATGTTTTAAAATGCTCAGTTATTCAAAAGAAAATAGAAAAAGAGAAAAAATGGAACAAAAAAACAGATGACATAAACAGAAAACAAATAACAAGATCGTAGGTTTAAGCCTGACCATGTCAGCAATCATATTAATTGTAAATACAAGTGAGAGAATGACATACTGGATAAAAATGCAACACAACTCTATGCTGTCTACAGAAAACTTTTGTGTTTGTTTTTTTTTTTTGAGACAGGTCTCACTCTGTAGCCCAGGCTAAGGTACAGTGGCGTGATCACAGCTCACTGTAGCCTTGACCCCCTGGGCTGAGGTGATCCTCCCATCTCAGCTTCCTGGGTAGCTGAGACTACAGGTGTGTGCTACCATGCCCAACTAATTGCTGTATTTTCTGTAGAGACAGGGTTTTGCTATGTTGCCCAGACTGTTCTCCAACTCCAGGGCTCAAGCGATCTGCTGGGATTATAGGTATGAGCCACCACGGCTAGCCAGCAAACCATTTTTAAATATAAAGATACAAATATATTAAAAGGGAAGAGTTTTTTTAACATGCTAACACTAATCAAAAGAAAAATAAAATGGCTATATTGATATCCAAAATAGATCTCAGAGCATAGAATATTAGCAGGGCTAAAGAAAGTCATTTCATAATGATAAAGGGGTCAATCAAGCAAACATAAGAATCTTAAACATATATACATTTATTAGAACAGCTTCAAAACACATAAAACAAAAATGGATAGAACTGCAAGGAGAAATAAACAAATCCAACATTTTAGTCAGACATTTCCATTCTTTCAATAATTGATGGAATAAGTGCAATGAAAGACAATGAGAACACATAGGGCTTGAACAACACTGTCAAACTTGATCCCATTGACATTTGTAAAGCACTGTGCCCAACAGTGGCAGAATACACACTCTTTTCAAGTATACACAGAACATATATTAAGAGAGACCATATTCTAGGTTGAAGAGAGTTACATTTCTCTGCATATTAAAGTGAGTCAATTATTTGTGTATATTGGTGGGGACAGAAAAAGAGGACAAAGGGACATGGAAGGAAGTCAGAGGTCAGAGCCTGATTTGTAAAATATAGCCAAGGGACTTTTTAAGGGCAGAAAAATATACTACGCAATTTTAAGTTATCTGTGTCGTAAAAGCTCTTCTCCTTTTACATGTGGTGTGTAACCCCAAATCTCAGGGAATGTCTTCTGTTCCCAACTGCCTCCTGTGAATAGTCAGGGGAGAAGAAGAAAACAGAATAAAGGAGGAAATGCTCCCACATTTGACTTGAAGCCAGGCCAGAGATAAAAGAGCAGCCTCAAGACTTAGAGTAATGAGAATTCAACAACAGCAGGAAACTGGAGTCAGAGGTGACCAGCACAAATATATTTGCAGAAATCCTGAGGGCATTGGACTTGCCATAAAACACAGTGGCAGAGTTTGAGCTGCCCTTATCCTGATGCTTGGAGCAAGGGGACCCCAGGGAACATCCGCGTTACATTTTTTTCTCTCCTCACAAGCAGTATCAATTTATTTCTCCACTGTTAAAAATGATACCAAATCCTTCCACCTATGAAGGAAAAGTGGCTACAAAAGTTTATTTTAAAATATTATTTCCACGACATACCTATCACCCCAATGAATTTGAGCATAGTATCAAAAGCATAGCAATAAATTGGAACCAACAAAGACATAAAAATGAGGAAAAAAAAAAACTAGGATATCTTCAGGGTAGGAGACCAGACATATAAACAGGGACTTATTCTCAGAGTGCCTTCAACGACTTATGTTTCTGTGCCCCACACATTTTTAACATTTTTCAACTGACAGCATATAGGAATAGGGAAATGCAAATCAAACCCCCTTTTTGGTTTACTGATACAGGCAGAGGATAAAAGAAATCATGAGCTTTCAGCAAGCTGTAGTGTATTTGGACTCTGTTCCCAAACTCTTCCACAGCAGAGGAGGGCTCAGGACCTCAGTCACCTATGGGATTCAAGGAGGATATTTGACAGGATTCTCTGAATTTGAATTTTTGAGAGTCATAGAATCTTAGTACCACTTGTCAGTTCCTATTTGTCTGAACCCTTCTGACAGTTAAAAAGGACCTGGTCGCACTGCTTGGACCAGAGAGCTGCCATGCAAGGAACGTCTGAAGCCCCGCGCCACCCACAACCAGCAACTGCAATGGGACAGAGCGGGGAGGGAAACTCAGGTCCTAAAGCAGAGAGGATCTTCTCACAGTCTGAAGTCAGTATGTTAAACTGCTTGATGTAGCTGTCTGTTTACTTATCCGTATTCCCTGGACATTATTCCATAAGGGTGGTAAAATTGTCTAGATTATCACCTAGACATTTGGGTCTCTCCTACTTAGTGCAAGAAGGTGCTTACTAGTCGTAGAGTTTGATTCTGGTTGAATTCAAAGAGTGCGAACAAGCCTGGAACGGGAAAAATAAAAAGTTTGTAATCATGGCTGTGGTAGGAGCTTTAGCCACCAAGTGGTAATAAAGCAAGTAGCCCTCTGAGAGCTGGCGTGATTTTTCCCAGCTGTCAAAGCAGGGCAGTCCGTTAGATGCAAGTGGCATGTGGGTTAATTACCCAAAGAGGGTAGTTAATGTTATGGGAGACTTAGGGAATGTATTTGTGGGGTTTTTTAAAGTGTAGAATGTGACAAAATTCAAATTATAGGCCAACCTGAGAAGTAAGAAAACAATTTTATAAATGATCTCCTTCCTCTGTCTGTGCCTTTTCAGCATCATTTTCAGCACAGAGCTCCCTCTTCCCTGCTTTGCTACAGTTCACATCCTCTCTATTCCTCTACCCTCATCTGAATAAGTCAGCTCCTGGTAACCAGGTCACGAGTAACACTGAACATCTCCTATTTTAGAAAATGGCAATTTGGTAAATACATTTTTAGCAGGGTGTCATGACTGCTAAGAAGTTTGTGTGTTAACCTTCTTAGGCATATTTGCATTTGTGCTGGAATAAGTCACATTTTAAAAAGAATTCACGAAAATGGGGATATTTAAGAAATCAATGAACCTGGATTTTTTAAAAGATGAAAGCAGTATAGCAGGAATTATAACCCAGCATGGAAAGAATAATTTGTTTTCATTTAAACTAAAGTTGGGGGGGGAATAATTTGTTTTATTTGTAATACCCCTTCTACTGGCCTTCAGTTGTTTCATTTAGAAAAGTATTTGCAGTAGAGTAGCAAATAATTCAAATTATATACTTATAAGATCACTTTAGAATTTTACTTCATCTTTAAGAAAACTGCACATAATTTTACGTATTTGTGCTTCTTTATTAGACATTAACAGAAGATACAAATCATACCATGTTTTGTAAAAAGACTAAAACACGCATGATAGAGGATTCCCAGTTTCCTTTTGACTTCAGTTGTGCCTCTTTCTCCTTTTTTAATTCTCTCCTCCCACACTTTGTTGTTATTTTCTGCTACCTTACCTACCCCTGATAATTGACTAACTGATAAATGGCAAGGCTTGCAAGAACAGCACTGAGAAAGTACTACTCTGACAGCTATCCAATGGGATTACATCAACAATCCTGAGCCAGAAGCAAGAAAACCAGAACTCAGTAAATTTAACAGCAATTAAAGATGAAAGCCACTACCTCAGCCAAACCACAAAAATACATACTCCCCTCTTCTCCTTACCCTGTAAAACTTCGACCCTGCTTCAACTCAGAGATGCCTGGTCTTCAGGTTTTCCCTGGTGTGTATCAGTTGAATAAAGTATTTAAGGTCTATTTGAGTTTTTTTGTTTGTTTTTTGAGATGTAGTCTTGCTCTGTCGTCCCGGCTGGAGTGCAGTGGCATGATCTCTGCTCACTGCAACCTCCGCCTCCCAGGTTCAAGCAATTCTCCTGCCTCAGCCTCCTGAGTAGCTGGGATTACAGGCATGGGCCACCACCCCTGGCTAATTTTTGTATTTTTAGTAGAGACGGGGTTTCACCATGTTGGTCAGGCTGGTCTCGAACCCCTGACCTTGTGATCTGCCTGCCTCGGCCTCCTAAAGTGCTGGGATTACAGGCGTGAGCCACTGTGCCCAGCCTATTTGAGTTATTTAATGCATTTTGTTTCACAGTCTTAATGCAAATGTTAACATTCAAATATAAGCTTCTGTGTATTGTATAATATAAAGTCATATATACATATATATAGGTGTGTATGTATGTATTTGTATATAAACTCATATATATATATGTATGTACATGCCTATTGCAGATTTTACCAAAGGCGTCCTCCACTGCCTTACTAATCAGGGTCAAGATGTCAGGCAGGGCTGCATAGGAGCTGGATTAAGATTGTATGGCTACTTATGAACAGGTAGTAGATGAGTTTCTCTCTTTTTCAACTTCTTTCCTACGTGTGATTAATCTTTTTACAGTTTCCTTAACTTTTCAATCTAAGATTGTATCAAAAAGTAGTTTGTCCTGGATTCTTTAAGAACATTTATTAACCATTTGCAGACATAAGAGATTTATAAAACTTTCTACTTGGAAGAGAGCAGATACCAATCTGCTTATTTTTGAGCTGTGACTGTTTACCAAATCTGCTTGTGTGACATAACTTTTTCCAGCTTTATTGAGGTATAATTGATAAATAAAATTGTATAAATTTAAGGTGTAAAATGTGATGATTTGATATACATATATCTTGTGAAATTATTATTACAGCCAACTTAGTTCACACATCCATTACCTCACATAAGTATATGTGTGTGGTGAGAACATTTAATATCTACTCTCTTAGCAAATATCAATACAATACAGTATTAACTATAGTTATCATGCTGTACATTAGGCCCCAGAACTTATGCCTCTTATAACTGAAAGTTTGTATTCTTTGACCAACATCTCCCCATTAGAACATAATTTTTTTAATTAAAATTGCCATTTTATTTTGATAAATCCATAGATTCTTAAGAGTTGAAAAGGAGACTTTGAAAGTCAGCCCTCATGCAGCGAGACTTCCCACATACATACATAGCACGTACATACACATACCAAGTGATAATAGCATTTATATTGCAGAACTTGTTTTACAATTTGCAACGCATACACATATGTGGGCTTTCTAGTAGAATATGAACATACACAGACATAAAGCCATCTGGTCTCTCCTTAAATACTACTCACAAGTAGTATTACATTGTGGGGGGCTCATTACATTCAAGGCAGTCTACTCATTCTATTAGTCCTGGAGATTCTTACAGAAGTCATGTCAGCCAGTGATAGAAAATGCGGTTCTTTGATACGGATAGCTGAACCTCAATATTTCCAATCTCTCACCTACACAACTACAGGAAGTCCAATTTTCATAGAAAACTCCTGACAGTCTTCAGAGGTGCTTGTGTACAGTGGTCCTTGCTCCTCAAGCTAGCCAACCTGCTTGGGATGTTTCCATAGCAACTCCAGTCTCAAACTCGGCCCCATCACTGTTATCCTTGGAACTGGATGCCCTCCCTGGAATCTCAATCTGGAAACATGTGTCTTTCTTGTAGGAAACAGTCCTCTGTGTTATTCTCAGTCTCTCAGCGAGCCTGTGCCAAAATTGTTAAGGCAGGATGGTTCTTTCGATTCGCACACATTCATTTTCTCCTAAGGGCAAAACATACAGCCAGAATGGCTGGGTCAGGATAAGATACAAGATTAACCACAGCCGGGTAACTAAAACTATCATTACCTTCCAGCATGCAGACCCTATTACTGAGTCTATGCTACACTTTATCTTTTTTATGATGAGTTCCCTCTCAGGGCCACCTTTGTCTTTTCTTGCAATCTGACTTTGACAGGGCCTCTCCTGAGTGTAATACTTTACAAAAAACATTTGAAACCAAGTTTTGGACAGTATTGATCTCACTAACATCCCACCCACATGAGCCTCCACCCACAAGCCAAAGGATCTTAAATGCCTTTGAAAGTCATCACTCATTTATGCGGTGAGATTATGCAGTAAGTGTAAATCGATGAACAATTGAATACTCAGGAAAATGATTGATGCCTGGCATACTCACCAGAAATCTCAGTTTCTGGCAGGTCATGACTCCCTTTTCTATTTCTTCTAAGAAAAATATCTACATCTTAATACCTCTCACCCTTCATTTCAGTTTTGCCCTCTGGAAAATACTTTTTCCTCATAAAATTCCATTCAGACACTAAGTACCTATGACAATCTACTCTTTTCCAGTCTGAATATACTATTTCATTCGCATTTCTCACAGGACACAACCCCAAGATCACTAATATGCCCTATAAAATTTAATTGCTCCAGCTACTGCCCAACTTCAACAGGATATACTTGGATATCCTGCTTCCGTTATTCTGGGTACCATATTGCTTCAAAAAGTCCTAAAATTGATGTTTTGCCTATTGTGTAATACTAGATAGGTACTGAGCTAATAATTTAAAAATTAACAAAGGTTAAGTTCACCCTAAGCATTGCTCTATTCAGGGTCAACAAGAATCTTCACGTTGCTAGTGATCAGACCTAACCCTCATATGACTATCTCCATGAACAACTATCTCAAATTTCACATGTTCCAAACTGAAACTCTATTATTCTTCCACTAACCTGGCCCACCTACACTTGTCCTTCTTAATGTTTCTCAGTTATTAATATCCTCTTTACAATTGCTCAGGCCAAAAGCCTTATTGTCATTCTTGAATACTTTATACACATTCCCTATCTAATTCATCAGCAGATTCAGTAAGCTCTTCCTTCAAACTATACCCAGAATTTCTGCAAGCCCATCTCAAGCCTCCCACCAGCACCACTCTGATTCATACCACAGCCATCTCTCACCTGGCTCAACACAACAGATCCTAACTGGTCTCCTTGCTTGTCAACACAGCAGCAAAAATGATCCTGTTAAGACACAAGCCAGCTCATGGTTCTCTTCTCAATGTCCTCTGACAGTTTGGCAGTTCTTTCAGAATAAAAGCCGGTCTTTACAATGGCCTACGAAGCCCTACAAGGTCTACCTTCTCCTTCCCTTACCATGCTTCAGTCTTGCTGGTCTCCTTGTGTCTTTGAACCATACCAGGCACATTCAATCTCAGTTCCCCTGGAATGTTTTCCCCAAAGACACATAAACTCTGCTCCCTCGCCTCCTTCAAGTCTGTATTCAAATATTGTCTTGTTAAAAAAAGAGCTAGAGTTCTAATAAAACACTAGTTCTAAGATCTATTTCCAGGAAAAGACAGAAATATATTGTTTTTCTTCTATATGACCTATCAAAATGTTTTAACATTTCAGAATGAGAAATAAGTTTTTTAAAGAATATTTTAGAATTTCAATTTTAGAGTGAAATAACCCAAAGCAGGTTTGCTTTCTATCTTTTGATTGCTGTGATGGCCTTACAGTTCCCCAGTCTAATAGCACACGTCTTTTCTAAAATGCTCTTAGGTGATTTGATTGGGCAAGATTTCCTCATCAGGTGCCCCCCATGCACTCATGGAAGATCCTCCCCCTTCTAGTGGGTGCCTGAGTTTCCACCTCAAGACCTGAATGTACACTAGCCCCTCCACTGAGACCACTGCTACTCCACACCAAGATGGCTGAAATTTTACACATACTCTGTGGCCCAGATAGATGCTCCCTATTCCATGAATTCTTCTTTGATCTCTCTTGCAAAAAGGCACCTCTTCCCAGGAAACCAGAGCATTGATTTGCACTCATTCTTGCATTCATTCTTGTATACAACCTTTTTATGTGACTTGTATCCCCTAAATAGGTATTCTAATTTAATTTAGGAGTATAATTATAACCTTACTAGGTATTTATAAACTTGAGATTATAAACTGCATTTTACTTGCTACTTTATTGGCCTCACATAAAATGAGAATTCAATAAAATGGTTATTGAATAATTAGATAAAAATGGAATGAGTAATAAGCAAATTGAGATAGGGTCTTAAATTACTCTTTTTAAATTGTCACTGTTTTTCTTCACTAGACTTATTCAAATAAGAGTGTCACTGTAATTTTTTTTTTACACCATGCCTGACTGTAATCTTAAATTAATAGTATCAGTGACAGTAGTATTTAAATTGCCACCAATCATTTTGATGTCATTATTTAAAATATGTTTTTTATTATTAAAAATGCTTACTACTAATATTTCCCTTGGCTTTTTATCTTCAAGTATGGCTGCATTTATATAAAATACAAAGTATATAAAGTATATATTTGTCTGCATATATTGGATATGCATTTATATGTACAAATATTTAACAATGCATCCTCTTAGCAAAGGAAAATGTACATATGTACAAGTTGCATTTTCTATGTAGGCTTGTGTGTTTGTGTTTGTGTGAGCATCACATAACATTTCAAGTAGGACTATTGATCAAAGATGGTAGTAACTAATAGAAAGGCCCTAGGCATTTCTAAGGACTAGAATACTTTGAAGAATTTCAGAAAGAACATATTGACCTCTTTTGGGAAAAGGATTATATGCAGCAATCAGACATGACTATCTAATGTTGAAGATCAAAGGGTATTGACTGAAATCTGCAGTTGCCATAGCTACTGAGCCCTGTGAATTTACTATAGTTCTCTTATTACAAGCACAAGATTTACAGTTAAGACCTGCTCTATTGACGAGACGGGTTATCTGTTCACTAAATCTAGGAGTTTACCAGAATGATTTTCAGCCCACGTTGTTTTGCTAAATTGAATCTGATTCAGTGAAATTAAAATGTTCTCAAGGCACACATTCATAATCTACTCTAATTCTATCAATCTTTTTAGGATGTGCAAAATAGCCTAACTGCAACTCTAGTCTTAGAGGATAAGATGCTTATGGCATATTTTTATATGGGGCAGACTCTCAATAGGCTTCAAGGCGTGAAACGGATATTTAGTTGCAAGGATGACAAAGTAGTGCCAAGCCAGCAGGTCTCAAAATGCTCCTCACAAAATAGCTTAATGCCTTTTCCCCAGTGACACCATGTGGATGTCTGAAGCAGTCTCTGAATCCCAAAATCTCAATCATCAAAGCATGCCTGGTTATCTATAGCTACTTTCTGAAACCTTCCTTCAAATAAGGATTTTAAAACAGAATCCGACCTTTGGCTGACTTCTCTACAATTGACCTTGTTCTCAATTTCTTATTGTGAAGCAGTTTCACCATGTACTGGTTACCCACTTAGAAGAGTCCAGTGAGAGACAGCACACTCACAAACAACACAAGTTACATAAAGCAGGTTGATTACTACAGATAGACAGCAAGGGACAAAAGGAGCCTAGGATCCATTGTCAGCCAGTCCTCCAAGGCTCAGCAAAGCTGCAGGGGCAGAAGCAGTCTTGACTGCACATGCTTCTTGCACCGCAGCTGAAGGATGCCAAAAGGCAGCCTGCTTTGAGTGACTTATCTCAGAAGTAATGTGACCCATTGGGTAAAGCTTTGAAGGCATATTGTGTCCAGAGGAGGGAGGAACAAAGCCCAGGCTGTCCAGAATAGTTCCTCCCTAACTCAAGGTATTATATTTCCTGGGAGGAATGGGAACAAGGCTTGGGCTGTTCCAGGCAGGTTCTCCCTGTCTCAAAATGTTGCAGTCCCAGCACATTCTGCAGACATTCTTGAGAACTGCAAACAAAAGAAGTGGAGAGAACTGGGCTTGTCCAAGGTCATCAGAGAACCGTCCGGCACTTATTCTATTATTCTAAAAAACACCTCATTTATTCATCTAATTACTGAATAGATATTTGTCTGTTTGGCCACTAGTACCAATGAAGTATTTTCATAACTAAACGGGATGATTGGCAATGAGGAAAAATGGGGAAAAAGCCAGACAGGAAGTGTTCAGCTACTTTAGACTCAGATCTAAAAGGATGTTGTGTGAGTAACTGGATTGTCTCCAGTTGTTATTTGCCTTGATGTTCATGAATGTGCCTTCTGTTGCTTCTGGAGGTCTTAGGGGAAATAATTTCCAAAACTTGTATTTTTGTTTATCATACTAGAAATTTAAAAAATATGCACTGTGAGGAACACCATGCATACAGATGGAAGTCCAGAAGCGTGATCTTGGAAGCCAGATTGCCTGGATTTGAATTCTTGCTCAAGTCATTGAGCTTCAGTCTCCTCAATTGTAAAATAGAAAAAGTTACAGTTTCTACCTCATAATGCCTTGTAAAATTTTAATAAATTAATATAAACAAAGTACATGACACATAACAAGTGTTCAATGCAGTTAAGCTATTATTTTCAGGGCACTATTTTGCTAAGAATTTTTTTTAAGTAAGAGGAGAAAGAAAGGAAGAAAAAATTCTTGCGATTTCAAATATAAATTTTTTTCAATGTAAGGAGGTTGCCTCTGGATTTACTTTACAGTTCTTTGCTCTGCTTTGATCAGACACTGCACTTTAAGTTTTGTTCTTAGAAAATATATTGATCTTTTGAAATATGCCACAGTTATCTTCAGATCTTAATACAAATACTTTGTAGCAAGTAGATACAGTGACTACTTATTCAAGTTCAGACCAATTAGGACAAACTAGAACATTGCATTACAGTTTATGGCAACTAATTACAGCAAAAGTTTACTGTAGTTCTTCAAATGGGGGGGAAACGTTTTCTGCTCTATTTTTTAAGCTTTTTACTGGAGTGCCATCTGCAGCCTTAAAAAAAAAGAAAAAGAAAAAGAAAAAAAAAACACAGTAAAGTACTTTGGAAATCCAAGGCTAGGGTCCATGGCCATGGTTTCCATAGTAATAGTGGCCTAAATCCATACATGCCTAACTAGTTACACATATAATTGTATGAAGTATAGCAGTGAGAAAGAAAGCTGTTTTGCTTAATATACAAAATCATCACAACTTCATTCTTTTGCCTCCAAGCATTCTCTCTGTTCACCAGTAAAGAAGAGAATGAGATAATAATATGTAGCCATGTGACAAAAACCAGAGTCTGTTTAATATTCATTTTGTTCATAACTCAGTATCTATGTCTGTTTAAAATACTAGGGGGTATAATCATCAAATAGAAATCAAGCTGGAAAAGTAACTCATGGAAAAAATCTGTTTCCTTAGGCTCAGAGGATTCACCCAATTGCTCACTCACCCTCGAGTCAAGTACTCATCAAATGGTGACTATAATAAATGATGATGGGTTGTATATTTCCAAATTGCTAAAAGAGTAGATTTTAAATGTTTTTACCATAAAAAAATGGTAAGTATATGAGGTGATAGATTTGCTAACTAGCCTGATTTATCATTCCATTCCATACTGTAAATGTATATCAACACTTCCTGTTGTATTTCATAAATATATGCAATTATTTCATATAATTTCATTTTAATTTGTCAATTAAAAATGAAATTGAATAACAAAAGAAATTATTTTCTCTTGCTCTGGAGATCTACAGCATAACCTTCAGGCAATACATTCTGGAATTTCCAGGGAAAATCCATTGTGTTCCTTCCCAAGGCCTTCTATTGAGGTTTTGATCTACACCACTTAACTTTTCATCAAACCCAAGAAAAAGCCAGGCTAGAGTCTTTATTTCAAGCATACATACAGGAATCCAGAAAATATATGAAAAAATGAAGTTGCTATTGTGATATGCAGAAGTGGGCGCAAGCACTCTGCTCTACTGAGAGTTGGTAGAGTTCTCAGCTGCTCTTATTCTGAGACAGCTTTGTTGTAATTTGGCAAGATTTAGGCATGTGGGAGTTTTTTCCGGTTGGTTCATGAACAATTTTTATCTGGCATAGAACAATAATTGCTGGCTAGAGTATTAAAGTTCAGAAGATAATTAAATAATGCAAAAGGAACAAAGTGAACTTGGAAAGCTGTGTTACTACTGCGCAGTCCCTTGCCCTGCAGAGAACTCAGATGTTATCAATAGATTTATTATATAATTTTTCTGTAAGCAACAAATATACTATAATTTAGCTGGGGTTTCATTTAAAAAATAAAAATTGCTTAAAGAAGAAAACTATGGTGTAACTTCCAAATCTTCCAAATTAGCTATACTGGGGAAAAAAAATTAATCTTCTCTTAGTTGCTATAATTTGAGTCTAACTCATGAATAGTGTGAGGATGTTTTTATGTATTTTTCTAGTAGATGAAAATGAAAAGTATTTGGGATCCAGAGGTTTTGTACACAGACAGGAACTTATCCACAGATTACTTTTGAAGTATTTTGAATATTATGACTTCCCTAAAGTTGTTCCTCTTTTAATTGGGATTGTATAGATTTTAGTTATGCTTAAATGCTAGAGTCAAGTTTAATTTTTTTCCCCCGAAAATAGTTTTGAAATTGTAGCCTAGGGACTCCAAAGACCCATAAATACCAGTGGAGTACCAAAGGAAAAAGCTTTGAAAATGAATATTGCTAGCAAAAATTTTCTTTACAATCTCTAATTCAAAAATATTTCTAGAAGTATTTTATCTAGGGTATTTAGGTAATCAAAAAAGGTCTACAAAAAAAAAGCAAGTGAGATGAGACTACTATCATTAATGATTCAAATGGACCCAAAATGAGAAAGATTGAACACCATTCATTAATATTTTCTCCGTTTCTCTGTTAAATTGTTCTATTGAAATTGAGTTCAAGGATATAGACAGTAACAACAGACCATTGATATCTATATATGTCTACAGAGAAAGAGATTTTATTTTGTTTTATTTTATTTTATTTTATCTTTTGAGCCAATTGAAAGTTGTATGATCAAAGAAACCTTAAGATACTGAATTTCAGAAAATGATAAGCCCTTGGTCAGTGACCTGAGGTCAGTACTACTTTCTTCCATTGATACAAGTGCCAGGTCTGGTCAAAGATAAGTATAGTATCTTGCTAGCCATAGGTCAGGGGAAGAAAGGGTTAGGATGCTGGAACAAGGAGAAATTAGCAAAACTTTTAACAATCACATGAACCTGCTTGAAAGATTGGAATCTGCAGCAATTCCAACATCAGAAACAGTTCCTTCCAGCTGCCACTGATTCTCCCCTATAAGCCTGCAGTAGTTCAGGATGCACAGTGCTGTGCTGGAAAACAAAGAATTATTTCCTGCAGCCCTGGTGGTGCTTATATTCCTAAGTCCCACTATAGAGCAATGTTTGTAGTACACTCAGAACAGACCTTAACCTCAAGCCATTTAACACAAGAGGTGCACTGTACTTTGTAAAGTGGCAACCCAACCTCAGATGTAGCTCAGGTGCAGATTGGATCAAAGGGATCTCTGTCTAGCTATCTAACAGAGGAAAGAGTAAGCCCTTTCTGGGGAAAAGAAAACTTAGTTTAGTCTCTACAAGCCTCTTAAACATAATATATGCCATGCAATTTTAACAATGACATATGCAAGGAAATAGGAGAATTTGACTCATAATCAAAATTATATATACACACATATGTGTATATATATATGTATATATTTAATAGAAGCAAAGCTACACATATAGAATTAACATACAAGGTCTTTAAATAAATCATAACATTTTAAAGAATTTAGAGAAAAAGATGGAGAATTTCAGCATAGAAATGAAGACTCTAGAGCCAAATAAAAATTCTAGAAGTAAAAAATACATTATCTAAATTAAAGATTTTTAGATAGGCTTAACAGTAGTGTAAATTTAGTAAAAGAAAGTATCAGAGAACTCTTAGCTCAATAGAAATGATATAAATTGAACCACCAAATTTTAAAAAGAATGAAAAAAGACCTTTGAAGACATGTGCCACACTAACAAATGGCCTAATATGTATGCAGTTTGGGTCCCAGACAGAGAAGAAAGAAAATCAGGCAGAAGAATTG
The DNA here is from genome assembly GCF_000951035.1 of Colobus angolensis palliatus. NCBI lineage: Eukaryota > Metazoa > Chordata > Mammalia > Primates > Cercopithecidae > Colobus > Colobus angolensis. Next base: position 2,265,593 of record NW_012115322.1, on the reverse strand, counting down.
TTCAAAGAGATAATGACTGGAATTTTTTTCAAAGTCAATGAAAGACATTAACCCACAGATACAAGAGGCTCAGAGAATCTCATGCAGGACGAATACTAAGAAAACTGTACTAAGGCATATAATAGTCACAATTTCTGAAAAGAAATAGTCATATTTATTTTGGGGGAACAATAAAAAGAATTAAAGCTTACTGTCTTGTCATCATAAAAAATGGAAGCCAGAAGACTTAATGTCTTTAACTTCTGCAACAACAACAACAACAAAATTCAACCTAAAATTCTATAATTATCCAAAAAGTCCTTCAAAATTGAAAATAAAATAAATTCATTTTTAGATGAACAAAATCTGAGGCAGTTTGTCACCAGCAGACCTGCACTATAAGAAATACTAAAGGAATTTCAGAATGAACAGAAATTATTCCAGATGGAAGCTTGGACCTTTAGAAAGGAAGACCCCAAGAAATGAATATACAGTACCATTTGTAAACGTATTCACTTTACTGATTAAGCAATAAAATTAACAATGTACCATGAAGTTTATAAGATATACAGATGTATGTGGCAAAATAGCACAATGTATAGAAGGAAATAAATGGAATTACATAGTTCTTACATTGTTCTTAAAGTGATATAATAGTAATTTAAAATAGCTGTAATAAATTAAGGGTGTATATTGTAATTTGTAAGTAAAACAAAAATATTGGAAGGGGCAGTGTCAAGATGGCTGACTAGAAACAGTGGTGTACAGAGGCTCCCATCGAAAAAAACCATAATAAGCATGTGAATGCTTCACTGGCAACCAAGGTATCCAGGTTCTCTCATCATAACTGACTAGGAGGCTGGCATAACCCAGAGAGAGAAGGAAGAGCACTGTGGTGTGGCGGCCCACCAGACAGTCACGGCAGGGGGCAGGGGTAGGGGAGTCCCCTTCCCCCAGCCAAAAGAGGCAGTGAGAGAGCATGCAACCCAGTCAGGGAAACCGTGCTTTTTCCACAGAACTGTGCAACCCATGGATTGGAAGATCCCACTCGCAAACCCACCCAACCAGGGCCTAGCATTCCAACCCTAGAATGCACAGATTCTCAACAGCCTTTCAGCTGGAATCCGCTTAAGTCTACCAAAATCCTGGGGGTAGGAGCGAGCAGCACGCCTGCGCTGAGGGTGCCTGCTGTCTAAGCCATTTGGGCTACTTAGGGGAGGGGCAGCAGCCATCACTGGGACTTGCAACTGCCTAACCCCCTAAGCTCCCTGGGTGGGAAAGGGGCAGCATCCTTCTCTATAGCTTTAGGCTGTGCTGTTCCCCTGCTGGAACCAGGGAGTCTGGACAGCTTAATCCCCAGAATTGTCCCCCATAACCCAACACACCAGCTGTGGCAGTCTGCAGCCAGAGTGCCTCTTCAGACCTGGTCCTGACCCATCCTTCCTCATTGGGTGGGACTTTCCTCCAGGAACTCATCAATAACTTCAGCCAGAGGCTAAGAGACAGAACCCAGATCTCTCTGTGCCTGAGTCCATAATGGGAGGGATTGGCTGCAGTCTCTGCAGAAAAGCAGACTTAGCCTTTCCTCCTGGTAGTTCTAAGGAATCAAGGCAGCCCAGAAAAGTGGGTTCCCCTGAGAGAAGCACACCCCCACCACCAAGTGACAAAGTGCTTTGTTAAATAGGTACTGTCTTCTGTGCCACCCTAGTGGGTGAGCCCCTCCAACAGGGGTTGTCAGACACCCTATACAGAAGCACTCCTACTGGCATCAGGTTGGTGACCCTCAAGGTCAGAGGTTCCAGAAGAAGGAGCAGACACCTATCTTTGCTGTTCTCCAGCCTCCTTCAGTGACATCTCCAGGCGCAGGAGTGAATCAAGATCAAAGAAGAACTGAAGGAGATAGAGACATGAAAAACCCTCCAAAAAAAAAAAATCAAAGAATCCAGGAGCTGGTTTTTTGAAAAAAATAACAAAATAGATAGACCTCTAGCTAGACTAATAAAGAAGAAAAGAGAGAAGAACCAAATAGACACAATAAAAAATGATAAAGGGGATATTGCCACTGATCCCACAGAAATACAAACTACCATCAAAGAATACTATAGACACTCTACGCAAATAAACTAGAAAATCTAGAAGAAATTTATAAATTCCTGGACACACACATCCTCCCAAAACTAAACCAGGAAGAAGTCGAATCCCTGAATAGATCAATAACAAGTTCTGAAATTGAGGCAATAATTAATAGCCTACCAACCAAAAAAAGCTCAGGACCAGAAGGATTCACAGCTGAATCCTACCAGAAATACAAACAGGAGCTGGTACCATTCCTTCTGAAACTATTTCAAACAATTGAAAAGAAGAGACTCCTTCTTAACTCGTTTTATGAAGCCATCATCATCTTGATACCAAAACCTGGCAGAGACACAACAAAAAAACAAATCTTCAGGCCAATATCCCTGATGAACATCAAGGCAAAAATCCTCAATAAAATACTGGCAAACCAAATCCAGCAGGACATCAAAAAATTTACCCAACATGATCAAATTGGTTTCATCCCTGGGTGCAAGGTTGGTTCAAAATACACAAATCAATAAACATAATCCATCACATAAACAGAACCAAGGACAAAAACCATATGATTATCTCAATAGATGCAGAAAAGGCCTTCGATAAAATTCAACATCCTTTCATGTTAAAAACTCTCAATAAAATAGATATTGACGGAACAAACATATCTCAAAATAATAAGAGCTATTTATGACAAACCTGCAGCCAATGTCATACTGAACGGGCAAAAACTGGAAGCATTCCCTTTGAAAACTGGCACACAAGACAGGGATGCCCTCTCTCACCACTCCTATTCAACAGAGTACTGGAAGTTCTGGCCAGGGCGATCAGGCAAGAGAAATAAATAAAGGGTATTCAAATAGGAAGCAAAGAAGTCAAATTATCTCTGTTTGCAGATGACATGGTTGTATATTTAGAGAACCCCATCGTCTCAGCCTCAAAACTCATTAAGCTGATAAGCAACTACAGCAAAGTCTCAGTATACAAAATCAATGTGCAAAAATCACAAGCATTCCTATACAACAACAATAGACAAGCAGAGGGCCAAATCATGAATGAACTCCCATTCACAATTGCTACAAAGAGAGTAAAACACTTAGGAATACAACTTACAAGGGACATGAAGGACCTCTTCAAGAAGAACTACAAACCACTGCTCAAGGAAATAAAAGAGGACACAAACAAATGGAAAAACATTCCATGCTCATGGATAGGAAGAATCAATATTATGAAATTAACCATACTTCCCAAAGTAATTTATAGATTCAATGCTATTCCCATCAAGCTACCAGAGGCTTTCACCGCAGAATTAGAAAAAACTACTTTAAATTTTGCATGGAACCAAAAAAGAGCCCACATTGCCAAGACAATCCTAAGCAAAAAAAAAACAAAGCTGGAGGCATCACCCTACCTGACTTCAAACTATACTACAAGTCTGCAGTAACCAAAACAGCATGATACTGGTACCAAAACAGATATACAGATCAAGGGAACAGAACAGAAACCTCAGACGTAACACCACATATCTACAACCATCTGATCTTCGACAAACCTGACAAAAACAAACAATGGGGAAAAGATCTCCTATTCAGTAAATGGTTCTGGGAAAACTGGCTAGCCATATGCAGAAAACTGAAACTGGACCCCTTCCTTATATCTTATACAAAAATTAACCAAAGATGGATTAAAGACTTAAATGTAAAACTCAAAACCATAAAAGCCCTAGAAGAAAACCTAGGCAATATCATTTAGGACATAGGCATGGGCAAAGACTTCATTACAAAAATGCCAAAAACAATTGCAACAAAAGCCAAAATTGACAAATGGGATCTAATTAAACAAAAGAGCTTCTGTATAGCAAAAGAAACTATCATCAGAGTGAATAGACAACCTACAGAATGGGAGAAAATTTTTGCAATCTACCCATCTGACAAAAGTCTAATATCCAAAATTTACAAGGAGCTTAAACAAATTTATAAGAAAAAAGCAAACAACACTATCAAAAAGTGGGCAAAGGATAGGAACAGACACTTCTCAAAAGAAGACATTTATGCTGCTAAGAAACATATGAAAAAAAGCTCAACATTACTGATCATCAGAGAAATGCAAATCAAAACCACAATGAGATACCATCTCACTCCAGTCAGAATGGCGATTATTATAAAGTCAGGAAATAATAGATGCTGGCGAGGCTGTGGAGAAATAGGAACGCTTTTACACTGTTGGTGGGAATATAAATTAGTTCAACCATTGTGGAAGACAGTATAGTGATTTCTCAAGGATTTAGAACCAGAAATACCATTTGACCCAGCAATTCCATTACTGGGTATATACCCAAATGAATATAAATTATTCTATTATAAGCACGCATGCACACGTATGTTTATTGCAGGACTATTTACAATAGCAAGGACATGCAACCAACCCAAATGCCCATCAATAATAGACTGAATAAAGAAAATACGGTACTTATACACCATGGAATACTATCCAGACATACAAATGAATGAGATCATGTCTTTTGCAGGGACATGGATGAAACTGGAAGCCATCATCCCAGCAAACTAACACAGGAACAGAAAACCAAACACTGCATGTTCTCACTCATAAGTGGGAGTTGAACAATAAGGAAAGATGGACACAGAGAGGGGAACAACATACACCAGGGCCTGTTTGGGGGTGTGGAGTGAGGGGAGGGGATTTAGAGGATGAGTCAATAAATGCAGCAAGCCACCGCAGCACACATATGCCTATATAACAAACCTGCATGTTCTGCACGTGTATTCTGTTTTTTACATGAAATAAAGAAAAAAACAAACAAACAAAAATGTGCAATTAAAAAACCAAGAAAGGTGATAAAATTAATTAAAAACTAAAATATTGCCCAATATTATGTAACAAAAGGCCACAGTTTTATTTCTTGCCCTTGTTTTTAAGAAAACTCATTCCTTATTTTTTACAGTTAAATTATTTGTCTAAGTTGGAGATGAGATTATGAAGTATCTGGATTCCGAACAATTAAAGGTTTTCAAGAAAAAATAAAACACTCTTAGAACTTGATTCCTATATGCATATATATTTTAAATGAAGATAAGGATTTCTTTTCTTTTCTCTTTTCTTTTCTTTTCTTTTCTTTTTATTGAGACAAGGTCTCACTCTTTTGCCCAGGCTGGAGTACAGTGGCAGAATGACAGCTCATTACAGCTTCAAACTCCTGGGCTAAAGCAATCCTTCTGATTCAGCTTCCCAAGTAGCTGGAACTACAGGCACACACTGCCACGCATGGTTAATATTTTCTTGAGTGTATATCAACACCCATCATTGAGAGATCATTTTGATAAATCCGAAGAAAAGAATACTATAATGGATCATGAAGGCCATATTTTATTAGCTTCCAACATCCATGGTGGATCACTGAGCACGGTGGTGCACATCTGTCATCCCAACTACTTGGGAAGCTAAGATGGGAAGATCGTTTGAGCCTGGAGGTTTGAGAGTGAGCTACGATTGTGCCACTGCACTCCATCCTGGACAGCAGAGCAAGACCCCTGTCTCTAAATAACTAAATAAAATCCTCATAGTGGATTACTACAAGATGACATTTTAGTTCTGTTAAATAGACCATGTGATCTATATTCAAGATAGACCATGTGATCTATATTCAAGAATCCAATCAATGGGACACAACAGTAGTTTCCTGGGTTTAGAACATCAGAGCTTACACTGTTTCACACCTAATTTTCTGCTCCAGGGTGGCTCAGTTGCACAATGGATAGCACAATTTTCTGCTCAAGCCAGTCAGATTTCAGGGACACAAAAGCAAAGATGTTCAACGATACAGTTATGAAGGTAAAACTAAAACCAGAGATCGGAAGTCCTCAACCAAGATTTATGGATATAGACAATCTGCTATTTATCCCAAATTCTCCTTACTCAACTCCTATGAATTCAACACAGTGAGAATGTAAAAGTCATTGTCATTGGATGCCCTAAGCTGAAAGAAGAAAGATGGAATGTTTACATTCTCTATAGTTGCTACTATATAAAATAACTAAAAGCACAGCTATGTCTAGTTATGAACCACTGTATTTGAATTTACGTTTCTTCCATTACTTGTGTTTGAAAGTAATTTCATTTGTTTTATGGAGCACTATAAAACTTCTCTACCCAGAGAAGGTCACTTCTTGTGAAGCCTATTCAAATATGGTGCCTAATGAAATAAAGGGAACTGCAGCACTTTTAAAACACAACATTTTTGATAATCCTCTCACTAAAAGGTACAGACTACTTCCATTCCACTTAGATACGGGTTAGCCTTGGTGGCTTCTCTCTAAGGAATAGAATAAGACTGAAGTGATGCTGTGTGACATCCAAGGGTCGGCTAAATACGGTGGAAGAGCTTCCACCTGGCTTTCTCTCTCTTTCTGGATGTTTACCCTTAGAACTCAGCCACCATGCTGTGAAGAACTCAAGCCACATGAAGAGGCCAAACGGAGGTTTGCCAGCCAACAGTCCTGCTTAGTACCCCAGGTGAAGTTTAGCATCAACCACCAGGTATATAAGTGAATGAGACTTCAGACAATTCCAGCCCCTAAACTTTGGGCCACTCCTGGTTACACCATATGGAACAAAGAGCTGACTTTGTTGAATCTTACCCAGATTGAGATACAGGAGCAAAATAAATATTATTATTGTTTCAAGCGACTAAGTTCCAGTTTGGTTTGTTCTAAAGCAATAGATAACCAAACAGGACCTAAGATTTCTTGAAAACCACCTATATGTTAGATCTTTTATATAACTAATTAAAATTCAAGTAACCTTAACAGTCTTACAAAAGAGAAAATTGATTTCTCAGCAGTTAAATAATTTTCTAGAAAATTGGTCTATATGATTTATTGTTGACAGATTATCTGACCACAAAAAGCCTCATACATAAAAAGTTTGTCACATAGATAATATGGATTTTCATTGTTTTGGAAAATTCCAAAACACAACTCCAGCCTATTGTTACACAAGTTGTTGTGTTTTACTTCCAGGTCCTTCAGAGGTGTGTTAGGGGAGGGTCACACACATGAGGCTACAGCAGTAAGGGGCACTACATGGAAGGCCTTGAAGGCCAGGCTCAGGCAACTGAGGGCCATTGAAGGCACTGGAGATGGAACATGCCATAATCAGAAATGTGTTTTCTGAAGCTGATAAAGTTTCAAAATCAACTTTTCATGATATAGGAAGACCAACCAATTCTTGAAAAACTTTTTTCTTTTTCCAATTGCTTCAATGATAGCCACACATTTCAATAAACCCAATTTTCCTCCATCTGTTCATAAAGATAATCATTCACTGGCCCATCCAAACTTTACAACTTTTTTTAAAAAATTCACATTGTCATTTTTACACTGAAAACTTTCAAGCATGTATTTCTCCCCCTGACAGTCCCAAGGATTCCAGGTTGAGTTTCACAGCTAAATGTTTTTCTCTATATATTGCCTCCTGCTATGGTTTGAATGTGTCCCCAATGTTCATTGTGGAAACTTAATCCCTAATGCAACAGCGTTGGGAGGTGGGGCCTTTAAGAGATGATTAGGATATTAGGATTCTGTCAACTGAATCCCTAATGCAACAGCAGTGGGAGGTGGGGCCTTTAATAGATGATTAGGATATGAGGGCTCTGTCCTGATAAATGAATTAATGCTGTTATTTTGGGAGTGTGTTTCTGTTTAAAAGGCTGAGTTTGGCCCCCTTTACCCCCTCGTCTCTCTCTATGTGATAGCTCTCATCTTATGATGACACAGCAAGAAGGCCCTCACCAGATGTGGCCCCTCAAATCTCGGACTTCTCAGCCTCCAGAACCGTGAGTCAAATAAATTTCTGTTCCTTATAAATTACCAACTGCCAGGTATCCTGTTATAGCAGCATAAAATGGACTAAAATATCTCCTTTCTTTAAAAATTACATAGAGCATCTCTTCTTTCGAAGACATTAAATTGGTTTAACTTTTAATTTGTTGCTTCTGCATCACAAATGCTTATTTAATTGTGGCATGTTCATATGTTATTTACTTAGTAATCTGAGATTTACTTTAATCTTTGCTTCATTACTCCACTCACTTTTTTAACGCCTTTGCCTCAGATTATTTCATAATTTTCCTTTGTATGTTTCTGTTGCTCTTCCTAGATGATCTTGTAATTAATCTTTATCTCTTTCTCCTTTAGTTTTTTTAAATTATAAAGTGTGATGATTAATATTAGGTGTCAACTTGATTGGATTGGAGGATGCTTATATAGCTGCTAAAGTATTGTTTCTGGGTATGTCTGTGAGGGTGTTCGGAGAAGACTGACATCTGAGTGGGTGGACTGGGAGAGGAAGACCCAGTTCACATGTGGGTGGGCACCCTCTAATCAGCTGCAAGTGTGGCCAGCACAAAGCAGATGGAAGAAGGTGGTATAACCTTGCTAGCTGAGTTTTCTGCCCTTCGTCTTCCTCCCGTGCTGGATGCTTCCTTTCACTCCTCCTGCCCTTTGACATCAGATCCCTTCAGCCTTTGGACTCTGGGACTTGTATCAGTGGCTTACCAGGGGCTCTTGGGCCTTCAGTCACAGACTGAAGGCTGCACTGTAGGCTTCCCTGCTTTTGAGGCTTTTGGACTCTGACTGAGCCACTGCCAGCTTTTTTCTTCCCCAGCTTCTAGACAGCCTATCATGGGACTTGGCCTTGTAATCGTGTGAGCAAATTCTCCCTAATAAACTGCCTTTTATATATACATATATCCTACTAGTTCTGTCCCCATGGAGAACCCTGAATACACTTCCTCAGCCTCTAAAACCTTTCCTCCTATAGAGATATTCAAGTCCTTGTCTTTAAAGACAGGTATCTCTAATCTCTTTTCCTTATCAATAAACATGTAAAAGCTCCAACTTTACAATAATTTATTAAATATTCTAAAATCAATAGCTTTCCAACATACTCTAGGGCTTCACTAAACCATTTTTCAATTTCTTCTGATTTGGCAGCACTACTCTTTTAATGAGCATCTGAATAAATAAGTAATCATTATTCTATTGGCCAGTAGTAATGAGAGACACCTATTACCAGTCTCCTTCAACTTTTTAAGGCCACTTGATTCAGAATTAATAGGAATTTCCTTTTCTTTAATTTGAGGCTGATCCTGCTTCCATAACAGTAATAGTTAACTGGTCCAATGGAATCCACAGTTTTTTCATATACCCTAATAGCAAAAACTTTAAATGTACATATCCAACATGTGTATATTTAACATTTATACATTTAATACATACATGGTAAATTATATCCCAAAAATGATACTTTTTAAAGAATTAGATAAAAATAAATAGAATTTGTTTATATATTCTGTATACATATTATAGATAGTCTTATCTATCCTATCTTGAAACCTCTGGACTACACTAGTGGTTTGTAAACTTTGCTGCCCATTAGAATCCCCTGAGAAGATTGTTAACACATTTAAGATGCTGAGGACTCACTCTCAAACTTTTTTTTTTTGTATTTTGAGATGGAGTTTCCTTCTTGTTGCCCAGGCTGGAGTGTAGCAGCGCGATCTTGGCTCACTGCAACCTCTGCCTCCTGGGTTCAAGCAATTCTCCTGCCTCAGCCTCCCTAGTAGCTGAGATTACAGGCGCCCGCCACCATGCCTGGCTAACTTTGTATTTTTAGTAGAGCTGAGGTTTTGTCATGTTGTTCAGGCTGGTCTCTAACTCCTGACCTCAGGTGATCCACCCACTTCGGCCTCCCAAAGTGCTGGGATTACAGGCGTGAGCCATCGCGGTGGGCCAAACTTTTTAAATTAGAATCTACTGCTCATGTGTCTTGCTCCCCTTACTCCGGTGACTGCCAGTCTTTGGAAGCAGCTGCACTAGGTCATTAAGTTACCAAATATCAGTTAGCTAACAGTGCCACGCTGGCTGAATAAGAATCATATGAGATGCTGCACAGTGTTAAGTCTTAATTTTAGCAATTTTAGCTCTTACAGAGTCTAATTTAGTAGGTCGCTGAGAGGCCTAGAAATCTAGTTTATTAATAACCCAAGTGATTCTCTGCACCACCAAGTTTAAGAAATATTGAAGATCTGTCAAATTCAAGGAGCAATACTCATCGAATTTTATTTGTATACCATCAGAAACTTCCTTGCAGAAAAAAAAATAAAAGATGAAATATTTAATTCCTAGGAGGCTCATTTTCAGCCCTGCAACTATAACTAATTTATTATTCAATTTATTTTATTTTTCCTTTGCATTTTTCTTCCTATTTTACCTTGCCAGAGGCATTTCTTATTCTGTTTTTCTTTCTTTATTTTTTATTGAGACAGAGTCTCACACTGTCAGCCCTGCTGGAGTGCAATGGCACAATCTTGGCTCACTGCAATCTCTGCCTCCAGGTTCAAGCATTTCTTGTGCCTCAGCCTCCTAAGTAGCTGGGATTACAGGTGCCCACCACCACACACGACTAAATTTTTGTATTTTTAGTAGAGACGGGGTTTCACTATGTTGGCCAGGCTGGTCTCAAACTCCTGACCTCGTGGTCTGCCCACCTCAGCCTCCCTAAGTGCTGGGATTACAAGCGTGAGCCAACGTGCCCGGTCTCTGACTCTTTCTCTTCCCTTGAACTTTTTCTTGAAGTCTCGTATGGTGGCCATGAAAATTTATCTTTCAGATGTCTTCTTTGGGAAAGCATCACTGACAGATGGCTGCAGCCACTGCTAGGAGAGCCTCTACGCCCATCACCTTGTTTGTGCTGGAGCCATGCTTCCCTCAGGCTGCGCCCAGCCAATGAGTGAGCAAAGCTGGAGCACTAATGTAGGCCCATTCTTCCAGACGTAAGGTTCCTCCAAGGGACGACTGTAACTCAAGAACTCGCACCAGCCTGGCTATCGTTTTCTTGGAAATGTGCTCAGCCTTAGTACCTTTCTACACAATCTTCCTTCCTTCTCTCCTTTGCTGGGGTCAGAGCTGCATCATGGTCTGAAGCCTCTTCACGCCTTCTCCTGTACCCTGTCTCTATCCTGCTTAGCCCTTTTCCTCCTGGCCTCCATAAATCTCATACACGTCTAATCCCATCTTGATGATATATTTCATGAAGCTGGAGGTGTTGTCAGTTTAATTATATTAGTTGTCCTTCTCTGCTGCTCACATAATGCTAATGTATCCATGACTAGCTCTCTGACCACATCCTATGAAGTATCTTTACATATTTTCTTCCTCCACATAATTATTTGTTTTAAAATTTTTAAATGGTCTGACTCTCCACATTTGAAACACTCTTAATACATACATATTATCACCAAGTGGTACCCTTACTCAAAGCTAGTCTGCTAGTAACTCTCTAAAGTCCTCAAAATTTTACCTGGAAGATAATTAGCCTGATCTCCCTTTGCTAACAGTCTCAACTACATTCTTTGGCAGAAATCTCTGACTGGGCTAATAGTGTCCCAAGAATTATTTTGCATGCTGCAGAGATCTCTCAACATAAAAAAAAAAAAAAAAAAGTTTATTTTAGTCCAGTGTATCAAGCAAATAAGGTCTTTAGCCTTGCCGGTTTTCTAAAATCAGAAAATACTTCTTTCAGCAGTTTGGGTCCTGGTACATTTTCCAAAACAAACCTTCCTTCTCTAGGAATCTGAAGTTCACATCAAATTCTTTGCTCTCCAGGATTTCAATTACATTAAAAACAGTATGTCTTATATTCATCCCAATTGACTTGATAATGAGTCTCTGTCATCATGGAGTCCATGAGGTCAAAGTCCCAAAAAGGACCTTGGCAGGAATCAGTGGCTACAGGACCTAGATAACCTGAGCTTCAAGTCTTGGGAGACTCAGGTGCCTCTAGGCTCTCTCCTCTGCCAGTACCCCATGTCCCCAGCACAGCAAATATTTTATTATTGTGGCACTTTAGTTTGGTCGGGTTTATCAGAGGGGAGCATCTGAATTTAACTGTATGAATTTAACCCAGTTCACCATTCTTAAATTGTAGTTCAGGAACTCCTGGGAGTCCCAAACACCATGTTAGAGGGTCTTTGGGGTCAAAATTATAATCATAACAGTATTAAGACATTGCTTTTTTACTGTTCTTCTTGAATTACTATACAGTGGAATTTCTCAGAGCCTATTGATACAGGATTTTTCTCAGTCACTTTGCCCAGTGACGCCTCCCAACCCAGGACTCACACTCAGCCCCAGGCCAACCACTGGAGGCACACCATCCACTCGGCCTGCCTGTGCTATAGCTTGTAGCTGTATTTGGCGGTTCCCCGGCTCTTGTTCCAAGTCCAAGAAGAATGAGGATATGCTGACAATTGAAGAGTGAAGATGGGCAGAGAAAAATTTTGTTGAATCACGCAGCAGCTCTCAGCAAAGAGGGGACGTGGGGGTGTGGTCCCCTACCCCCTGCAGTCAGGTAGTTTCCCTCCTGACTGAATCTGGGGCTTTTATGGGCTCAGACTAGGGGAGTGTGTCCTTTTTGGTTTGTGAGTATGCAAAGAAAAGCTAAAACAAAGGCCCCACTCAAAGGTGAGCACAGCAGTGTGAAAAAACAATTAGGAAAGGGTCAGTACATGTAAAATAGGTGAAGGGTAGGGACCAATCAGAGGAAAGCATGCCAAACAGAAAAACAGGTTCTCAGTCCGGTCTGAGGATTTACCCAGGACTGTCTTCAGCTTGAAGGTTGGGTTTCACTGGGGGACCAGCCCCTATTTGCCTAGGCATTTGCCTGCCTCCTGCTGCTATCCCTATCTGCCATAGGATACTGTCATTGCATTGATGGCTGATGACTGTGGGTCTATGTATTCTCACTTTTTTATAAAATTTTCAAAAGTAGTAGGTTTAGGGTATAGTTTCAGGTATTTTCAAATATTAACCGACTTTTTTCTCTTCTACTGTGGTCTTGCTAGCTATCTTTTGTTATGGCAGGTAGAATCTCTATAACCACTTTATCTCCAGTAAATTCATTGTATTTGAAATTCTAAAGTGTTTCCTGAGCCTTGTACATGTATCCCTTGAATCTGAAATAGAATTTGAAATTATAAAGGAACGTGTTCCCTGCCCGTGTAGAAACATAATAACAATTACGTATACTTTGTAGTCTTGTTTTGCAATATCTTAAAATATTTTCTTAAAACGTCTTTAAACTTTTAAACTCTATTTAAAATTATGTTACAATTCAATAATATTTTATTCAAAATAAAATTTTTCGATATATTTTTCTTACATTTAAGAAAAATCATTGGCCTAAGAGGGGGAAATTAAAAGATGAACTTGCTCAAGTGATAGCTGCGCTATCTACAACTAAAGATGCTGAAAGCAATGAAACTGATACTGAAGCAACATATGGAAGGGAGGAATGCACTCCAAAAACACTGGGGGAAGCTAATTAGGAAATAAAAACACGGTGAAAGCTATCTTTTTCTCAGCTTTGTAGATGTTAATAATTTACCTCTTCATGTCTTATGCAACAATTCTTTTACAAATGGCATTATGGTGTCAGTGAAGATGCAGGGTTATTATCTAATCAAACACTTAAGAGTTTAAAGAAAAGCAATTACATACTGTAAATGCTAAAACCCAGGATGAATACATTTGTAAAATATCATAAAGATGAATTCTTAGAAAGATAAATGTCTGGAGCAATGGTTCTCAAACTTGTGGCATTACAAACACTTGGAGGCGTCCTTGAAATTCAGATTGCTGGGCCTTACCCCAAGAGTTTTGACGAAGTAGGTTTGAGGTGAACTTGAGGATTTGCTTTAGTAGTAAGTTCCCAGGTGACAACGAAGCTGCTGGTCTGAGAATCACACTTTGAGAATCACCAAGCTAGAGCAATGATACTCAAATTTCAATGTGCAAAAGCACCCTTGGGGAGCTTGTTTTAATTTCCCAGAATTTTGAATGACGAGGTCTGAGTAGATCTGGGAAGGCTATGAAATTTTTAAGTTCCCCAGGTGATTCTCAAGAAACAAAGAACTTTGCTTTAGTAAAAAAAAAAAACAAAATTTAATCTTCCCAGGTGATTTAAACATTCAGTCATGGCTAAGAATCAGTGCTTTGGTGCTATTTCTGTCCTCCAAGTGATTTGGTGGTACTTCTAACCACTGCAAAGTTTTGCTATCCTTTATTCTCTTTGCATCTTGAGCAGGTGGTCCGAGTCCCACTAGAGAGCACAACCCTACTGTGCTATCCACCCAACACGCTCCTACCACCACCTCCCCAATTGCACTATCCACCTTATCCACCTCACCTTATTACTATTGGTTTTTAGGCATCTAATCCATGCTAAGCCATTGATTTCCATGCTCCTTATCCATGCTAAGCCATTAAGTTCCATTCATTTATTTTTATTTTTGGTAAGATGTAGAACTTGTGATTATTAACCACTCTATCGCCTACCTTGTGAACTAAACAGGCAGTGGAAACCAACGGAACAAAAGAGGAATAAAGATGTCCCCATGAGAGAAGAAATAAGTATTGGAATTTCTGGATACAGTTTTTACTGAGGCACAGGTATAATTTCACCTTTATTTCTGTGAAAAGTCTCATATCATTTAAAAAAACGTAATTCATGTTTTTTATTTTTGTTTTTGTTTATGCTCACTTGACTAGGATATCTACAACTTGGAGTCAGAAAACTAAGAAACTTGCCTAAGGTTACACAGAAAGGTGGGGGTGAAGGCAGAATTGAAAATGTCTCATTAATATTTCTCTTTTATATTGCCCAGTCTGTGTGAATTTGATTTACCTAAAACACCCAAAGGCAAAATAGTGTCTTCTCTGGTCTACACTGTAGGGTGGCTGTGCATGGAACTCTTAAACCAAATCGTATAAGAATGAATTGGAATTTCCAGTGATTATTTAGCCGCTGCTAATCTACTGAATTAAACAATATGCTTGGACTTGGCAAACATACATCTCTGGAATCTGTCCTTCAAGATTTCCAACTCTCCCTGGGAAAGGTCAAGTGCACTAACGGCTTTCACCCTTTTTCAGTCAAGCATAAAAATCTTCTTGGAGGTAGAGTCTGTGACCTATTGAGTAGTGTTCCAAATTGTGTTATTAACGGCTGTGGAATCCACAAGGTTGCCACAATCTTTCCTGAAGCACAACCCAGGCACATGCCTTGACTTTTATGGCACTTGAACAATGATATTGCACTTTACAGAGTGTGGGGGGGTTTTAAAAATTCTAGTCTTGTGCCAAGTTTTCCCATTTCATGCAAAAGAAAATTTTTTTCCACCTGTCTGCATAAAAGCATACAAGCAGCATGAGGAAAGACAAGAGAAATTCTTCTTGCTTATATTTTATTTCTATCTTGAAATATGACCTACTTTTGAAAAGTTAGAAGGACCCCATCAGAATTCTCAACTGTCAGAGCTCTCTGTCTTCTGAAAGCTAGACTTTTGCTATAAAAGAGACATCTATAAAAATGAATAAATCTGTTGATACTAGCCATTTTCATTAATTTATGTCTCAACACAAAATTTTAAAAGTACTTAGATAATGTGGCTGTAATAAAACCCTATACAGAGAGATTTAAAAATGAATATGAAGCACAGATTTCCACAATCATGTGCCCAATGCACAGAAAGAGCAAATGTGATTTTCTTTTTCCTCTAGGATAAAAAATGTTATTGGGGGTAACTAAAAGTATTGGGCAGTATGTGTGGGTTGGAGGTTGGAAGTTAAGGTGACTAGATGTGGGCCGGGTATGGTGGCTCACGCCTGTAATCCCAGCACTTTGGGAGGCTGAGGCAGGTGGATCACCTGAGGTCAGGAGTTTGAGACCAGCCTGGCCAACATAGTGAGACTCCGTGTCTATTAAAATATAAAAATTAGCCGGGCTTGGTGGTGGGCACCTGTCATCCCAGCTGCTTGGGAGGCTGAGGTAGGAGGATTGCTTGAACTTGGGAGGTGGTGGTTGCAATGAACCCAGATCATGCCATTGTACTCCAGCCCCGGTAACAAGAGCAAAACTCCATCTCAAAAAAAATAATAAAAAGTAAAAAGATTACTAAATGTATTCTTCAAAAAAAATAAAAAAAATTGAGAAAAAAAAGAAGGGGAAGAGTTCTGGATTATTTGAGCCAAGGATGATATTGTGAGATTAACCCCAGAAGGAGGTTTTACCCTTTTGTAGAAGAGAAAATTTAAGACTTTAGTAGTAAAGGACATGGCTTATAAACAGACTTTATAAATAAAAAAAGAACAGTTATCTACAAAAAATAAAGTTACTCTGATTTAACAGGTTTTGTTTAATTAGCTTTCTTCTGTTTTAACTCCCTTTCAATGCAGAGAATAACTGTCTGTTCATGTATCATTACACTCGATCATCAAAACCATGCTACAAGGATGTTGTTATTATTGTCCTCGTTTGTATTAGTCATCCATTGCTGTATAACAAATTAACTCCAAACTTGGAGTCTTGTAACAATAAGCGTTTATTATCTCACAGTTCCTGTGGATTAGGAAAACTGGGCACAGTTTAGCTGGGGACCTTAGGCTCATGTTCTTGGTTATTAGCAGGCCTCAGAAATTCTGCTTCCACACATACACACATGGCTGTTGGCAGATCTCAGGTCTTCACTGGCTATTGGCTGGAGACATCAGTTTATTGGCAAGTGTGTCTCACGATAGGGTTGCTCCCAACATAGTGAATTGTTCCTCACAGGACAGGGAATTTGAGAAACAGAACAAATAATGGGTCCTCAAGAAGGAAACTAATATCTTTGTATAACCTAATCTCAGGAATGATTTCTTATCATGTCTGTCCCATCCTATTCATTAGAAAAATGTCACTCAGCCCAGCCCACACTCAAGGGGAGGGGATTATGCAAGTGTGTGAGTACTAGGAGGTAGGGGTCATTGGGTTATTTCAGAGGCTTCCTACTCCAGAGTTTTCATTATTCTAAGAATGGAGGAAACTGGGACTTATAAAAGATAAATAATTTGCCCAAGATCATTTGGCTGTTCCATGCTAAAATAGGAATTCATTCCAGGCTTTTGGAGTCCAGAGATCAAGTTCATAATCAATAGGTAGCAGAAAAATATATACATTGTAAGATATTGACCTCTTCTTGCTGAACCCTTTTGATGACCATTTGCCCACCAACAGGCAAAAGCTTAAGACCAAATAATGGCACTAATTTAGATTTATCAAATTCATTATGTACAGGAATACAAGCTAGAATTTCAGGTAATTTTTAAGTACATTTTAATATATAACACTTTTCTCAAATTTGTCACTTTTTCATGTTTGTGTATGCATCAGTAAAGTAAGAGATGACTGAAACATATTTTTGTATGTTTTACGAACCATGTTTCTCAGAAGTGTTTATTTGGTTTAGAGTTAAGATTTAAGAAAAAAATCATAATTTTCAGGGTCAGCTTTATTAGAAAACGATTACACCGCTCACTCCCAACCTTCTCATTGCACTGGAAATGGAGAACCAAAGTTTCTGCTTTTATATCAAAAAGAAAGCAGATGTGGTATGTGTAAGGCCATGGAACCATAGCCAGTTATTACCTGCAGAGTACTGATAGCCTGTTATTTCTTACTCAGGTTGAAATGTTTGCAAGAGTTGAATGATAAATGACTCCAGAGAACAAGTCAAGAAAGAATCATGACTAGGTGTTTGAAGGTGCAAGTTTTGTCACAATACAGTAATTAGAACAATGTAGAAGCAACAGGAGAAAAGGAGAGGCTTTCTAACTGTGTTATCAGTTCCATCAGCCCCTCTGTGCAAACCATATGGCCTGTGTCTCGGTCAGCACAGAATGATTATCCAACTGTCACCTGTCTCCCAACTGGATATTGTGTCATAGTTGAGCATTAGGGTTTTCATTTTTATGTATTATTCCTGTGAAGAAAACTTTGGCATAACCTACACCCTTAAGATGCTCACCTCCATTTCTTTAACACCTAACACATGGCTAGCTCTTAATCAATGTTTAAGAACTGCCCTGCATTTTTATGAGCACATGGTTAGTTGGAGCTTTGGGTTTTCAACCTTACATTGATTGGGACCAGCTGGTAAGGTAAGTGACAAAATTCTGAGAGACAGGTTGCTTGTTCACAATACATTTCATTCAGCAAAAAAAGAAAAGGGTATAAATTTTTCAAGACAGTTATTACGTATGGGATTTCCAGATCCCCCAGCATCTGAACTTTGAGGATTATTTTTTAAATCACACTTTTTCTTTTCACTTATCCATGAGGCTGTCTGAAAATCTAATTTGTCCTGGAGAATAGTCTTATCATGGAAGCTAGATAAAAATAGTTCATACTCGTGAATCTTGTGATCTGTATAGGAGCCCTCATGAGCCATTAAGAAATGAAGGAGAAAAAACGTATTTGTGTTAGAGACTAGCATTAATATTAGTAAACAGTTTGACGTAATTGTACCTCTTGTTATAATCCACATTTCTGTATTTCTAATAAATTGCTGTATCAAATCCACTAAGTGCTTTACTTAGAAAAATGTGTCATGTATACTCAGTAAACTTCTGAGTAACCAATTGTTATTGTTCTATGTAAAAATGAAAAACGACATTTTCTGTGGATTTCATAGCAACTCATTACCATGCAAAAAAAAAACATAAAAAATTGAATATTTCTGCTGGCTTTAAACATTTTAGTATAAATAGACATGTCTTCATATAACAATTTTATTTTAAATTAAAAGGTAAAAACTACATTGAATTTATAGAACATAATTATATTGGACCTGGCATCACCAGGGATTGGGGCCAAGGTTCGTCTCTTTCTCTCAATCCATCTTTATTCAATTTTTGTTTTGTATGTTTTGAGGTGTTTTGGAGGAAAGCAAATTGAGACCACTGAGATTCAAACTGGTAGGAAAGAAATAAGGGGCAGGGGGTTGTGCGATACAAGGGGAAGGTAGAGGTCAGTTTTGTTCACCTTTAACCTTGGCCATGTCTCTACTTATATATATAAATTCATCATTCATAAAGTGTGAACACATTCCCATTCGGCAATGTGTGCCCCTTGAGTTACTTTGATTTTAATCATCCAGTCTTACCCTCTTCACCATGAAGCAGAATAGCTAACATTTCTTGAGTGCTGTCTGAGTGTTTAGCACATTACCTGATTTAATCTTCACCCCTACAATCCCAGGAGGTAGGTGGTAGTATTATTCCCATTTTCAAAGGAGAACAGTGAGGCTTCAGGATCACACACAAGTGTGTGCCCAAGTTCACACACATAGCATGTGACTCAGCTAGAATGAACACCCAGGTCTCCCTAACTCTATACCAGTACTCTACATTGTTGCTCACATAATGGGTCACAGTGAATGTTACCTGTTCAAAGGGGAAACAAATTGTGATCTTAGGTTGATTAGCAATATGTGTTATTTAAACCACAAATTCTAATATACCTAATCATACAATGCAAAAGAGGTAACATTCAGCTGAATTAGTCAGCAAGATAATATTCCACCTACAGTATTGCTTAAATATTCTTTGGGTGAAATAAAATAGAAAAAAGTTCCTCTTTTTTACATTTAAATTTTACACACAAACCTATACAAGATTATTTGAGATTCCAATGTGCACAGTAAGGTGTTTCTTACTGTGTGGTAATATTTCCCAATCAAATCTTCTAACAAAATGTCATATCTGACATTTTGTCATGAAAAAATTCTAGCATCACCCCTTCCATCAAATTTAAGAAAAATAGACCATACTTAAAGTTTTTCTGCAAAAGTTTTAATGTGTTCTTACTTTCGGGGTTCATTAGAACAGGTAACATATCCATAACTATGAATAGTTTTTATTTTATTTTGCTTTAGCATTTGGTCCACTGGCCTGATCAATGAGCCATAAATAAAACTAGAAACTTTGCCTTATGGCTTTAGTTACTGTTGAAAGTGCCACAGTACTTTCTATTTTACGAAACCTGTCACATGGTTGAACACAGGCAGCCTCACTGCTATGACTTAGCACTGCAACATGGCATGTTCCTCTCATTCATTAAACTGATTTCACACTGTTTAAAAAAAAAGATAAAAAGAACTCAGACATTAAAGACAAATGCTGTATTTCTATATGTAGAAATTTTTTAACCCTCTATTGTTTCCAGCCAAGACTCCGATTCTTGGCTCTGGTGTCCGTCCAGGCTGCTCTCACATTAACTGGTGTCAGAACATGTGCTCCACATTTGTTTCCTAGGATGCAAATGGCTTGGGCATGTGCTGACTAAAACCCTTAACGCCAAAGGCGTTTAGTGAGATTCATACAGCTTGGCAAGCATTTGCTATGAAATTTGGGTAAAGCTCATAAAATAATCCTTTTTCACTCTTCTTAACTTCTTCCCTTTGGAGAGCTTTTCAGATTATTTCCTGCCAACTTTATTAAGAAACTGGATCAGTCTTCACACCAGAATGTATATATACATGAGAGTAATTGAGCTCAGATAGTACCTTTTTGATTAAGAGTAAATACTCACATCTATTTTAGTACAATAATCAATGATTAATTTCTTCCTATAGAAGGAATTCTGAAGCCAGAGAGCACAGCCACATGTACAGTCAAAATAGGTGAGAGGAAACCTTTCTTTCAGGCATACTGGGTAAAACTTGCAGGGGAGAATTCATAATATTTATTTATTCTGATATCCAAGTTACTACTTTCCAAAGTGCTTTCACTCAATATTGGCAGGCTTGTTTGAGAAATCCAGAGAGAAATGAAACAAATGGCAATCACTTCATTTTCTGTAAAGATCAGTTGCCAAAAATTATTTTTTCTGAGGTTGCTCAGTGGGCCACAAGAGTAAAATAATGCTTGTAGGGCTCGAATATTAGAATTTCAGGGACTATCAGCCAGAATCACATTAAAATAAAAAAGGTTTGGAAAGCACATTCCAACTCTAAAGAAAAGGCCAAACTGCCGAACTCTGCCTTGATATTAAATCAAGCTCTGAGAATGGAAAAGAGATTGTCCTTTTCTTATGTTTTTAAGTGACATATTTTATTGTGCATGTGTCTTCTTTAGAATTTGAGTTGCCTCTGCTTTGATGGTTTTGGTGTTTGGTAAATATTTGCACATATTTAAATTTGCTTTTGGTTCTCATTTGCTTACATAATCTGATGTAAATATATGTACATATATATCATAAATATTACATATAGTTTATGAGTACTATTCAATATAAATGTATCCATGAGAATCAGTCCCATTGCTACTTTTTACAGTGAATGAAAGCATTGTTTCAGTGAATGCTTTTGGAATAGGTGAGCACTTTCAGACTGTGCTTTATTCACTCATTCATAAATTTTTTCAACAAATGATTTTATTACCATGTGTCAACACTAATGAAAGGTAGATAAAACTCACTGGTGTTTACTCTATGGACTCTCAGTTAATGGTGAGTTTGTTGACAATGACAAGAAAAATAGTCTTTATAATTTAAGCCTTGATATGTAAAAAGTCAACAGGACCATGAGACAGTCTCATTTTTACAAAATTTTTTAAAGAACTAGGTAAAAAAGAAGAAATTGCCTTGCAATAGATCTTACCATATATCTAAATAAAATGATAGTAGAATCAGACTCACCTGGGATATCTTCACATCTCTCCCGATATACTACTTTGGTCTCTATTTTATCTGCACATCCAGCTGGATCTGTCCCTCTCTCAGTGTCTTATGTGTATCAAATGTCATCAAAGTTTAATAGAAAACAGATGACTCTTTCTCTGGTCTTTCAAAGGACAGTCACATGAACACCAGTACTTCAGAAGGACGAAATCACACCATTTCTGAACACATGGACTCAGGACTGGGTAGAGGCCCAGGACCCAGAGCCAGTGAGGGATAGGCCTGTAGGAAGGCCAGCAGGAAGAGGAGGCTAGGGAGAGAAAGCCAGGATAATGAAGACCACTTCATGGGCAACTGGAAACTGGTAACAGAACCTGCCCTAAGACAGCGGGCCCCAACCTTTTTGGCGCCAGGGACCAGTTTCGTGGAAGACAATATTTCCACGGAGGCAGGGGAATGGTTTTGGAATGAAACAATTCTACCTCGAATCATAGGCATTAGGTTCTCATAAGGAGTATGCAACTAGATCCCTTGCATCTGATGTTCACCGTAGGGTTCATGCTCCTGTGAGAATCTGATGCTGTCACTGATCTGACCAGGGTGAGTCCATGGCCGGGGGGTTGAGACCCCTGCCTTAAGGGATACTTCTTTTACCATGGAAGAATTTGTCACCTTCCAACATCAGCCACGTCAGCTTCTCTCCTCTTAGCACCCTTGAACAAGTCACAGTTACAGAATGCACAGGCAGAAAAATCACACACACACAAGAGCACGAGTTACAGTTCTGAACTATTCTGAGTAATCAGAAAGTTACCTAAGTATTATTTTTTTAAAAATATAAGGTCAATTTAGCACTGAAATTCTTGACAGATTAAGAAAAAACTGTAACTTTGATAATGTCATGACTTTGGATATTAACTTGGATTATTTGACACGTATTTAAGTAATTACTTAGTTTAAATGCAGCAGGTCAAATTGTATATTTAGAAATCCATTAGCTATAAATAGTAAATACCCAATATAAAATAGTTTATAAGACAGGAGCTTTTCTAATCTTCTAATACTAGCATTTGTGATATAGTCTACTGCACAGGACTCTCCATTCAGTTTATTAAAAAAAAAAGAAAAGAAATATTTATGAGATTGATGCTCTCTACATTTTGTTTTATTAGAAACCAAAGCACAGAAAGCTTATAGATCATAGAGCATCATCTAGTTCAGTTGAATATTTAAGGAATTAGGCCTGAGTCTGGCCACTCTGAACCCAGCAGTCCCCAGCATCTTCTTATCCTTTCTTCTTATCATCAGGGACAATTTCACTGTCAGGTAGCATGTGGGATATTTCTTTCAAAGTTTTAAATGTATGCATAATTATATATCTTTAGCCTTTCAGATATTTCATGAGAACCTAACCAAAATTTTTGACCAACACATAGTTCTGAGCCAGCATCTAATTAGTATTATGTAAGGTATAAAACAACTGAACTCAAATTAAAATATTTTTAAAACCAGAATACCTATCTTCCCAAAATGGTATCTGTTGGTAAAACTGATATGTACATTTGGTAAAATTCATTCTTTATGCCAGATGTATATTTATTTCAAAGTTAATATATTTTAGGTCAACCTCCAAAATGTTTCTCTTAACCACTTTGTTGGGTTCTAACCAAGGCATATTATTTAAATGATACTCTATTACTGCCTTTGTGTGTGCAAGAGGAAGCCAGGAGAAAATAAAATCTTTTTAAAACTTAAAGGTACTCTGAATCAGCAGGGTCAGCACTTCGTTAAATAGAAATACATACATGCATGCACACACAAGAAAAACAATTACTCCCATATCACATTTTATCACACAACAAAATAGATAAACAAAACAATCTATTGCCAACTAAATAAAGAGGACGAGGCAAAAAATAGCGTTTTATAGTTTCCAGAAAAGTCATGAATCCTTTCATTTTGTTTCTCTTTCTTTTTTAACCACTGGTTCCTATCATCTGAGTAGTCCTCCAAAGGCTGGAAAGGGGGAAAGGATAAAGCAATTTTAGTTTCTTATTTTTTCATTTCTTAAGAGAATGCATATGCCTGTCTTATTATGAAGCAATTAAAACCAAGAGAAGTAATAATCCCTATGATTTTTTGAGCACTTATTATATACCAGATATTGTCTTAGGCTCTTTCTTCTATCTCATTTGAATCTCCCCACAACTTTAAAAGGTAAATAGTACCATCTTTTTTAATGGATAGTCAAATTGAGTATCTGGAGCTAAGGAAATGTTGGAGGTAGACTTAATGAATTTGGGCTACCTGTCTGACCATACTCCCTCTCCACGTTGTAATCCTGACCATGATCTATGTAGTTCTATTTAAAGGATGCAGGACATCAGGTCAGCATGTCACAATTTGGGGTTCAGTATATTTTCATATATTTATAAGGCATTCAAGCAACAAGTAGGACAAGCACAAACAGAGGTGCCAAAAGAATTTCCATTTTCTGTTTCTGTTTTTCCTCTATCAGAAGCTGCTCCTCTCTACCGTGCCAAGGCACCTACAGGACTGGCACTATCACACTCTCCAGGAGCCAGGACTCCTGCCTTTTCCCCTCATACCTGCCAGACAACACCTTCCTTGTCTTCAGCTTCCTGTGGTGGAGCATCTAGGCATTTTTTGCTACAATGTTTACACTCCCTTAAGGGTGGCGTCAGTTGCATGCACCACAGTTACCATGCTTGCAGCCTTTCTCAATCAGTTCAGTGAGATAAGTAGTTCCTTTAGGAGCTAGTTTAGTAAGTATTTTCTCAATTCCCCCTAGGAGAGTGCATGGCTAATACCATTCTAGATGCAGGAGAGAAGATAATTTTATTATGTTCAATAGATATCTTAGAGCACTAGAACCTAACTCCCTTTCAGAAACCTATTGAGAAACCTTGTAAAATGTCTTCTAGTTAGTTTGTGTCCCTCCCAGGAACACAGTGTTTTCATAACTTTCCAGAAAACATTTTGAGATACCTTTGGGTTTTATTTTCCACCCTTTATTTCTGTTTTCTTTTGCCTTACTCTTTATCAGGTACAGGGCCCTGTACTCATTGCCTTGGGAGACTCTTGTGATAAGATGTAAAAGAGAAGGAAGCTAAGAGTCTCTAAGTGTGCCTAAGAGATGTATTATCTATGCCATGGAATCACCTCCAGCTAGTAAGGACAGGCTGGAAAGGATGCCATGATATAGATAACATGCCCTGGAGGTTGGGGTGGGGGATGAGGACTGGGGATCGTAAAGCTTTCCCTGTCCCTCCCCAAGAGAAGGAAGTTTTTCTTTTGGATCCTGAACTGGAGGAAGGAGAGCTGCTGGTTCAGACTGCCGAGGAGGTTTCCAGCCCAGACGCCCAACATTGTACCTGTGATCCAGAACAGAGAGAAATGGTGGCCTGGATAGGCAACAGGACTATTGGCAGTCTTGTAAAATATCTTTTGGCACCCCAAAAGTTATCCTGAAGCAAAAACATTCCTCAGATCCTGAAGAGGCTATGAAGGCCAGTAGAATGGACACCCCACCAATAACAGTTGTGTACCCCAAACCATTGACTCTACCACCTGCCTTCCCTGCAGCGAACCCCAAGTGTTAACACCATATAAGATGCCAGAACTCAAGCGTAACATTAGGCAGTAAGAATGAGCAAACAGAAGTAATACATGCCTGAGTTTGTGCACCAAGATCATACTCATGTAGCTTCTCAAAACAGCCAAGAGTGTTAAAAGGTCAGATCTATTTGTTTTCTCTTTTTACATATAATTAAATTATGATTTAGACAAGTAGTCTGCCACAGCAAGTAAGCAGCAGGCCTGGGATTTGAGGCTTTTAGCTTTAATGTGTATTCTGTCCACATTCTGAAAGATGACTTCATTCTTTCAAAGTTAAATTGAGCTCACCGTGACTCAGACAATGCATAAAAAATATAGATATACAAATTAAAATCATCCGAAATCCTATCTGATTAATTATCCTTCCAGATATATCTCTATGCATTCTTAACTTATGAATGTATGGATATACAGGTATGCAAGTGAACTAGGGTTCTCTAAATGTTTTAAACCTTGTTTTTCCCTTCCACAAGGCATGAAGTTCATTTTTTCATATCAATAAATATAAATCTATATTCTCATAAATAAATGTGAAGATGCATAAAGGGTAACAGATACCAGGCCTGGTGGCTGTATATTTTTAATTTGGTTTCATAAACACTTACTGAGGCCTTTTTTTATGCCAGGCTTCATGCTAGGTATTATGGAAAAAGATGAATAAGACACAGACTCTTGAGAAGTTCTCCATTTAGTAGGTGAAGCAGATGGGTAAATATAATATAGCAGTGTACACCCTGAACATAATAGATATACAAAATACAGCGTGTTAGATAATCTGCAGCTTCATTTGTACAGTACATCAGTTTTGTGTTTCTTTCTACTTCTCTAGTTCCTTTTACATTTACAACAATATCAGTGTGGGTTTTGCATCCTCATTCGAATGGGAATTCCTGTCTCCTCCTTGAATACCTCTGAGTCAGCTTGTAATTTCCAATGACAATCAAATCAGTTACCTGCTAGGTATTTATAAAGATGATATGAATGAGTTCAGCAAATGTATAAAACTCAAACAATGATCATAATGAAGAAATAATATCTTTCACAATTAAATAACTAGAACACTTCTACTAGCCATTTCATTTTTGCCAAATGACAAATCAGAACGTTAACATAAATTGCAAAATACATTATCTTTAGAGTGCTATTTCAACATTTTGAAGGTCATTAATTCATAAAATTCTCTTTTATGTGATCCAAAAGAGTAACACTGGTGAAACATTGTCTTTGATTAAAATTTCTGTCCAGTAGGTCAAGAAGTAGCAGATCTATGATATTGATCTATGATGTTTGTATATTCAGATGTATTTTAAAGTTTATTCATGCCTGTTAACATTTACTCAGCATGTACAATGTCTTGTTATATTGGAAGACAGAAAATTTATATACATATTATGACCTAAAAATACTGGCGGAACAGAATTTTATTAAGCACTATTTAAATTCATACAAAGAAAATACATTCCTACTAATTTATGCACTGAGGATATGCAAAGTTACTGTTTAGTTTACATTAGGTTAATTGGGAAAAGACTTCTGGAGGAAATGAATTGCCAGTTGCATTTTGAAATAGTTTATAGATACAAGCAAAGAAGAAAATCATACAGAGGGATAGACTTGAAGATATGCAATTTGTGGCATATTGGGTAGGTAAACTTCTAAGAAGTCTCCAGTCATTCTTTTATTCAATAGACATACACTGAACACAATTTACACAAGAACAGTGTTAGGTCCTGAGGATATAAAGCCAAGTAATACAGCATTCTTGTCTGCAAGCTTATGGATTCATGCAGGAGATGGGCATAAATAAAGATAGGAGAAGTAAAAAAAATAAAAAATAAAAATTATGACACAATAAGATAAACAAATTTCATTCATTTCCCTGGAGGTATAGGATACAAGTAGAGAACAGAGAAGTGAATTTTAAAAGTGGGATTTGGAGTGCCTAGTAAGGATCAGCTAATAGTAACAGACACTGTCTTTCTCCTTCCTTATTCATTAAGCGTCTCCAAAAACAGGTCTGCATTTGAGGATGGGCGCGGTGGCTCACACCTGTAATTCTAGCACTTTGGGAGGCCGAGGCAGGCAGATTGCCTGAGCTCAGGAGTTCGAGACCAGCCTGGGCAACACGGTGAAACCCCGTCTGTACTAAAAACACAAAAAATTAGCCAGGCATGGTGGTACGTGCCTGTAGTCCCAGCTACTTGGGAGCTGAGGCAGGAGAATTGCTTGGGCGGCAGAGTGAGACTCTCCAAAAAAAAAAAAAAAAAGGTCTGCAGTTGAGTTGCTGCCTCAAAAACACTCATATTTTAATTCCTTGCAACCTGGCTTCCATGCCTGCAGCTCTATTGCTCTACACAATTGAAGTCCTTAAAGACTCGTTAGTTGCCTAATCCATGGGTCTTTGCTCAGCTGCCATTCTCTGGCAGACACCTCTGCCATTCTCTATTGACACCTCTTCAACATTTACCTTCCCTCCAAAACACTTTCTCTCCATGCTCTCCTGTCGCCTCTGAGAACATCTGAGTCTCTTCTTACTCTGCTTCCATTTCCATTTCCTAAATGGAAGCATTCTCAAGTCTGCACTCAATCATCTTCTGGAGACTTCATCATCTTAACGAGAGGGTTAACAACAAACCAAGAGTCAGCATGCTGACCCCTTGCTACACTCTTCCCCATTGTTTCTGTAGACAGAATATCTGACACTAGAATCATAAGACCTTTGTGTTTAAGAATTCCTGAGGAGTTTTTCAGATCCTGAATTCCAGCAGAACGGCTGACACCAACCAGCCTGAAAACCCCGGAACCGGCTCACCCACTCAGCACAAAAATGAGATTTATTCATCTCTCTGTTACCCAACTTCAACCCTTAGTTCTCAACTGATCAGCAATCCCCATACTTCAGCCCCTGTCCAGACACAATAATTAATTGACCATCATTAACATCCATTGCCATGCCCTGTTTTCTTAAAACATTGGCTATTCAACACTCTCCATACTAAAATCTGATTTTCCTAAAAACATTTTGTCATCACATTGGATGCTTTAACTTAAAAAAATTGCAATGTTTAATTTTACAACAATGAACTGAATGTAATATGTAAATAACTACAGTATATCTATCTATTCTGCTTTGAATTATTTCTCATTGTTGTCTAAGAAATCTGTTGATTCAAGTTTATCCAGCTCTCTCCAAGTTAACAATCATAATATCACCTGAGTTTCCACATTAGGTTTTAATCAACTGTTCAAAACATATAGAGTCTTCAAAGAACAAAACTTTGGAGGAAAACTCAAATAATTGTTATTTCTCAAAACTTACTTGTGTCAATCACAAGTAAAGATTTATTTTGTCCTTTATATCTTAAGTATCTCATTGTGCTTTTGATTTTTAAGAAATCATTATTGCAAATATCAACTCTCAAACTGGGTGATGAAATAATCTGTGCAACAAACTCCCATGACACGAGTTTCCCTATATAACAGACCTGCATATGTACCCCCGAACCTAAAATAAAATTTAAAAAAAGAAAAGAAAATGCTAGCCAATTAAGGAAAACTCAGAAGATAGTCAATAGCCATTAACTAAGCACTACTATGTGCCTGTGCCAAATGGGCACCAAAATTATAATATGAAGGAAAACCCTTGCCCTAAAAAGCCTACTGACAATATGACTTCAATGCCAGAAGTGCGAAAATGAAAGTGGTATGTGTAAAAGCAGAAGAAGAGCAATTTGCATTTTGATTGTATAGTTTAAGCCAAATTTTATCAAAGTGCTATTCAAGAAACACTAGCATATGAACCACCAAAATTGTTAAAAATGTATATTTTGGTTGAGAACCTCACAGAGAGGGGCACCAAAATATATACTTTTAACAAAATATCTAGACAAGTGGTTTGTAGACTTTTTGAACATGACCAATAGTAAGAAAAAAACTATTTTACTTTGCAACCCAGAATATACCTATATAACTGAAATCACAGTTACACAAAAAGTTTTAGCTTTTACTACCAAAGGAGTACTATGATATTTTTTTTCTTTCTTTCTTTTTTGTTAATTGCTGGTTGGTTCTTAACCTAAATCGACTTCTTGACTCATTAAATGGGCGGAAATTGGTGATTCTTATACATGCTCAAATTTTAGAATCTGTGGTTTAAGGACTTACGTGGATTTCAGAATCAGAAACTTGAGAACTTAAAATCTACTATCGTCCCTTAGTAGCTGTGGAGCAATAGAAAATGCATTACATTTCTTTCTACCTCATTTCTTCCAAATGTAAAATTGAAATAATAATACCTATCTTACAGTATGTTTAGTGGGAGATCATCAGTAAAATCACTTATCATGGGGTTAGACATAGCATAAGCATCTAGCAGCTTTCATGGTATAATCACAGAATTGATCTATGGACTAGAAAAAAAATCAGGCAGCATGACTGGAGGAAGATGCCAGGGAAGAAAGAAATGTTCCCTCCAAATGTCACAAGAAGGCGCAGTCATCCAAAACTCTGTCCACAGAAGGGCCTGGGTAAAATGAATAGAGCCAGCAGAGTGCTCTAAAACTAGCTGCACCTTGAGTCAGGCTGTTGGTATTTTTCCCCGACATACGCTGATCCACGATTCCACTTCTGGATGGAAACATGGAACCGTAGATCTAGAATGAAGTGCCTGTTTAAAATGAACTGCTCCCTTAACCACTGGAAAATGGAGCGGGATGATGTGTATTCTCAAACCATTTAAGTAGATTTTGAAACTAAGTGTAGCTACATTTCCAGCGATGCTTCAACTTTTTGGAAGAAAGAGAAGAGGTGTATGGTACAGGATACAGAATACGAACACCCAGTAGTTAACCACAAAAATGAAAAGTGAATCTGTCATGTATTTATATATTGGGTCTTACCTCACAAAATGAAATTTTTAAGTAGACAGTGCAATTCTCACTGAATTGTTTTCTTCTGTCCATAATCAGATTATGTTCAAAAGGGATACTTTAAAATAAAACACAAATAATCACACATACTATGGACACGGGATACCAAGATAGAAGAAAGACACTGCAGGTTTATACAGTACCTGGTTAAGCAATGTCAAGAAGGTGGCAACTCTAAGAGTCTGAGACCAAAGCACTTCCTGCTCTTCCTGACTGAGATAATCTCAAAGTAATTTTCAGGTTTTGCCCTGAAAATTCCATTTCTGATTCCATGTTTCTGAGAAAATTCCATGTTTGATTTCATGTTTCTAGGAAAATTTCATGTTTGATCCCATCTTTCTAGGAAAAGTATCAATCCCCCTCAATAGGAACCTTTTTATCTCAAAGTCTAAAGATAGTTTTTGCTTTCAATCTGGAACACTGTAGACCAAGTCCAAAATCTTTGGTCTAATTCTAAAACAGATGAGCATCTGTTCACATGAAAATTAAATAATGGCCCTTGATACAGTCTTTCAAAGGAGTGTAGATTGACAACAGATTCTATTTCAACAATTTGTATGTAATAGCATGACAATAAAATCGTATATAGGAATATGGAAATGTTCAAGTCCTTTAAAGTAGGAAATAGGCATATGCTTATATAGTATATGTCATTTTCTAAAAATCACAGAACTAAGCAAAACATTTGTTTCCCTTGTTCCTTAGTATTCATTTTTTTCCTAGCCAGGTATAGAATATTATTTTTATACTATACTATTTTTATACTAGATATAGGTTATTATTTTTTATTTATTATTTTTCCTAGCCAGATATAGAGTAAGTTATATAATTTGTGTAAAGCTTTGCCTTTTATGACAGATTGAGAAATACATAATAAACTACATAGATGCTTTGCTATGTACAGAGGGCATTCCAGACTCTGAAGAATGACAAAACATATCTCACCATGTCTTCTAGTCCAAGCTCAAAGACTTGTGCTTTGCTATAACAAACTACAAACAAACTCAGCGATACAAGGAGTAATAATACAAGTTACTAAGCAAGACAGCTTTACACTGTTATAATAAGGTAGAAATTTGTGATATGTGATGGTTCTGAAGGCTGGTGATGCCTGCAGTTTGTCCCAAGGTGTGTGATACTCCAAGTATTTTCAAAGGGATCGACAGCATCAGCCTAGGTTCCCACCTGCCACTTCAGTATTTTGCGATCACTCCTTGGAATGTATGAAGGAATTTCACACCGTCAAAACAACAATTGTTTGGACATATGGTTACCCTGTCAGAAAACACAAACTAAAAATTCAGGATAAACTTCAATGAGAAGATTTAAAGCAGCAGGCATTCAAGTGTAGCTTTTGTATAAAACTTTTTTTTTTTTTGCAATGGCTTTATATTGTTTGAACAGACCTCATTTGAGGCAAGAAAACAATAATGAGGCTTTTCTCATGATTATTGCATGTCCTATTGCTGACTTTATTTATTAATAGAGGTCGTTTCTTTCATCTGAATAAGCTGTCTTATCCAATCCTAGAAAGCCATATTTCTTGATTCACATTTTAAAAAGAAAATAGGATTGTTTCCCTATTTGTAGGATTTAATTATTATCAATTTATTTAATTTTCTTGAGGACCTTATGTTGTGAAAAATTATATTCAGTAGGGGTAGGTGAAATAATAACTGAAATGATCCCTCCTCCATTCGGAATTTAGCACTCAGTGGGAGAGACCTACAGAAAAGTGGAAAGAAACTCTGCTATGTGGTACAATCAGTGCAAAGGTAAAGGAGAACAGAGGGTTTCATCATGCACAGAAGAGGCACAGCAATCCCATTGCCAGATATATACCTAAAGGAATATAAATCATTCTACCATAAAGATATATGCACATGGGTGTTCATTGTAGTACTATTTATTCGCAATAGGAAAGACATGAAATCAACCCAGATGCCCATGAAAAGTAGACTGGATAAAGGAAATGTGAGAGAGAGAGAGAGATACACACACACACACACACACACATGCATGCATGCCATGGAGTACTATGCAGCCATACAAAAGAATAAGATCATGGCCTTTGCAGCGACATGTGATGGAGCTAGAAGCCATTATCCTGGGCAAATTAACACAGGAATAGCAAACCAAATACTGCACATTCTCTCTTATAAGTGGCAGCTAAACATTGAGTACACATGAACACAAAGAAGGGAACAATAGGCATTGGGGCCTATTTTAGGGTGGAAGGTGGGAGGAGGGTATTGAAAAACTACCTATCAGGTATTATGCTGATTACCCGGATGACAAAACTATGTGTATACCAAATCCCCATGACATGCAATTTACTCATGTAACAAACCTGTACATATTCCCTTTGAACCTGAAATAAAAGTTGGAAAGAAAAAAAAAGAATTAGGATTAACTTATTTAAAAAAAATCTGGCTCCCTGAGATCATTGTTAAAGGACATGAAGGATTTCACTGCATGAGAAGAGAAAATGAGCTTTCTAGGCAGGGAGGAGCAACTGCAAAGCCTAAGATTGTATGTTAGAGTATGGGCCTTGGTGTCATTGAGGGGCGGTGATAAGCCTTTGAGGAAGGTTGGGGTCTCAATGCAAAGCACTGTTTCTCAAATTGGATGAGAACTGCTTGGACATGTTTCTCAACACACACCCCCATGGACACTCATGTGCTTTCAGAACTGATCTACAATGGTGATGATTCCTCCATGGGTATTAAGATCACTGGGGGAGATTTTAAAAAAATTATCCTTCCTAAGTCCCACCTTCAAAGATTTTGACTCAATTGTTCTGCGGTGGATGAGAACATGATATCACCCCAGATAATTCTAATGTTTAGCCAGGGTCAAGGATCAAGAAGGGAGCAATTGCACATTCACAAGCTGCCAGATGATTCAGATGCTCATTACCCATCTAGAATTGCTACTCTGAAGCTCAGTGCAATGCAAGCTAAACACTATTCACCAAAGCAGTTGTCCTCAAAGTGTGATTCCCAGACTAGTAGCATCGGCACAACCTGGTGACTTAGTCTGTTTGAGCGTTATAACAAAAATACCATAGGTGGTTTATATACAACAGAAATGTATTTCTTAACAGTTCTAGAGGCTGGGAAGTCCAAGATAGTCACCAGCAGATTTCCCGTCTGGTGAGGAATCATTTTTTAATTCATAGATGACGCCTTCTTGCTGTGTCCTCGCATACTACAAGGAGCAAATAAGCTCCCCCGGCCTCTTTTAAAAGGGTACTAACCCCGTTTATGAGGTTAGAGCCCTGATCAACTCCTAAGGACTCCACCTCTTAATACTATTACCCTGGGGATGTGGCTTCAACATATGTATTTTGGGGGGACACCACCATTCAGACTATAACACCTAGGTATTTGTTAAAAATACCAACTGTTTGGTCCCACCCCAGACTCACTGGATCAGAAACATGAGGTGTCAGGTCCAGCAGCCTAGACGCTAACAAGTCCTCCAGGTGATTCTGATGTAATTAACTTTGAAAACCTATGCACTAAAGAGAAACTGTTGCAGTGTGTGTCTGAGTGGGTGTGTCTGTGTAGTGGGTGGCGGGGGAAGGGATGGAAGGCGATCCACAGAATTGTCTCCTTGAGTTGCTAATTAAGGGGCAACATTTTTATGATTTGTCTTTCTTGGCACGAGGCACATTTCTACATAAATTTCAGAGCAAGAAAAATAAAACAGATGATACTTTTAACTTTCCTTTTTCTGGTATTTGACTCTCTTCTGGCCATCTCATCTTCCTAGAGCAGCTATAGCTTGGTTGTTATTTAACAAGTGCCAGAAAACAATGACTAAAATATAAACACTTTATAATATAAACTCTTAAGGAAACCCTAGGCATATGTGTTGCACATTCTGTTTCAAAATGCATTAGACTTGGCACATCACATTTCCTCCCCCTAAGTTTTTGTTTTAAATTAGTCTTGCTTTACAAAGAGGCAGGGAAGGAGTGGCGGATATAATTGAGATTGCTGAGAGCCACACTTATGGTTGACAATGCAGGTGTCCTAAAAAGTCTTCATTTCTGTCCGTTTTTAGAATATTACATCCTTAGCAAAGGACAAAAATGGCTAATTAAGTTTTAGTGAGAAGTACCTCTGTGTTTTGATATTTTCAGTTATTTCTGGCTTTGGGTTGCTTTTCTTCTCTAGGGAGGGCTGCGTGAGCTTTGGGAAGAGCATGGGCCCTGGAGTTATACAGACATGGATTCTAGTCCAGGCACTCTAGCTTATGGCTCTGGGAAATTGGTCAAGTTATGCAATATTCCTGAACCTCCATTTCCTTTAGATGTAAACTAAGGATAATCATTCTTCCTTTAAATGCTTATATTGTTAGCAGCAGATAAGACAAAGTGTAGGTCCCATTGTAGATGCTCAGTTATATTAGTTCTCTTCCCCTTTCTCTTCCTTGCCACCCTTTAATCGTGATGCCATAAAGAGTTTTCTAGGTTGGGTCTGAAATAGTCTGAATCCTTCTTCTCTTGCCAGTGATAATCTTGGTATAAGAAAAAGCAATGGGCTGGGCACAGTGGCTTGTGCCTGTAATCCCAGCACTTTCAGAGACCGAGACAGGCAGATCACCTGAGGTCAGGAGTTTGAGACCAGCCTGGCCAACATGGCGAAAACCCGTCTCTACTAAAAATACAAAAAAATTAGCCAGGCATGGTGGCGTGCACCTGTAGTTCCAGCTACTCAGGAGGCTGAGGCCGAAGAATTGCTTGAACTCAGGAAGCAGAGGTTGCAGTGAGCCGAGATCGCTCCACTGCACTCCAGCCTGGGCAACAGAGTGTGACTGCGTCTCCAGAAAGAAAAAAGAAAAAGGATTGCAGTGGATGGATTATCTCATAAGGACATGGGCTAGTAAACTCTATCTACAATAAGGAAAAATATGTAAAGATACAGCATTGCTGTAATTACAATCAATTGTAAACTTCAATTCTGTTAATTCAGTCCAGAAGTCAATAAATGTTGAACACATCTTTGAACTTATCTCTTAACTTTTTTGTTTGTGCAGCATCCAAAATACTTTTAGAACAGATTTCAAGGCTCAATACAGTACACCATTCCCTTAATACATAGAAAACTTCAAGAAAATAATCCAGAATAGTGCAGCTAGCGCCAACCTTAGTCACATTTAGACCCAGCCCTTGTTATAAATATATATTGGAAATTGCAAACATGATTCTCTCATTGATAAGACTTCCCAAAATAAACCCAATGGTAACATAGGGCCACAGCCTGACACCCATGGGGCTGATGTATTTCAGAATGCAGAATTTTTCTAATTTTATGAAGGTAATACTGCCCATTTACCTTGTATTAAGTAACACCCCAGTAGGTCTGGGAAGCATTCATGTTCAAACATATTAATATTTCTACCACTTAATATGTAAACATTCATATGAATGAGATAAAGGCCAAAAGAACCTCACATTTAATTCATGCCATAAAATAAGTTCAAATCAAGTTTCAAAAACAAATGAGAAAATTTACAGTTTTCAGAATTTTTGACTTTCAGAATTATAAGTAAACAATTGAAGACACACAACACATCTTAGGGAGTTTTAAATCCTATTAGATTACTAGATCCAAAAATTTACACATCTCATGGGCAAGATCCAAACTGCACTTAAAGCCACTTGTTCAAGTATAAAAGGGCATATATTATTTCAAATCACGCCATTGTACTTTGGACACATAAGGGATGACTTTTAGTTCATGATGATGATTTTAAAGGTATTGATGGAAAAGGTTTTCAAGTGAGAATAAAAGTTGGTTTGCCAACTTAGTTTTAAAATATTTTACAGATTTTAAAGAGAAAATTTGAGAAAATTTAGGCTTGTTTTGGAAATTAAGGAAAATAAGACTTTTAAAAAAATCATTGGCATTTTAGCTCCTAAAAACTACAGCGAGTAATGGTTGAGCTTAACTCCTAGAGCATTCGCTCCTCTGTTTTAGATGGCATTAAAAGCAGGGACATTCCTTTAGGACCGGCCAGGGCCCTTCGGCACTAGCATACGCTGCGGGGGAGTGGGGCAGGTAAATGGAGGAATAGATCCAAAGGTTTCATGTGGCCAAAACAAAAAGGAACAGTGTGGCCAGGCGCAGTGGCTCACACCTGTAATCCCAGCACTTTGGGAGGCCGAGGTGGGCAGATTATCTGAGGTCAGGAGTTTGAGACCGGCCTGGCCAACATGGTGAAATCCCATCTCTACTAAAAATACAAAAATTAACCAAATGTGGTGGCATGTGCCTGTAATCCCAGCTACTTGGGAGGCTGAGGTGGAATTGCTTGAACCTGGGAGGCAGAGATTGCAGTGAGCCAAGATCGTACCACTGCACTACAGCCTGGGTAGACACAGTGAGGCTCTGTCTCCAAAAAAAAAAAGGAACAGTGTGGTAGAATTTCCTGAGTATTATGATGAAAAACACTGTGGCCTGATATGTTTTGGGCTTTCCCAAATATATCTATGCTCGAAGTATCTTTGTTTTTTTGTTTTTTTTCCATGGTAAAGACTGCTTTATTGGCGGCAGTTACTACAAGTCAATAAATATTGATCCCCAGAGAAGAGCTCGGTTATCAGATTACTGGTCCATAGAGAGCGGAATGAAACTGAACCAAGTGATTGCTGGGATGATTGAAGTCACTCCTGCTTCTTGGGAAATGCAGCCACAGCCAGCTGATACATGGCATATGCTGTTCCACCAATTGTAAGAACCATGGTGGCTCTATACAGGAGGACATCAGCTATCCCACCCTTTAGATACAGTGGAATTTCATCATCCTCCTGGAACAGTTTTTGTTTCTCTGGAACTTTATTTTTAAAATGCCTGCGGGAAGTAGTGCTTATGGTTCTTTGTCCAATCTGACGGAGAGCCAGCAGATTCCGCAGCATCTTGGCTGTTACTGACCAGCAACCACCACAACTTAACACCAGCAACTAAAAATCTCGAAGTATCTTTGAATGTGATATTTTGTAGGGATCTCATAGGCTTTTATTCACTCAATCAATCATTATTTACTGAGATACTTATTATGCGCCAGAAAGAGTACTAGGCCCTTGAGATACAATGGTGAATAGAAAACCTTTGTTCTGTTCATAATGCAGTGGAGATAAAAACAGTTTCTGGGGAAAATAATTTAGGTTAGGCAGATGAAAAACATCAGGCTTTCAATCCCACAATCATCACATTTTCTTCACTTGCTTTGTGTGCCTTGAGATAATTTGGCATTCCTACCTTTGGATTAGGTAAGAACAGAATATAGTTCATAAAAATAACAACAATTCATTGAGCATTTTATACCGGGCCTTTTACTAAGCCCAGTTATGTAACTATCTCATTTTATTCTCACAACAACTGTATTAGAAGTACAGTTATTATTATTATTTTACAAATAAGAAAATCAAAGATTAGCGAGGACAAAGAATCCTTTCTAGCTCCAAAACTAAGTACAGCTCCAAAATTTCTGTATTCCCAAATCTGAAAAGCTCTGAAAACCAAATATGTTTTTCATAATCGTTTAGCATCAAATCCTGCCCTAAGCTAAATAGTCTTTATATTGCTCTCTTAGAGAAAAAAAATTCCTACATTCATATATTTCTCTACAGCAATAGTCATATGCTTGATTAAGGAGTACTTCCTTAGACCCTGCTGGGGATATTATGTAATACATAATAATGCATTGTATTTCCTTTCTAAAATAAGAATAATTCTAATTTATGACACACATCCAAGAATTTTAGATAAGAGATACAGAACTCTGGTTTATTTATCTCCAGGCTATCCTTACCAGATAGTTCTCAAAAACCTCTTTTAACAAGTCTACGGTACTTAGGGTGGCCATGTAGTTTATCATCTAAACATTTCAGAGGTATTATTATAATTACTCAGGGACAGGAGGTATAAATTGGGATACTTCTGGGCAAACAAGGATGTATGGCCCACCCTAGTTTGGTGACCATGTGGCCTGAGGAAGAGTGAATGCCGAGTAATTGATGAAATATTTATATCTGAGTTAGACTGAATTTGCCTGCTACAATAATGTAAGCATATCAACTACAAGCTTTTGAGAGTTTTATAAAGACTTTAAGAGGTGTAATGGCTGTTGACTTTGAGAAAACTCCCTCTGATCCAGTGTGGATGGACCATGGGTATGAAACTAAGGACAGCTAGAAGCAAAAAGATTATCTTAACCATTAGGCAAAACAGAGGAAGACTGAAAATAATACATTATTAGCACAGTCTACACTCAAGGGAAGGAATCATTAGAATTTCAGATGGATGACCAGTTGGATATGGGCAATAAAGGAGTAGAGTACGGTCTAGGAAAATTCCCAGGCACTTGGAAAATGATTTGCTGAGATAGAGAATCCAGATAGCCACTTTTGGGGAAATAACCTGAGATCTTTAATTTTTAGTGTGTCTGTGGGATACTTCAAACTCTAGTAGCAGAAAAATTTACATACAATTAGGTAATAAGGAGTATTTCTTACTACCACTCCATCCCTTGCCCCAGATGGCCTGACACAGTACTTTAAACATGGTAGATGCCAAATAAAGATTTTTGTCTGTTGCCTGTAAGGATTCTTGAGGTATTTACCACTAATCTGCAGTATAATTATCCCTAGTCAAGGATTATTCACTGTATTAATTAGGGTTCTCTGTAGAGACAGAACTAATAGGAGATATATATATATATATATATATATATATAGAGAGAGAGAGAGAGAGAGAGAGAGAGAGAGAGAGAGGAGTTTATTGAGTATTAACTTACATGATCACAAGGTCCCACAATAGGCTGTCTGAAAGCTTGAGGAGCAAGGAGAGCCAGTCCGAGTCTCAAAACTGAAGAACTTGGAGTCCAGTGTTTGAAGGCAGGAAGCATCCAGCATGAGAAAAAGATATAGGCTGGGAGACTAAGCCAGTCTCTTCTTTTCACATTTTTCTGCCTGCTTTATATTCGCTGGCAGCTCATTAAATTGTGCCCACCAGATTAGGGTACCTCTGCCTTCCCCAGCCCACTGGCCCAAATGTTAATCTCCTTTGGAAACACCCTCACAGACACACCCGGATCAATACTTTGCATCCTTCAATTCAATCAAGTTGACACTCAGTATTAACCATCACAAGTCTACCCCTTGTCAACTTGAACCCACACACATCTCCTCAGATCATATATAGTCTTCAAATAAAGACAATAATAAGATTACAATTATGCCTAACATAATACAACTATCTTTTGTACAACCTGAAACACATCAATTCCCAACTCAAATAGTGTTACATAAAGTTAACAATACTCAAATGCTGATGTAAAGTCAATAAATCTGTCACATGACAAAGGAGAAAAGAAATAAAACGAAGATGTTTTCTTGTACAAGTGTATACCTGCACAAACTTTTTTTGAGACGGAGTCTCGCTCTGTCACCCAGGCTGGAGTGCGGTGATGTGATCTCGGCTCACTGCAAGCTCCGCCTCCCGAGTTCACACCATTCTCCTGTCTCAGACTTCCGAGTAGCTGGGACTACAGGCACCCGCCACCACGCCTGGGTATTTTTTTGTATTTGTACTAGAGATGGGGTTTCACCATGGTCTCGATCTCCTGACCTCGTGATCCTCCCACCTTGGCCTCCCAAAGCACTGGGATTACAGGCATGAGCCACTGCGCCCAGCCCAAACATGTTTTTAACAAAAGAATGAAGAATACTTATGATAATGGCAGTCCTTGCTTCTGCACTGGTCACACATTAATAGCTGGCATTAAGTGACTACCTTCTACTACTGGCCATTTCTCCTTCCATGCCACGTGCATGACCAGTTGCACTGCTCAAAGTTCTGCCCACTGGGAAGATTTCCCTTCACCACTGCCCTTCGAGAATGTCCTAGAAAGGGGCTGTAGTGCTACAGCTGTTCACTTTAAGGTGGGGCCTGCATATCATGCAGAGCCATCTGTGAACCTGGCCCTAGTCTTCTCTTCCTCTGTCAACTGATCATAGGGAACTTCCCATGAGGCCATCCATGCAGGCTGGGGAAGAGAAGGCAGGGTGGCATAAGTGGAGACCACGGGCATTTGAGCCACTTCCTCGTGTAACTTTCCTGTGCCTTCAGGACCTTCTTGAGCCTGATCACATATACATCCCTTCCATTTGATGATGAAATGCTACTGTGCATGACCCACTTTACGGCTAGATGGGTCAGAAAGCACCAAGTTCATGATAGGCAATTCAGGTCTCATGGGGACTTGATGATGCATAGTCAAATGTTCAGTTTCCACCAAAGCCCAGTAATAGGCCAGGAGCTGTTTTCAAAAGGAGAGTAGTTATCTGCAGAAGATGACCAAGCCTTGCTCTAAAATCCTAGAGTCCTCCACTGTGATTCACCTATGGGAACCTGCCAAAGGCTCTAAACACCATCCTTATCTGTCACTGCCCTCCAGCACCATTGGATTTGCTGGGTCATATGGCCCAAGTGGCAGAGCAGAACAGCTTACACAGCAGCCTGGACCTGTTGCAGAGCCTTTCCTGTTCTGGGCCCCACTCAAAACTGGCAGCCTTTCAGGTCACTTGATACATGAGGCAGAGTAACACACCCAAATGAGTAACATGTTGCCTACAAAATCCAAATAGACCCACTAGGTATTGTGCCTCTCTGTTGGTTGTCAAAGGGGCCAAATGCAGCAACTTATCCTTTACCTTAGAAGGAATATCTTGACAGGCCCGACACCACTGGACTCCTAGAAATTTTACTAAGGTAGAAGCTCCCTGAATTTTAGTCAGATTTATTTCCTATCCTCTGCATGCAAATGTCTCGCCAATAAGTCCAGTGTGTTTGCTACTTCTTGCTCACTAGATCCAATCAAAATAATGTCATCAATGTAAGGGACCAGTGTAATATATTGTGGGAGCGAAAAGTGATGAAGGCCTCTCCAAATAACATTATGACACAAAGGGGAGAGTAGGTATATCCCTGAGGTAGGACAGTAAAGGTATATTGCTGGCCCTTCCAGCTGAAGACAAATTGCTTCTGGTGGGCCTTATGGACAGGAATGGAGAAATAGGCATTTGCCAAGTCAATGGCTGCATACTAGGTGCCAGGAGATGTGTTAATTTGTTCAAGCAATGAAACCACATCTGGTACAGCAGCTGCAATTGGAGTCACCACTTGGTTAAGCTTACAATAATCCACTGTCATTCTCCAAGATCCATCTGTTTTCTGTACAGGCCAAATGAGAGAGTTGAATGGGGATGTGGTGGGAATTACCACTCCTGCATCTTTCAAGTCCTTGATGGTGGCACTAATCTCTGCAGCCCCTCCAGGGATGCAATATTGTTTTCGATTTACTATTTTTCTAAGTAGACGCAGCTTTAATGGCTTCCATTTGGCCTTTTCCACCATAATAGCCCTCACTCTACCACTCAGGGAGCCAATGCAGGGATTCTTTCATCCACTAAGTATGTCTATGCCTATTATGCATTCTGGCACTAGGGAAATGACCAAAAGATTAATCCAGGGACCCACTGGATGCACTGTAAATCAGACCTGAGCTAAAGCTCTATTAATTACCTGACCTCCATAAGCCCCTACTTTAACTGGGGACCACAGTGACATTTTGGGTCCTCTCAATCAATGTCAGCTCAGAGCCAGTGTTCAGTACTCCCTGAAAAATCTGATCATTTCCCTTTCCTCAATGCACAACTACCCTCATATAAGTCTGGAGGTCTCCTTGGAGAAGAATGGGAGAAATATTCACTGCATAAATTGTCAGTAATGTGGGGTCCTTCCACAAGGTGACCCAGTCTCCCCTTCTTTCAAGGGGTTCTGGTTCTGTAAACTGGCTCAAGTCCAAAAATTTATTGACAGGCCATGATTCTCTGTTTTATAATTCAAATTAGCCTTTCATCCATTCGATCTAGAAGTTTTCTGTTTATATAATTAAGCAAGAATGCAGTGGGCTTCCTATCAGTTTTACTTCTAGGAACACCATGATTAATTAGCCAATGTCAGAGCTCTACAGGAGTCAGACTATTCTGATTGTCACTTTGCCTCTGCTGTCCATTACAGTAGCTATGCCTTTGATGATTGAGTGCTGCCACTTGGCCCCTGCCACCTTGGGATCCAATTATTCCCATTATATTTAAATTTTATAGTTGAGTGATTGTGGTTCCCACTGTTAGATCTGACATACATAGAAGAGCAATTACAAGACTCTTCAATGATACAGGTGCTGCCCTCACAAGTCTATTTTGCAAGACATTTGTCAAGGGTATATCTTCTGCAAACTCCCAGCTGGGATGAGTAAGTCTAAAGTAACTAATCCACTCCACCATCCCAATCTCCCCAAGCCTTTGAATCCCTTCCTCTACATTAAACCAAGAAAGATCAGGCATTTCTA
Organism: Colobus angolensis palliatus; assembly: GCF_000951035.1. Classification (NCBI taxonomy): domain Eukaryota; kingdom Metazoa; phylum Chordata; class Mammalia; order Primates; family Cercopithecidae; genus Colobus; species Colobus angolensis. The sequence goes on along the minus strand of NW_012115322.1, from coordinate 2,222,976 downwards.
GCTGGCTCACAGTGGGCCATCTTTTAATCTGTATTTCAGCTAACCAAGCAAGTAAACTATTAGAACCTCTTTTAACTTCCTGAGCTACAACATTAAATGCAGAGTCCCTACTTAGTGGGCCAAAATCAATAAATTCAGCCTGATCCAACTCTATGTTCCACCATTATCCCACACCTTTAACATCCATTCCCATGCCTCTTCTCCAGATTTCTGTTTATATAAATTAGAAAACTCAAGCAGTTCTTTTTGAGTGTAGCGCACCTCCTCATGGGTCACACTCTCAACCTCACCTCTAGCGGCCCACCAGGACTTTAGTCTAGTTATAGGTCTAGAAGCAAATAGGGGTGTTGGGGGTTTCTCCTGAGAAGAATCAACATTATTTTGCCTGGCAACTGCTTCAGGGGAGGCCATCACTGTTGCCTCAGGCAGCACAGGATTTATCTCCTCAGACAAACGTGGACAAGCTGATGGCAGCATGTGTCAGGAAGGGGACGTTGCCATTACTGGAGGTGGGAAAGCTGTTTCTTCTGGCAAAAAAGGTCCAACAGAGTTTACAAACTCAGTGTCCCCAGCTTCATCAGTGTCCTCCCACATGTCCCCATTCCAAGTTGCAGGGTCCCTTTCTTTTCCAATCAATGCCCTTACTTTAACAGTAGACACCTGGTGAGGCTGTGCATGCACCTTTCATTGCAGGTCAGCCGCTTGAATGATAAGAGCTTGTGTCTGTTTTTCCACAATTTCAGCTCTTTCTCTGTAGGAGATAAGACTCTCGCTCAGGGCAATCTTAGCAGATTTGAGGCTCAGTATCTGCTTCTGAAGCCAGGAGACAGAATCCCTGAGTTCATCATTTTTTTTTTCATCACATTATCTACTGAACTTAGGAGCAACCAAACCAGCCCCATTATGTTCCTTGATTCTCCACATATGGTCAAAGGTATTATGTAGAGTCACTAAATGCCTTGCCTCTCACAAGCAGTGAATCAGGAGTGTCAAATGCATTTATTTTGCATAACTCTCTAATTAGTTCACACCAAGTATTATCAGCATTCTCTATACTATTAGAAGTAGTGTCCTTACAATTTTGGTGTCTAATCATATGAAGCAGCCAACTACAGAAACCCCAAAACCAACAAAAGAACTCCATCCTTAATATTCTGTTCCTCTAGAACCACTCCTGGCACCAAAACCTGTGTTAGTCAGGGTTCTCTGGAGGGACAGAACTAATAGGATAGATATAGATAGATGATTGATAGATAGATAGATAGATAGATAGATAGATAGATAGATAGATGATAGATAGATAGATAGATAGATAGATGATAGATAGATAGATAGATAGATGATAGATAGATAGATAGATAGATAGATGATAGATAGATAGATAGATAGATAGATAGATAGATAGATAGATAGATAGATAGATAGAAAGAAAGAAAGAAAAAGAGGAGTTTACTAAGTTTTAACTTACATGATCACAACATTCCACAATAGGCTGTCTGAAAGCTTGAGGAGCAAGGAGAGCCAGTCTTAGTCTCAAACCTGAAGAACTTGGAGCCGATGTTTGAGGGCAGGAAGCATCCAGCATGGGAGAAAGATGTAGGCTGGGAGGCTAGGCCAGTCTCGCCTTTTCATGTTTTCTGCCTGCTTTATATTTGCTAGCAGCTGATTAGATTGTGGTAACCAGATTTAGGGTGGGTCTGTCTTCCCCAGCCCACTGACTCAAATGTTAATCTACTTTGACAACAGCCTCACAGACATGCCCAGGATCAATACTTTGCATTCTTAAATCCAATCAAGTTGATACTCAGTATTAACCATTACCCTTTTAACTTTGGTATGTTAATCGTAAACTTAGGCATGAAGGGTAGGAAAATTCCCCCCCAAAATATGCCACTTTGGCATAAAAATTTTTTTGAACTGAAGCCAATTGAGAAGTAAATACAAGAAAAGCTCTCTGCTCACTCCCTATTTGCCTAAAAGCACTTCATAAATTCACAGAAGTGTCCCTTCTCTCATCTCTACCAGGAAGGACAAAGGCTGATCAATGTAAGGATCAGCAAACATTTATGGAGTACCTATTATGGACCAGGTCTGGGGCAAAGAAGGCCCCAACATATGATAACATATATAAAGTACCCACTCACAATGCACAATGCAATTTACACACAAATGCTCAGTTAATATTTTGCTGTGCCACTTGGAGGTAATGAGACCATAATCAACCTAATAATGATGTCAAAACTGCTATCCCCAAATAATTATTATTACATTATTTTGTATGATTCCACTATAGAAACACACTCATATTCGACTGCTCTACTTAGCTTTACTAAATGTAATAGAGCTGCATAATCTGTGATAATTCATTGTCTGATCAACATCACATAATTAATATATTTTGAAGAGGGCTTCTTAGCCTCACTTGCCCTAATAATAAGATACGCAGCTGTTAATAAAAGAGAAATGAAGATCAAAAAGCATCCAATCTACAAAAAGAGATGTATTTGCTTTACTGCCCTGCCCTTCTTTGCATAATTTCCCTGTATCACATGCTTAGTTTTTCATTTTAATGACTGTGATCTAGTTATTATTTTTGGTAATCACATCCCAGGAGCACTTAAACCATGTTTGAGCTTCACGGTGTGGGCAGACATTTAACTGTTTAGAAGGCTCCTGATGTGTCTGTAAAAATGCCAAAATATGGAGACAAGAAACTATAAAGAAACTGGTTAAACTTTTTTTGGGGGGCATGGTTAGTGTTTTTTTCCTGTAAGTTATTGGGGTACAGGTGGTATTTGGTTACATGACTAAGTTCTTTAGTGGTGATTTGTAAAATTTGGGTACACCCATCACCTGAGCTGTATACACGATACCATATTTGTAGTCCTTTATCTTTCACCCCTTTTCACCCTTCCTCCCACGACCCCCTAGCCCATTGTATCATTCTTATGCCTTTGTGTCCTCATAGCTTAGCTCTTACATATCAGTGAGAACATACAATATTTGGTTTTCCATTCCTGTGTTACTTCACTTAGAATAATAGTCTCTAATCTCATCCAGGTCACTCGAAATGCCGTCAATTCATTCCTTTCTATGGTTGCATAATATTCCATCATTCATATATACCACAGTTTCTTTATCCACTCATTGATTGATGGGCATTTGGATTGGTTCCACGATTTTGCTATTGTGAATTGTGCTGCTATAAAGATGCGTGTGCGAGTGTCTTTTTCAAATAATGACCCCTTTTCCTCTGGGTTGATACCCAGTAGTCGGATTGCTGGATCAAATGGTAATTCTACTTTTACTTCTTTAAGGAATTTCCACACTGCTTTCCATAGTGGCTGTAACAGTTTATATTCACACCAGCAGTGTAGAAGTGTTCCCTGTTTACCGCATCCACACCAACATCTACTGCTTTTTGATTATTTTATCATGGCCATTCTTGCAGTAGTAAGGGGGTATCACATTGTGGTTTTGATTTGCGTTTCCCTGATCATTAGTGATGTTGAGCATTTTTTCACAGGTTTGATGGTCATTCGTGCATCTTCTTTTGGGAATTGTCTATTCGTGTCCTTAGCCCACTTTTTAATGGGATTATTTGGGTGCTTTTTTACTGATTTGTTTGAGTTCGCTGTAGATTCTGGCTATTAGTCCTTCATCAGATGTATTAGTCCTTCGTCAGATAGTGAAGATTTTCTACCACTCTGTGGGTTGTCTGTCTACTCTGCTGACTGTTCCTTTTACCGTGCAAAAGCACTTTAGTTTAATTAGGTCCTAGCTATTTATCTTTGTTTTTATAGCATTTGCTTTTGGGTTCTTGGTCATGAAATCCTTGTCTAAGCCAATGTTTAGAAGGGTTTTTCCAATATTATCGTCAATCATTTTTATAGTTTCAGGTCTTAGGTTTAAGTCCTTAATCCATCTTCAGTTGATTTTTGTATAAGATGAGAAATAAGGATCCAGTTTCATTCTCCTACATGTGGCTTGCCAATCATTCCAGCACCATTTGTTGAAAAGGGTGTTCTTTCCCCATTGTATGTTTTTTTGTTTGCTTGTTTGTTTTTTGCTTTGTCAGAGATCAGTTAGCTGTCAGTGTTTGGGTTTATTTCTGGGTTCCCTATTCTGTTCCATTGGTCTATGTGCCTATTTTTATAGAAGCACCATGCTGTCTTTGATGACAATGGCCTTTATAGTATAGTTTGAAATCAGGTAGTGTGATGCCTCAAGATTTGTTCTTTTTGCTTAGTCTTGCTTTGGCTATATGGGCTGTTTTTTGGTTTCATATGAATTTTAGAATTGTCTTTTCTAATTCTGTGAAGAATGATGGTGATATATTGATGGGGATTGCATTGAATTTGTAGATTGCTTTTGCCAATATGGTCATTTTCATAATATTGATTCTACCCATCCATGAGCATGGGATATGTTTCCATTTGTTTGTATCATCTATGATTTCTTTCAGCAGTGTTTTATAGTTTTCTTTGTAGAGGTTTCTCGACTCCTTGGTTAGATATATTCCTAAATATTTTATTTTATTTTATTTTATTTTATTTGTGGCTATTGTAAAAGGAGTTGAGTTCTTGATTTGATTCTCTGGTTGCTTTTGGTGTATAGAAGAGCTACTGATTTGTGTAGATTAATCTTATATCTGGAAACTTTGTTGAATTCTTTTATCAGTTCTAGGGGCTTTCTGGAGAAGTCTAGGGTTTTCAAGGTAAATGATCACATCATCAGCAAACAGTGTCAGTTTGACTTCCTCTTTACCAATTTGGATGCCCTTTATTTCTTTCTCTTGTCTGATTGCTCTGGCTAGGAGTTCCAGTACTATGTTGAAGGGGAGTGGTGAGAGTGGGCATCCTTGTTTTATTCCAGTTCTCAGAGCGAATACTTTCAGCTTTTCCCCATTCAGTATTATGTTGGTTGTGGGTTTGTCACAGATGGCTTCTATTACATTAAGGTATGTCCCTTATATGCTGATTTTGCTGAGAGTTTTAATCATAAAGTGATGCTGGATTTTGTCTAATGTTTTTTTCCGCATCTATTGAGATGATCATGCGATTTTTGTTTTTAATTCTGTTTATGTGGTGTATCACATTTACTGACTTGTGTGTGTTAAACCACCCCTGCATCCCTGGTATGAGACCCACTTAATCACGGAGAATTATCTTTTTGATATGTTGTTGGATTCGGTTAGGTAGTATTTTGTTAAGAATCTTAGCATCTATGTTCATCAAGGATATCGGTTTCCTTTTCTGTTATGTCCTTTACTGCTTTTGGTATTAGGGTGATGCTGGCTTCATAGAATTAATTAGGGAGGGCTTCTTCTTTCTCTGTCTTGTGGAATAGTGTCAAAAGCATTGGTATCAATTCTTCTTTGAATGTCTGATAGAATTCTGCTGTGAATCCGTCTGGTCTTGGACTTTTTTTGTTCATAATTTTTTAATTACCATTTCAATCTCACTGTTATTGGTCTGTTCAGGGTATCTAATTCTTCCTTATTTAAGCTAGGAGGGTTGTAATTTATCTATCTCTTCAAGGTTTTCTAGTTTATGTGTGTAAAGGTGTTCATAGTAGCCTTGAACGATCTTTTATATTTGAGTGGTGTTAGTTATAATATTTCTTGTTTCATTTTTTGGTGAGTTTATTTGGATTTTCTCTCTTCTTTTCTTGGTTAATCGTGCTAATGGTCTGTCAATTTTATTTATCTTTTCAAAGAGCCAGGTTTTTATTTCATTTATCTTTTGTATTGTTTTTGTTTCAACTTCATTAAGATGTGCTCCGATCTTGGTAATTTCGTTTCTTCTGCTGGGTTTGGGTTTGGTTTGTTCTTGTTTCTCTAGTTCCTTGAGGGGTGACCTTAGAATGTCAGTTTGCACTCTTTCAGTCTTTGTGATGTAGGCTTTTAGGGCTATGAACTTTCCTCTTAGTACTGCCTTTGCTTTATCTCAGAGGTTTTGGTAGGCTATGTCATTATTGTCATTCAGTTTGAAGTTTTTTATTTCCATCTTGATTTTGTTTTTGACTCAATGCTCATTCAGGAGCAGGATATTTAATTTCCATGTTTTTGAAGATTCCCTTTGTAGTTGATTTTCACAGGTAGAAGGAAATCTCTAGCTGAACTTTGTAACAATTTAAACAGGGCAAGAAGCCTCCTGACCAGAACTGGGGGGAAGGTACAAATCTGATGTGCAGACTCCACAGGCGGGGGAAGAACCAAGTCATTTCACTGTAGTCTGAGAGAGTGCTTGATATAAATTCAATTTTTTTAAATGTATTAAGGCTCATTTTATGGCCTAATATATGGTCTATCTTGGAGAAAGTTCCATGTGCTGTTGAATAGAATGTATATTGTGCAGTTGTTGGATGAAATGGTCTATATATATGTTAAGTCCATTTGTTCCAAGGTACAATTTAAATCCATTGTTTCTTTGTTGACTTTCTATCTTGATGACCTGTCTCATGCTGTCAGTAGAGTATTGAAGTCCCCCAGTATTATTGTATTGCTATCTATCTCATTTCTTAGGTCTAGTAGTAATTGTTTTATAAATTTGGAAGCTCCAGTGTTAGGTGCATATATGTTTAAGATTGTAATATTTTCCTGTTGGACAAGGCCTTTTACCATTATATAATGTCCCTCTTTGTCTCCTTTAACTGCTGTTGCTTTAAAGTCTGTTTTGTCTGATACAAGAATAGCTACTCCTGCTTGCTTTTGGTGTCCATTTGCATGAAATGCCTTTTTTCCACCCCTTTAAGTTTATGTGAGTCCTTATGTGTTAGGGGAGTCTCCTGAAGGCAGCAGGTAGTTGGTTGGTGAGTCTTTTTCCCCTTGCTCCTCTGGCTGCCCTCCTGATGGATCCCCGTGGTGCCAGGCAGGAATGGCCTACTTGGGGATGCAGCGAGCTCCCAGGGCCTTTCTGCTGCTTCCTCTACCCCTGTATTTTGCTCAGCTTCAGGTAAAGTCAGAAACTTCTCCTGCAAAAAGACCTACAGTTTCTCCAGTAGGGGTGTGTGTTTGGGAGAGGAGGGTATCCCTTTCCCATTTCTGCAGTTGGCACACTCACAGTATTTAGGGTGTCTTCCAGGTCCTGCAGGAGCAGTCCGCTTCGTTCAGAGTATCTGTGGGTCTTCTCGGGATTGCTGGTTTGTTCTCGCAGTTGATCTGGAGCTAAAAGTCACAATGTAAGCCTTGGCATGCTGCTCTGTTGGAGCTGCAATCTAGTCCAGCCTCCCATCTGCCATGATGATCCCCCAATCTTTTTTGCATGGTTGTGTTTTATTCTTTGAAGAATGCTTCTAAAACATCACATTAAGTCAAGATGAAAGGTAAAGTTCAAAATCGACAGTTTTTAAAGGATAAGTTATAAGATATGTAATGACTGTTCACTCTACTAAATCTTAAACTGGTTAACATGATTGAATACCCATCAATCCATTGGGCAAATTGGAACATGTGGTAAATACAGTTCTTTATCCACACATCAGATTTACTATTATATGCAGGTGAAGGTAGTTGGTAACATCTTATATATAATTATTTCACTTGAAGGTCAATTTATGCAATGATGTGGGGGTGCCAGTGTGAAGTGATTGCATAAAATAGGAAACGGGGACTTAAAAGTTCTGGTTCAGCCTACACAACATAGCAAGACCCCATCTCTTCAAAATTAAAAAAAAAAAATTAACTGGACATTATGGCATGCACCTGTAGTCTAAGCTACTCAGGAAGCTGGGGTGAGAGGATTGCTTGAGCTCAGGAGGTTGGGGTTGCAGTGAGCAACAATTGCTGATAGCACCAGCCTGGGTGCTAGAGCAAGACCCTGTCTCTTAAAATGAAAAACAACAGCAAAAACAAACAAACAAAAACAAGTTACGGCTTTAAAAATTTTATCAGTTTCATCTTCAATTCATCAGAGTGCTGGGTAAAAAATGCCCAACACATGATAACATCTAAATAATGTACCCGCCCACAGTGCTCTTACTGTTATTATATAACCCTTTTATAAATGCCATAAGCATCTGGAAATAAGGGAAAAGTGATTTTAAGGATGTTACTATGTGCTCCAGCTTTTTGAAGTTATTAATATATGTTTACATTTTAACACATTTTTCCTATAAACTCATCTTGCTTTCTCAACTGTAGCAATTCCCACAAGAACATGTTGACTCCAGGGTACAAGGCTTCAAATAATTACTGTATTAGAGGAATTGGCACTGCCCTAGAGGACCAGTATATTCTGTGCAGAATCTTTATTTACAAACACTTCTTTATAAAAAGAGAAGTAGGAGGACCAGTTTTTTGATAAACTCTATTCTTGCAAACAAACCCAAGCCATAGGCTATATGGAGAACATAATACAACAACTCCAGGATGAGGCTCTACCACCATCAAAAACAAAAATCCCCCTCCTGAGTTCCCATCTCAAACAATATTGAAACAAATATAAGGGGTGAGCACTTTGAATTAAGCATTATTCAGCAGGCACATACTATGCAAGGGAAGGATCGCAGTTAACTATTTAAACCTGGGGACCAGAGATGTTAGCTGAGTGATGAGCATAGCTATTAGTGTTCACAATTAGTCTTTAAAAATTGTTGATCAGAGACTTCAGTGTCTTGAAAGAGATAAATGTCTTCTTTGAGGATGCTTAATTTTCAATGTCATTTTCATGCCTATAAACAGGAACAGTTTCTTTCCAGATTTCTCCCAAAGAGCTTTAAAAAACCTATAAAATTTTGAGCAAACCATAAAACTTCTCTAAGCCTGTTTCCTATACCTGTGGAAAGAGTAGAATAACACTTCCATGTGTAGGAAAAGTCTGTTGGCATCGTTGGGTGTCATTCACAATGAAGGCCAGATTACTCACAACAAAGAAGTTCAGGCAAGTGGAATGGAAAGCAATGAAGCAGGCCCCAGCCCCATCCACTAGCAAGGTCTGGTAATTGGCCAAGAAGAGAGGTTTGCATGCAATTGGATCCTGGACCAAAATAGATGTCCTAGTGTTACGGGAAAGGGTTCCTGATCCAGACCCCAAGAGACCACTCTTGAATCTTGCCCAAGAAAGAATTCAGGGCCAGTCCATTCGGAAGGTGAAAGCAAGTTTATTAGGAATGTAAAGGAATAAAAGAATGGCTACTCCATAGACAGAGTAGACCTTGAAGGGTCTGGTTGCCCATTTTTATGGTTATTTCTTGATGATATGCTAAACGAGGGGTGGATTATTCATGCCCCCTCTTTTTAGGCCATATAGGGTGACTTCCTGACATTGCCATGACATTTGTAAACTGTGATGGCGCTGGTGGGAGTGTAGCAGTGAGGATCACCAGAGTACACTCTCATCGCCACCTTGCTTTTGGTGGGTTTTAGCTGGCTTCTTTAATGCAACCTGTTTTATCAGCAACGTCTTTCTGACCTGTATCTTGTGCTGACCTTCTGTCTCATCCTGTCATATAGAATGTCTTAACTGTCTAGGAATGCAGCCCAGTAGGTCTCAGCCTCATTTTACCCAGCTCCTATTCAAGATGGAGTTGCTCTGGTTTGAACGCCTCTGACACCAGGACCTTCAACCCAAGAGCCACATTTTAAAATTGGCAGTTGTGCTCTCAGGCAAGTTGTGATGTACAGAACAACAAAAGTAATCAGGTTATAGCACTAAGTATTTGCTTCCTAGCCAAATATTGGGAGAAGAAGCTGGATAAGAGTCAATAAGAAGAACACTTGCTTGGAGGAGAAAATCTCTGACCTGGAGAGGGGAGATTAGTCGCAACAGCCTCAGTCAGTATCCAGATTTACACAGCATCAGCCTTGAACCCAGAATGTAGGCTAAATGCAGATGGACCTAATGAAATTGTCGGTGGGTCTAAATAGAAACATATGTCATTTTCTGTCTTCACTCAATCTCTCCCTCTCTGTTCTCTTCTTTCCTTCTTTTTCTCATTCTTTCTTTCCTTTTTTCCTTCCTTCTTGGCTTTGATGGGGTCCAGGACATGCCACCCCAAAAATAACTGTAGAAGACCAGAATATGCCAAGTATGCCTCTTGGGCACAAGAATTACTTGAGCTGGCTATTTGAGAAACAGCAGAAACAGAAGAAGCTCTAAAAAATCACTCTTTTAAAAAAGAAATTTATGTCTCTAAAGGAAATCTCCATTTGTAAGGATGTCTCTTTCTCTCTGTACCAGGAAGAGAAACATGACTAATTCACTAGAGACTCTGAGTCAATGAAGAAGGCACCCATTTAAATCTGCATAACAAGACTTACCCTTGTGTTACAGTGCTTTTTATGCTTCAGAGATCAACAGGATTTAAGATGTCTAAGACAACTCTTTGGGATCATTTCTCTGGGTTATCTCCCATGTATATAGGATGTATACATGTTATTAAATTTCTGATGTCTTTTCTGTTATTAATATTTTTCTTTCTGGGAGTCCCAGATGAGAACTCATGAAAAGTGAAAGAGAAAATGATTTTTCCTCCCCTACACTTTCTTTTCTTTCTTCCTTCCTTCCTTCCTTTCTTCCCTATATATTCGCTGGAGTTCAGAGGAAGCGCACAGCTGCTTCAGGCAACTGACTGAGACGTATCTGTTTTACAAGAGGAAATGTTTTGGGGGCTGGTATAGAGGCATGTACAGTGACATGTGGGTGAATATCTAAAATTATATAAACCAGAGTAAAATAAAAGGCTCTGTGAGGCCGTCTACCTAAATACTGAAAATAAGCAATAAACTGCCTCAATGCAGGTAAAGGGAATTAAAATTCATTTACAGCAGTTGGATAGGATGATATGAGCAGAAGCAGAACACAGCGAATTTAGAGCTTACTTCAATAATTGTGGGGATTTTACTACATCAGTTCTTACAGTGAGCTTATCTGCTTTTTACAGATGTGGGACTTAAAGAAATTTGACAAACTTCCTTTCTAGGCTGTATATTAAAGAGAAGGATATTTCTTTTACAACAGGCAAAGTCTGAAAAAGAATATTCAAATGTTGTATACATATATATAGATGTATGTGCATGTGTGTGTGTCTGTGTATCTTGTAAATATATCCTCATCCTTATTCTGAGTTTATCTTAGGAGAGAGCTGCCGCATAGCTTAGCCACACCTCTCTCACTTGGCTCCACTGCTATTTTCTTGTTAAATATTTATTGTTTTAAGGAGGGTGGAATTTGCATATAATGCTGCAAGAAGGAGCCAATTGGTGAGTGGTATTGTCCTCAGGGACAAATGAGCTTCCCCAGTGACTTGCAGAAAGATGTTTCAACTATTAAGGGGAAATCCAAGCTCTGTAAAATATTTTGAAGAGGTTTATTCCGAGCTAGTATGAGTGACCATGGCCCAGGAAACAGTCTCAAGAGGTCCTGAGAAAGTAAGCCCATGGCAGTCAGACTATAGTTTGGTTTTATGCATTTTAGAGAAGCAAGAGCAATGGCAAAGGCATAAATCAATACATGGAAGGTAAACATTTGTTCAGCCTGGAAAGACAGGATGTCTTGAAGCAGGGGGCTTACAGATTATAGGTAGATTCTGCAATTCTTTAATTTGCTTTAGGATAAAGGAGTGAAGCTTTGTCTAAACTTAGACTCTAAAGACTTGAAGTCAGTACAAAGGACTGCTTAAGAGAAAAGCGGGTCTCCTATCTGCCATGTGATGCTATAGCACAGGTTGGAAATTAAGCCATATTATACCAGGTTAATTTCTAAAAGTCAGATTTTATGGTTTGTAGAGGGTGACTTAACCCTTGCCTTGTATGGCTTTAAGTCTTATTTATAATTTGGTATTTTATTGCCACAAAGAGTCTTTCTGAAACTTTTATAATCTCCATTTTGAAATTAATGTTGGTCAGTTATGTCTAAACTTCAAAAGTGAGGCTATATAATGAGGCATGTCCAACCCGCCTTCCTGTCATGGCCAAGAATTCAGATTTCCAGGCCTCTCCCTGCCAAGAAGAAATCCGTTCAGTTGGCTATGGGGCTTGGGGTTTTATTTTTAGTTTACATAACCCAGAATTGTAACTACCTTTTAGTAACTTAACTGCAGGTGAGTTCACAGTAACTTATGAACTAAACCTAGGAGTTTATGAAACAAGCCCTTGAAAATGTTGTACAGCTCTGTGGGATCCAGCCCCATGCTAACTGCTGATGTGTCTGAGACATGCTCCTAGCTACCAGGATTTGTGGGTCTCAAACTTTCTGACAGGCAGAATGAGAGAGGCAGAGGGGAGTGAACTATGTGGATGCCACCAGGTCCTGACTGTCATTTATCAAAATCTTGAAACTACACAGGTGATGAAAATCAGAGCTCTTGTTTGTAAGGAAGACTGAAGATCACAGGTAAGAGAGGAGACTGATAGCTTCAGCTTCTCTTAAGTGCTCACACCAGGTAAATCTGGCTACATGGCTAACTTTATGCAGAACAGAACTCATTGATTCAGTATAAAAGAAATTTCCATGCAGAGTTACAGAAACTGAATGCCACTTTTCTAAGCAAAGTACCCTTCCTTAGGGCACCGTGGATTAGCCTTTCCATGCTAACAGGCATGGATGGAGGCAGTTTCTTTAACAGTCCCACAGTGTATTGAAAATTCAATACAATAAGTTCCCAACACACACACACACTTACATACACACTCACTCACATTCCTCTGGCATTTGATGACTATTTTAGGAGATGATATAAATAACAGCAGCCCCTACTCACCCCAAATGTATCAGGACCTTGGCATACATTACCTCTTATATTCTCATGATGACAAGAGTGTGAGACATTGTAATCACCCCCATTTCTCAGATAGGAAACCTGAGGCTTAAGGCCAAAATCACACAGCAGCAAGAGGTGAAGCCAATATTAGGAGAAGGTCTACATTGATGCAGGATTTTTCTCAGCCCCTTTGCCGGACTCACAGGATGGATGGCCAGGCTACTAAGCTCACCACACTCAGCCCCCTGCAGGAGGGAGCATGTGAGCAAGTGAGAGCAGGATCTGGCCAACCCCTCTGAGCACTAACACAGGAGCAAGCTCTATTCAGGGCTTACGGCCAGACCAGGCATGTCACCTCATGGGGAACGTGGTGGCACCCAGGCAAGGCTTCCCACAACCCCAAAGCCCCAGAAGAGATGTTAGTGTGCCAGTTAGCTCTTTTAGTTCCACTATCCACAGCCCAATGGACAGTGGTGTGTTAGCAGCTCAGTGGGCCCGTGGCCCCATCACATGGGGTGGCTGCCCTCCATCAGCAAGGGAAAAGGGCCAGTGTGACAGCCTTTCTGAGTACCCGCACACAGTGGGTCCCAAGCTCTTGTCCAGCATTCAAGACGAATGAGGTCACACTGACAAACTGAAGGACAGTGAAGGAGGATAATTTTATTGAGTGATGAAAACAGCCCCCAGCAGAGAGGGGAGCTGGAAAGGGAATGGGAAGGACAGGTCACCTTCCCCAAAGTCAGGAGGTCTCTTCCTTGAAGTCAGGCCTCTCTGTCTAACAACTGAGTCTGGGGTCTTTATAGGCCCAGGATGGGGGTGGCATGGGCTATAGGTAGTATTGGAAAATGCAAAATCTGATTAGTTAAAAGGCATTATTCAGAAAGAATCAATCAGGAGAGAGTAAGCAAACAGGAATAGAAGTTCTCACTCTGGGCCATGGGTTTTAGTCTGTTTTTGGCTTGAAAGTGGAATTTCACCAGGGACCCACCCCTGTCTGCCTAGGATTTCTCTGCCTCCTGCCTCTATTAATATGATGTGTGCTTCCAACTGCTATCCTCTCCAGGTTGCCTAATATGCATGGTAAGGATACCTTTAATTTTGCCAAAGAAGATATTAACATAGCTACCAGGTAGGTTATTCCAACCTGCCTACATCCAATTCAATAGATTAATCAAACTGGAAGAAAAGCAAAACTAAGAAAAACTTTTATGGAAACCATAAGAATTGAGATTCTACTCAAATGAATGTCATGAAAATGACTCGTCCCATTCTCTATTCCTATAACTAGCTCTCTAGCTCTTAATATTGGGTCTAGTTTCCATTTGCTGAGGTTACACTTCATTACACAGAATTCGTTAAAAATAAAAACATCAAACATCAAAGCAGACTTGTTTTCTGACCTATTTTTGATGATCATTGAAGACAATGAGGTTTCTGTTCATCTCCTTCTCCTTGATGTTCTTTCTTTATGATTACCCCCATCTTTTGTAATTCATTACACCCCAAGGCAATTACTACATTTTGTGAAATGCACAGCTTTAAAAGAAATCTCCATGCAGAGTTACAGAAACTGAATGCCACATTTCTAAGCAAAGCATCCTTCCTTAGGGCACTGTGGATTAGCCTTTCCATGCTACCAAGCATGGATGGAGACAATTTCTTTAGCAGTCCCACAGTGTATTGAAAATTCCCTGAACACAATTGTTCTTTTTAAACAAGTCCTTTGGTGGTTGCCTAAGATAAGTTACATCTATGTTTCTCTGCCTCTAAACCCAGCTGTTGCTCATTTAGTCACTTAGCTGAGGATGCCAGCCTCTTCATGGAGATAGAAATTAAACATAGATCAATCTGAAATTTTCTGTAATTGTGAAGTTATATCCCACCTCCAAACAGGACATAGGAGAGCTCTGGCCTAAAACCTTGGACTTTCAGGACTTCTGGGCCAGCTGTCATTTGCCTAAAATCTGTCATCAAACTGAACTGGGGTTCACTCACCTGGCACAGTAAAACCACATGTCCACACGGAGGTTTAAAGTGAAAGAAAGGAACGCATTTATTTGCAGGGCAAGGAGAATCGGGCAGCAAACACTTAAATCTTGACCTCCCCAATGGCATGCAAGTAAGAGTTTTTTAAAGGCAGGGTTAAATTCCAGCAGAAGCTGTATGCAAAATCATAAATCAATACACAGAGGTCACACATTGGTTTGGCCAGGTCATAGGTAGATTCTAAGATTTTCTGTTTGCAATTGATTAAGAAAGAAGGTTTGTTTAAAACTTTGGGGTCAGCAGAAAAGAATGTTAGCTCTGGCCATTGGATATGACTTCCTCCAGGTCCCTCAGGAAGAATTTAGGACAAAGAACAGTGGTCAGAGTTGTCTTTGGTTCCCCTTCATCTGACATCTATGTGCCAGTGGATCCACTGGGCAGGGGTTCAGCTTTATGAGAAATAACTCAGGGATATGTGTTGAGATGTTATCTTTAGTTTTGTAACCACTTGATGGGTTCATCTTGCCCACTGCCCAGATAGAGCCAATATATCAAGACAGAGAACTTGCAATAGAGAAAGAGTTTAAGACATGTAGAGCTGGCTAAATGGAAGGCTGGAGTTGTATTATTACTCAAATCAGCCTATTCAAAAATTTGGAGGCTGGAGATATTAAGTGATAGTTTGGCAGGCAGGAAGCTAGGGAATGGGTGCTGCTGAATGGTGGGGGATGCAATTACAGGGGTGTGGAAAATGGTCCTCCTGTGATGAGTCTGCTTCTGGGTGGGGGCCAAAGAACCAGTTGAGTCTTGAGTCTCAAGTCTGGATGGAAACATCCAGACATCAGAGACCCAAAAGTCTGAAAAGACATCTCAAAAGGCCAATCTTAGGTTCTACAATAGTGATGATATTTACAAGAGTAATTGAGAAAGGTACAGATCTTGTGACCTCCAGAACAATGGCTGGCAATGGTTTAACTATGCCTACATCTTAGCAGAATTCAGGCCCCTCTCATAATCCTATACTGTGACCTTTTATTAGTTTTATAAAGGCTGTTTTGTTTTAGGAAGGACTATTACCGCTTAAACAATAAACTACATTTCTTCCGAAGTTAGTTTGGCCCACTTCCAGGAATGACCAAGGGCAGTTTGGAGGTTAAAGGCAAGATGAAGTTGGTTAGGTCAGATCTCTTTCGCTGTCATAATTTTCTCACTGTTTTCATTTTTGCAAAGGCTGTTTCATTTTCTATGCAGAACCAAACATCCCATGATTCCAACTTCCTTAGCTATTGCTTTAAGCTACTATTACTTTCTTGCTTATCAAGTTGCTTATTTAATTCTCAGGGCTAGCTAGGTGCCTGAAATTTCCCTTGAAGGAACTCATTTCCCTTATTTTCATGCTTGTGGGGAGGAGGAGTTCAGGCCCCTAGGAGGGGCCCCTGCTTCATCTCAAACCTATGCCAACCATGAACAAAGAAATCCAGACTCTCCCCGGTCAACATTGTACCTCAGCACGCATGTCAAAAATGTCATGGGGTTTGTTGAAACAGTGAAAATTAAGGATTTTCTTTCTTGTTTTATTTGACTGAGTTAATGCTTCCAAGAATTGGGTCATAATAAAATTTCTGTGATTTTTTTTAACCAAAGTTTTTATAAGTTGAGCCAAAGATATGTGGCATTGATGGCATTCTGTTAGCTTTATAATACATACTTAATGTAAGAGAAGATAAAAGGGATCATTAACACCATTTCAATGCTCTTCAAAAGAGAAATAATGAAGAGGTGGTAAGGGAGGACTGGACAATGACCACCCAAAGGAGGATGCTAACATTTCAATTAAGCAGTTTAAGTACTGCTCTATTGAAGTCAAACTCAAGTATTAACCGAGGAGCCTAAATATTTCCCACTGTCTGACAGAATACATGTAACTGAACCTTCCAAAATCTTAATTTTTTTCATCTGCAAAACACAGCTTACAATGCCATCTCTCAACAAAGGGCTGTTGAGAAGGTTATTTGAAGTCATGTATGTGAAAGTGCTTTGTAAACTGAAGGGTTGCCACAATAGCAGTACAACACAGTCAAGAGGACAGAGCATCATGGGACTTTGTTCTCATTCTGCCTGTCTAACCAGCTGCAGAAAGCTATGCCTTTCTTTCCTTTCTCTTCTGTTTCTTGTCTCCCTCTAAATCCATCGTGTGTGTGAGTGTGTGTGTGTGTGTTTAGGTGTTAAAGGAACTCAAACTATTTCACCCCAAAATATACTTCTTTGACATATTTTGAGATAGCTGCTCAGAGAGCCAGCAAACAGAAGTAGGCTGGCTAAGCTGTCTTTTCTGGGGAAGATTTACATCTGCAGAAAAATCTACATTAACACAGCCGAGGCCTTCCTTTGTCTAGATCTAGGAAACATTAACTGAGAGTCTGATATCTTAAAGGTCTAAAACAAACATGTACTGTCTATTCCCTTTGAGGGCTGCAACCTCAAAGATTCCATCTACATAACAAGACCACCTTTGCTAGCCAAGCCTCCTCTTCTCTCCCTTCCATAACCTGTCTTGCTACTATAACCTGATTTAGCACCTGAACCTGTTTTTGGCCATCTTCTGAGCCCCCCTTTTTTCTGCAACCTCAAAATGCTATATAAGCTTCTTAACACTGCTGGGGGTAGGAGAAAGCACTCTGTGGCTCTCCCTCATGTGAATGTTAACAAATTTCTTTCTCCAAATAACCTCCTTTGTGAGTTGGTGCGTGCATGCATGTGTGTGTGTGCATGTGTGGTGTGTATGTATTTCACTGCTCAACCACATCTAGTTCATAAGCTTGCTGCCCCACACTATCTTTCTTGGTGGTATTCAGCTTTGACTTCTCCTGAGTTAGGCTGCCTTTGCCTGTGCACCTACCATCAGTGAATTCCTTTGCTTGCCTTCTTGAACCCCACTCTCCTTTCCTCTTGTAGTATAGGCTGATTCTCTGCCATCTCCTTTGCTAACAACACTTAATTACCCTAAACTCTTAATATTGGATTATATTAGCCCCAGTTCTTAAACATCTGCCTTCCTCTAGCCCCATACCTTTCTGGGTGATCTTTTTATCCAAGGTACTTTCAAATACCTTCCATATGCCAATTATTACTCTAGCTTCATTGTGTTCCCTGAACACTGGACTGTAGATGTGGCTATTCAACTTGTACTGGTTTTCTAGAGCTACCGTAGCAAAATACCGCACACTGGGTGGCTTAAACGACAGAAATTTATTCTTTTACAGTTCTGAAGGCTGGAAGTTTGAGATCAAGATGCCAGCAGGGTTGGTTTCTCCTTTGGCCCCTCTCCTTGGCTTGCCTTCTCCTTGTGTCTTCCCACGGTCTTCCCTCTCTGTGTGCCTGAGTCCTAATCTCCTCTTCTTATAAAGACACCAGTCATATTGGATTAGGGGCCACCCATATGACCTCATTTTAACTTAACCACCTCTTATAAGATTCCATCTCCAAATACACTCACACTCTGCAGTACTGGGGCATTAGGACTTTAGTATATCAATTTGAGGAGTATACAATTCAGCCCATCACACAAGTAGACACTCGATTCCTCTGCTGGAATGAATGATGGTCATCTTAAACTTAACTGGCCAAAACTGATCACATCCCACTCCACCCCCTTCCCCACCTCCAAAAACTTGCTTTTCTCTCAGTGTCCTCATCTTCATACAGTCTCTGCTCAATGTCTCCTTTCTAATACAGACATTGAATAGAGACTATCAGCTACTCTCCAGCCCCACATCATGTTACATATTGATACGTTTATTGTCTGTCTCCCACTAGAATGCATGCAGGGCAGGGATTCTGTTGTGTTCACTGCCTCATCTCTAGCACTTGGAATCCTTAACTAATATATAATAGTTGCTTAATAACTAGTTCTGAATGAATAAATATAATGAACACAACAACTTTATTCAATAGGTATATTAATGTCTCCATTTAACAGGTGAGGAAATAAAACTCAGGGAAAATAAGTAACTTTTGTAGGATATAGAGCTCCAAAGGAATGAAGCTATGATTTAAACCCAGGTAATCTGAATCCAGGCTAACAAGCAATAACATTCCAGTGTGGAAAATGCTATTTCTGCAAGAGCATAGGGTATATTAGAGCCCTTAGGAAAGGAATCTAACCTAGGAGTTCAAATGGGAGACCACCAGGTAAAGAAGTAAGGTAGAAGAAAGTCCCAGGCTGAGGCAACCTCACACATGCAGGTGAGGTGAGATGCTAAAGCAGTTTGGTGCTCAGTAAATAGTCAAATGAATGAATGAATATGCCATTACCATATTGTATAAACCTAGAGAAATCAGAGCACATTATCCCAGGCTGATGATGAAGCTGTCAGAATTAACGACTTCAAACCAAATATATTATGGTACCAGTGTCAGTCAACAAGGTCACAACTACAATTAAGATCTAGTTCTAACTTCATTAGAGCCATAGGGAAATGGTAAAGTTAGCAGGAACTTGCAGTATGTTTCAGACCTATAAGACTCAATGAGGAATTTATAACTCACTAATGCAGGCAATCAAAACCCAAATCCTTTACAATTCACAGCAGAAAAACAACAGATACAGAACTGCATATATAAAGAGAAAAATGATATCCTAAAACCAATTAAACCTGGGTTAGTTAAACTTGAATAATTTTTATTTCACCAAAAGAGCCCATTTTAATATTCACTATGTTGATTTGACAATGAAAACCCATTTGTAATATTAAGTAAAAGAATTAGTAGAATTTTGAAAGTTAGTCAAGATTTGAATGGCCAGAAAAGTTGAGAAATTAACTCCTGGGGTGTTCCCCTCTCCGCTACAATGTTACCAAGGGTTAGGATTCTCATTTAGGACTGCCAGTTGCACCTAGAGTTAAAGTTACTTAGCATATACATCCTATCACCAGCCTATGCTGAAGTGCCATAAATTTGATCATAAGCATTGTAACCCATAGGAGCTGGAGAGGCTGCAGTGTTTTGTCCAATTCCAGATACGTACTTTGAGAAAAGAAAGCACGTTACTACCTGGACCAAATGATACTATTAATAATCAAATCCAGCCAAGGGAAAATCATTTATTCAAAAATATGCTATTGTAAGACAATCACTGGACTCCCTGACATCTTTCACATTTATCAATTTGATTCATCTACAACATTCTTTAGCTCCATCTATAGTCCCAGGAAGAATTAAAAATACAGTCATGAAAAATGTTTGTCAAATTCCACGTAAAGCCCTGTGAAAATATTGACTGGAATGAGACTGAAGTTTCAGATTAACTGGCAAGGGACTGTTATCTCTAGGATATTGAATCCAACATTTATGATGGTGGTTTGTTTTTCTATATATTTAGTTCTAGTTACATATCCTGGAGCAGTTTCTCAGTCTCTGCACTATTGACATTTGGTGCCAGATAATCCTGTGTTCTCAGTGCATCGCTGGATGTTTAGCAGCATCCCTGATCTCTATCCACCTGATACCAATAGGATGTCCTACCCAGATGTGACAAGCAAAAATGTCTCTGGACATTATCAAATGTCCCCGATGACAAAAATGATTTTCTGTTGAGAACCACTGCTCTAAAGAAACTCTTGCACATATTATCAAGGAGCCATGAACAAAATTATTTATTGTAGCATTGTGTGTAATGTAAGATATTAGAAACAACTTAATCATCCATTACTAAGAGTATGAATCAATAAACCTTGGCTTATATCTATAACAAAACTATGCAGCAGCAGAAAGTAAAATTGAATAAACTAGATCTATCTCCTATCTATAAATGTGAATAAATCTTTAAAAACATAATGTCAAATTAAAAAAGCAAATTGCATAAGACTAGTATCATGTGGTACCAGTAATCTATATTTTAAGTACTTCAACCAATATCCTAATTACTCTCAAATAATACTATTTTATTCTTAAGAGACAGAGTCCAACTCTGTTGTTCAGGTTGGACTCAAACTTCTAGGCAACTCTCCCATCTTAGCCCCCCAAGTAATACTTTAAATATAGTGAGATAGTTGAAGAGACAAGAAAACAAACCATGGTGGGGGCCTTTATCTTTAGTTTTTTCAATGATATTTCTTTATAAACAAAAGTGATATGGAAAATTTATGGCAAAAAAGAATGTATTTTGTGTCTTGATGGTAGATTAATGCATATCTGTTACATTATTATCTGTACATGTCTGCACACTTGAAGTATTTTATAATAAAAAATACAAAATATAATTATATTTTTGAATAGATCCATGAGCAATATTTTGAATGATCAATTGAAATTGGAAAGCGTGATGGTTAACTTTAGGTGTCAGCGTGACTGGACTAAGGGACGCCTAGAGGGCTGGTAAAGCACTAATCCTGGGTGTGTCTGTGAGGGTGTTTCTGAAGGAAATGGGGGTAATGGGTATGTGAGTCGGTGGACTGAGTGGAGAAGATCTGTCCTCAATGTAGGCAGGCACCATCTATCTAATTGCCTAGGGGGTCCAGATAGCAAACAAAGAAGAAAAGAAAAGAAAAAGTAAAGGAAAGGTGAATTCACTCTCTCTTATGAAGCTGGGACATCCTTCTTCTCCAGCATTTAGACATCAGAACTCCAAGTTATCTGGCCTTTGGACTCCAGGACTTGCACCAGCACATCTTCCTTCTTCCCACACCCGTGGGTTCTCAGGTTTTCAGCCTTAGACTGAGAGTTACACAATAACTTCCCTGGTTCTGAGGTCCTCAGACTTGGACTAAGCCACATTACCAACTTCTCTGGTTTTCCAGCTTACAGATGGCCTGCAGTGAACTCTTCAGCCTTCATAATCATGTGAGCCTATTCCCCTGATAAATTCCCTCTTATATATAAATATTTTTTCCTATTGGTTCTTGCATGATAGATGCACCTGTCAGCAACAACATAAACATACTCTGAGAATAACCCTACAGGCTAAGAAGAATGCATGTTTGGAGTTCTGAGCTAAGGAATTCATGAGTGACCAACCTGGAGATTCACTCCTAATAGGGAGGACATCTGAACCGCTGGCCCATTCCTTGGCATATAGGCCATACAAGAGACTGAGGCCGTTTGTTTTTCAGTTAAATGAAGGTTGCTAGATGGCGGTTGCTAGGTGAAGGTTGCTAAGTAAAAATGCTACGTAAACGTCATGCTTTTTACAAAGGGTGGCTGTTTCTCTGTCCAGCCCACCACTCTTAGGCAGCCCACCACTCAATAAACCCTATGTCTCATTCACTGGCTCCTGGTCTGTTCTTCAGTCTCTCAGACATAGTGCCATCCCTATTGGAGTCAATAGGGGTCTGGCACATCAGACCCCTCTGTCTCTGAAGAATCCTGACAAATACAGAAAGCTTGTACTTTCTCCAGAGTAATTTGTTTTCAAATGTTTCCTTAGACCTTTTAAACAGTTTCTGAATTCCCCTCTACACTCATTTGTAAATGAGAGCTAAGTATTTGTTTCAAGTCAATATTATTCATCAGTCAATAATGCAAGTGCTGCAAAATTTGCTCATAGACTAGATGCTGGATCTGCCAAAGAAGCCTTTAAATTATACAAACAGAAAACACTCTTAATTGACCTTAGTGACATTAAAAGATTCAAACTTTGACAGAGTATTTAATGTTTAAATCATGCCACGTAGTATGCTGCATACTTAGTTTGGAAGGCTTGGATTGGCAGTGAAGATCACCTCTATCTCTGGGATTAAAAGAACTGGATACTTTGGCTGGCTGACCTATAAAGGGCTCTATTATTACTTTTTACAAATGCTATAGTTTTACAAATGCCCTTCTCCAATTTCGACAAACATAATGAGCCCACAGGTATAATTAGAACTTGGCCCTTGTAGTCAATACTTGTAAATTTAGGTTGCCACAGTATCCATTTTGAGTACAGGGTTAACTATCTCATACCAGAAACAGGGCTTAGTCACCTTTGGTAGTTTCCAGTTCTCCCTCTCCTCCCATGTGGTTGATCTAGATACCTGCCCTATACCTAAGCCTCCCTATGGGACATATATATAAACTACCAGCGTCACTCTACGGACCCCACCCCAGAAGGGCTGTGTAGATGTGCTGCAGTAAACACTCCTGAGGCCCAGCATGGACTCGCAGGACCTGTATCTGCTTGCTCTCTACCCACCAATTGGAGCTCCCCATTTGAAACCTGCTTGGGTAACACCAAGACTCCAATAAAGACTCCAATAACACCTGGACTCCAAAAAAGACTTCTGGTCCATCTCTCTCTCTGGCTCCTGTAGGGGCTGAGAGAAAACTTTACCTTCTACCTCTGAAGCTTCGCTAAAAAAAAAAGAAAGAAAATCAACTCACAAAAGACAAATTAATAGGAGAGAAGGTATACGAATGTATAAACATGCACAGGGAGTACTACAGTGATTCCCCCAAAACTCAATGGGATTCACAGGCTTATTTACCAGAGGTTACAGAAAGAATGGGGGCTCAGAACATGGCCCAAAACAGGTTAGGGTGGTAAATCAGATTGTATATCAAGACAGATTATGGGAGAGAGAGAAGAGGAAGCCTGGCTAGCAAAGGTGGTCTTGTTATACAGATGAAGCCTCACAGGTAGCAGCTCTCAGAGAGAATAGATAGTAAATGTATCTTTCAGAGCTTCAAGATGCCAAGACTCTCAGCAAATCTTTCACAGACCCAGACAAGAGGGGGCCTCAGAGAAAGTCTGACTGCATCACTGCAGACTCTTCACTGATGCAAATCTCCCTACAAAAGGCTGCTTTGCAAGGCTATTAGTGTTTGCAGACCCTCTGCACAGCCATCTCAAAATATGTCAAAGAAGTATATTTTGGTGTGAAATAGTTTTGTTTCCTTCACTCCTTCCACCGCTGGTTGAGCCTGGTGCCCCCACAACCTTCCCATTGGCCCTTACTGATACCCTCTTCTATCCAGGACCTGGAAGTAATACACTGCTTTATTATTTCATATGTTTTGTTGATCATATTTCATATGTTGTGTCCTCTGTGTCTCACCGTACTGACACACCTGAACCTAACTTCTTTTCTGGTCAGGGATCTCCTAGGGAGTGGCTCTCATGGTAGGAATAAATTGGACACAGGTCAGGCAAGAGCCACAGAGTGTCTGCCAGTGTAAACAAGTACCATGTAAGAGGAACACCTGGTCATATAGCCAAAACTTAGACACCAGGCTGCCTGCCAGCAAAGAAGCATCCTGTGAAAGGCACACTGTAACATTCACCAAAAAAAACCAAAATTCCCTGGATTCCCAGCAGGGCAGGGCTAGAGTTTATGGCCACTCTCAGGAGAGAAATCTTAAGACTAAATTAGGAAGGAAACAAAACAAAAGAGCCTGATATGGTTTGGTTGTGTCCCCACCCAAATCTCATCGTGAATTGTAGCTCCCATAATTCCCATGTGCTGTGGGAGGGTCCCCAGGTGAAGGGAGATAATTGAATCATGGGGGTGGTTCCCCCATACTGTTCTCATGGTAGTGAATAAGTCTCATGAGATCTGATGGGTTTATAAGGGGGAACCTCTTTCACTTGGCTGTCATTTTCTCTTGCCTGCCGCCGTGTAAGATGTGCCTTCTGCCTTCAGCCATGATTGGGAGGCCTCCCCAGCCACATGGAACTATAAGTCCATCAGACCTCTTTTTCTTTATAAATCACCCAGTCTCAGGTGTGTCCTTATTGGCAGTTTGAAAATGGACTAATACACAGCCTTTCACCCAAACAGGTCTCCATCCTTTCATAGGATCTATTTATTATTTTTCACTTTTATTGGATAATATTCTAAAGAAAATGCTTTAAAAGGAAGAAATATATTGTATCACACTGAGATTGGCAATTCTTGCAAAGTCTGTAGCTATGTCTAACTCAAAGATCAATTTAGATGGAAGTACCAACTTATTTAACTTATTTTTCAATTTCTACTCTTTTAAAGGGCCATGTGACTTAAAGGGATTCTTTTGATATAGCAAGAAAATGGAAGGTCCAAATGATGAGAGTATATGATAATCATCATAATTATAATAAAAGCACCATCAATATATTCTCCAGGAAGATATTTTATATAACCTCAAGAGCTTGGTACAAGAAATACAAAAAGAAAAAATGTTCTCATGCTGCTGGTATTCAGGCGTTTGAAGCATATCATATGTCACTGATACAAAATAGCATGTTAGCAGAGTCAAATTGAGAAGTAGATAATAATTTCTTGCTTTAATAATAAAAGTGGAATATATGTATCAAATTCTAGCAACAAGAATATGTTAGTTTCTCATTAATAGGCGCTTTCATTTGTAACATGGTATTTTCTTCAAGATGTCCAAATTGTTTTCCAACTTGAGTTGTTTATTTACCTGTGTTTGAATTAATCTTCTGTACTTAACATTCAGAGAATGCAATGTGCAATGTTTAGAAATTTATGATTCATAATATAAAAGAGATATTTTCACCATTCGTGTTTAAGCAATTATGACAAAATCACCAGAGAGTAATTTCTTCAAGGCCAGAAACCCTATTAAATGGTTACTAATGTGTAGAGATCACCTGAGACACTTGAAGGCCTTAGACTTGACCTAAAATTGCTAACTCTGGAGAGGGCCCAGCAGACTGTCTCTGACTGAGGAAACTCCACATACATTGTACTGTACTGAAAACAGGGGGATTAAACAGAGTTTTGCTGATCGAATGTTGAGACCTCCAGCCATTTTCCCTGGATTGGTTCCCAAAATGCTGACATTTAGGCTAATATTCTCTAGGCACGTAATTGAAATTTCAGTTCTAAAAAGTCTAAACTTCCCAAGGGAAGAGACCTAAAGATACAGACATTGAAAATTCAATGTGGGGGGAAGAAAGGCCCAGTCAGGTCACTCTCAGTAAAGCTCATTGTGGACAAGACCCAGTCCAGACATAGAATCTCCAATTACTTCTTAATGCCCAGTTCTTGAATGTGAGCAATCAGTTAGTCATCAGACAAATGAGGAATGTCTCCAATAACGAAAATCACAGGCCAGATAAATAAATTAACTTGGAGGAAACAAAGAATACACAGGGATGTTCTAAGAATGCACATGTTGGCTATAGCATGGTAAAGTCAGTGTGGTCACAGAGGAAACAAGAATGAGGTCTGGAAGGAAGAATTTTATTTTACTCACAAGTCCCAGAGAAGGGGTCAATGCATGCACAAAAAGAAAGCACCTGCCAGTCAGGAGGCAGAAAGCAGAAACAAGGAGAACATCTAGGCCAGAGACTGTACTGGGGTTTCTGCAGGAAAGGCAGGGCAGAGTTAACAGTCTAGGGTTGGTTATTTCGAATAATTCTGGTGGGCTTTGGGTTATAGAGATGGTCTTTACTTGTCTGGTACCCAGCCTTTAGATGATTTAAGGCAGGGGAAATATTGGTTTCATGTGTGAGAGTTTGATAAGAAGGTAGCTGAGAGGTACAGACTCTGGATTTGTAGATTTTTGTCTTAGTCCATTTGTGCTGCTATAACAGAATGTCCCAGACTGGGTAACTTTATAAGTTATTTATTTATAATAACAGAAATTTATTTCTCACTGTTCTGGAGACTGGGAAGTCCAAGATCAAGGCACCAGCATCTGGTGAGGCTGTCTTGCTGTGTCCTCACATAGTGGGGGGCAGAAGGGCAAAAAGTAGGAGGAACCCTCTCATGACCCTTTATAAAAGCACCTGATCCTATTCATGAGGGAGGAGCCTTCATAGTCTAATCACCTCTTAATGAACCAACACTTAATACTATCACATTGGCAACAAATGAATTTTAGAGGGGACACACTCATATCGCAGCATTCTATCCCTGCCTGCCCCCCAAATTTATGTCTTTCTCATATACAAAATACACGGGTTCTATCACAATGGCCCCCCAAAAGTATTCACTCATTCCAGCATCAACTTTAAAATCTAAGTACAAAGTCTCATTTAAATCAGATATGGGTGAGACTCCAGGCATAATATATCCTAAGGCAAATTTTCTCCCAGCTATGAGCCTGTGAAATCAAAAAAGTTATGTGCTTCCAAAATACAATAGTGGGACAGACATTTCCATTCCCAAAGGGAGAAACGGAACAGAGAAAAGGAGAAACAGGTCCTAAGTAAGTCCCAAACCCAACAGGGCAAATAAAATTAAATATTCATGCTTGAGAAAAATCTTCTTTAACTTCCTGTCCTGCCTTTCGGACATGCTGGGATAGAGGTGAGCCCCCAAGGCCTCAGGAAGCCTCATCCCTATCCATGGCTTAGCTGGGTGCAGTCCATGCTTCAGGGTTTATGTATTGAAATCTCACGCCTGAGGCTTTCTTAGGCTGGTGCTGCATGCTGGTGGCTCTACAGGTTGGGAGTCTACGGGGCAGCCTTACTCCTACAGCTCCACTAGGAATTGCCCTCGTGGAGGCTCTCTGCAGTGGCCCTGCTTCCATGGCAGGTCTCTGCCTGGGCGCTGTGGCTGTCTGAGACATCCTTTGAAATCTAGCTGGAGGTAGCCATGTCTCCATAGCTCTTGTACTCTCCTCTTGCACGCTGCACACCATAGCTGCACACTCAAGACTGCACCTGAGACCACCCCCCCAAACCTACAGAGCCATCAGCATGCAGCACCAGTCTGAAAAAGCCACAGTATGAGATTTTGTTAGCACCATGTGGATGCCCCAAGACTCAGGGCTTGCACCTTCTGGAGTGGTGGCCAAAGCTACACCTGTGCCCACTGGAGCCGCACTGGGGATGATCAAGTAGTACTGCACAAGAATAGGACAAATAGAGACATGTGGTGGCCCCAGGCAGGGAATCCTGAGGCCCCACAGGCACCTTGGGCCCTTCCCCCATGCATTATTCCGTTTTCACACTGCTGATAAAGACATACCTGAGACCAGGCAATTTACAAAAGAAAGAGGTTTAATGGAGAACTCAAGTTCTATGTGACTGGAGAAGCCTCATGATCATGGCAGAAGGCAAGGAGGAGCAAGTCACATCTTACCTGGATGGCAGCAGGCAAAGAGAGCTTGTGCAGGAAAACTCCCCCTTATAATAACCACCAGATCTTGTGAGACTTACTCACTAGCGAGAACAGCATGGGAAAGACCTGCCCCCATGATTCAATTACCTCCCACCAGGTTCCCCGCCACAACACGTGGGAATTCAAGATGAGATTTGGGTGGGACACAGCCAAACCATAACCCCCTAAAACTGTTCTTCCCCCAAGTACCTAGTATCCTAGGCCTGTGATAGATGTGGTAGCCCTAAAAATCTCTAAAATGTCTTTGGAGTCATTCTTCCATGTCTTGATAAATAGCACCTAGCTTCCTTCTATCCATACTAATCTCCTTATCAAATAGTCATTTGGCCACACCCTTGATTTTCTCTCCTAAATACTTAATTCTTTACATGGCCTGGCTGAGAATTTTCCTAATCTTTACATTTTGCTTCCTTTTTAATGATGAATTTCATTTTTAAATTGTTTCTCTCTTCTTACATTTTACTACAAGCAGTTGAGAGAGGCCGTGTAGCAACCTGACCATTTTGCTGCTTACAGATGTCTTCCACCAAATATGTTCATTCATGGCTCTTAAGTTCTGTTTTCCATAAAGACCTAGAACACAAGACACAATTCAGCCACGTTCTCAGCCACTTTGTAACAAGGATGGCCTTTCCCCAAGTTTCCAATAAGATAGTTCACATTTTCATCTAAGCCCTCGTCAGAATGATCTTCACTGTCCATATTTCTACCAACATTCCGACCACCACAACTTAGGCAATCACTAAGACAACTGGGGCTTTCCCTACAGCCTTCCTCCTCTTCTGAGCCCTCACTAGAATTTTCCTTACTATTCCATTTATAGCAATACATGCTTTTTCCAGCATTCACTTCAAAACTGTTCTAGCCTCTAGTCATTACCCAGTTCCAAAACTGCTTTTGCATTTTTAGTTATTTGTTACAGCAATGACCCACTCCTCTGGTACCAATTTCTGTCTTAATACATGTGTGCTGCTATAACAGAACAGCACAGACAAGTAATTTATAAAGAACAGAAATTTAATTCCCATAGTTCAGGGGCCTGAGAAGTCCAAGATTAAGGCACCAGCATCTGGTGAGGGCTTTCTTGCTGTGTCATCCCATGGCAGAAGGTGAAAAGGTGTGAGAGCTAAACATTGTGTCCTCAGGTGACAGAAGAGGGGAAGGGCAAAAAGGGATGAACTCCTTTAGTCAAGTCCTTTTATCTGGGAACCTAATACCACTCACAAGAAAGGAGCACTCGTTGCCTAATCACCTTATAAAGGCCCACTTTTTAATACTAATGCATGGACAACATCTAAATTTTAGAAGGGACATACTTAAACCATAATAGTTTGTAAATAAAACATGTCTTCCCAGCTGAGCCCTTTGCTATCTCTAATAATTGGGTATCCCTGGAACAGTTTCTCCCTAGGTCTTTAAGGCCCCCAAATGCCAGAGCATCAAGACTACAGAAAAGAAAAAGATATTGATAATATAATTGGCCCTGTGATGAACACATGTCAAATAGACAAATACAGAATGTAAACACACACACACACACACATCCACAGGGCAGGAGGAGGGGGGAGAGAGAGAGAGAGAGAGAATAACACCTCTAGGGAGAAAAATGCTAGCATGAATATTATCAGAGATAAGAAGATTCTGTGTACATGAAATACATAATTGAGGCAATATAAGGGATTATGCTTGTTGATATTTTCTGATGTTTTTGAAAGCAGTTTCTGTATTTAGAAAATAAATGCAGAAATTTACTTACTTTGGTTTAAATGCCTAGTTTCCAGTTATTAATTGTGCTTCACACTCTAATTTTTTCTTAAGCTTTTAACGTCAACTTACTAATCTTATTTAATTTTTACATCTGACACATTTATAATGTTATACATTCAATTTTAAGAGGCTCTAAATAACATTTGTTTCTATTTACAAACTCAGTAATTAAACACACAACTTTTCCAACATTGAGCTTCATCTTAGTTTTATTTTTTCCATGAATTTAAATAATTCTTAGATAATCTACCTGTTAGATTATCTATTGATATGTAACAGGTGACTCCTAAGCTTCAAGTAATCATTATGCCCATAAATTCTTTCAGCCAGGAACAGGGAAAGGTATAGTGGGGATAACTTTTCTCTACTCCACAATCTCTGGGGGTATCAGCTAGAAAGGACTGAAGGCTAGGAGTGACTCGTCTACTGAGAGCAGAAAGCACTGGCAACATCTTTACTCAGATATTTGGCTGTTGATATCAACTGTTATCTGGGACCTCAGCTGGAACTATAAACCCAAACACTTACACAAGGCCTCAGTATGGCAGCCTGGGCTTCCTCGCAGCATGGCAGCCTCCAACATCTCACTCACCTGGTGGCTCACAGATCCAAAGGCAAATGTCTGGAGAGAACCAAGGAAAAGCTGAATGGCCATTTCTAACCTAGCCTTAGAGGTCACATAGCATCAAAAGGGCTGTTTTTCCTTGGTTGACTAGGGAAACATTTTAAAACTTCCATAGCATTATATCTATAAATGGAGTGTAACTAAATTTGTCTTAAAGGTACCAATAATGTACATAAACTTAGTAATTTTTAAAAAATCCTTTCCAAATTAATAACTTATGCATTTTATTGGAAATGCAAGATTGAGACTCACATGTCTAACTATATAAGGTAACAAATACACATGGATTTCTTCTCAACCTAAGAATAGAGTATGGTTTTGTTCTCTTACTCAAACCATTCTTTATTTAATTCTAAATCTTCCGGGTAAAATATGCATACCATCTGGTTATATAATACATAAAATTTACATAAAACAGAGATGTTGGAGCCTCCAATATCTAGAGTGATGTAATACTGAGTCCCTTTTAGAGTTCTTGTGTCACAGCCTACAAAACTGAAAGAATTATTA
This sequence comes from Colobus angolensis palliatus, assembly GCF_000951035.1. Taxonomy (NCBI): domain Eukaryota; kingdom Metazoa; phylum Chordata; class Mammalia; order Primates; family Cercopithecidae; genus Colobus; species Colobus angolensis. The sequence continues at coordinate 2,192,334 of NW_012115322.1, read as the reverse complement.
TTTTTTCAGCTTACATAGACCACTACATTCAAGTTATTCTCATTACTGATTTATCTCACTCCTATTGACTGCATGATTGGACATTTCACTTCTTTAACAGCACCTTATTTTTCTTCTAAAACACTAAAAGCCCAAACTTTACCCTATCCAATATAGTCATATACCAAAACTACACTTGTCCCCTTAAATCTATAAAAATAAAAATAAAATTTTAAAAAGACTTGAAAATAAAACACATAAATATATTTTCTAATAATGAAGTTCTTTTTGCATGACAGGAATTTAATTATATGTAGATGTATTTTATATCTAACAAGACCTGTGAACTTGACTAAGACTGTCCTCTTTCATATTCTTAGCACCATACAACACTTACAACTACTTAGAATGGTGTCTAATCAACATGGCTAGGTCTTATTTATAATACTTTATAGGGTACTTTTACTAATAATTCACAAAATAAAAGAGCTCTTAGATATTCAACATGTGATAGAAAAATGAAACAACTGAATAGAAACCTAGGAGGATAAAGTTAAGGAAATCTACCAGAAAGCAAATCGGCAAGATAAAAAGAAGTGCAATTCAGGGACAAAACATTAGAAATTAAAGAGCCAGTCAAGAGGTTCAACATTCTAATAATCAATGTTCAAAAAAGAGAAAATGGAAGGTTAAAATCATCAATAAAATCATTTGAGAAAACTCCTAGAACTAAAGTCCAGGAGCTTACAGTTTCAAAGGGTCCAAATGAAATGCCCAGGACAACAGGCAAAAAAATTGGCAGATACAAAAGCACATTAACACATTTTCAGAAAAGTGGAAAATACATCTTAAGAATGATAAACACTAAGAAAAATTCCTATAAACTTCCTGAGAGAAAAGTCAGGCTCTAAAATATGAAAAATCCAAATAGAAAGAGATATCTATTCCAATAGTACCACCAGAAACTAGAAGACAATGAAGAAATGCTTTCCAAAGTCCGAGGAAAAATGTTTCCAACCTGGAATTCTCTGTCTAATGAAACTGTCACTCTGCTAGAAGGTAGAATAAAGAAATTTTTAAAATATGCAAGATTTCAAAAACCGTATCATCTGTATTCTCTTTTTATGGAATTTACCAGAAGATATACTTTATTCATACGAGAAAGTAAATCAAATAGAAAATAATACGAGATCTAGGAAATGACAGGTAACATAAGAGAAAGGTAAAAGATGACAAGGAAGTAAGTCTTCAGGATCACAGATATGCAGTGGCCCTACAGAACAGCCTGTATAAATTGGTGGAGGCCAGAAGGCTCTTGGAGACATATCTCCAAGGGAAGGAAACTAATACACTCTTGGATGGGTCTGGATGCATATGAATATTTACAGAAATGAGAGCACCTTGGGAATAATTTTAGTTAGTGTTAAGTACATTGTAAAAGTTAGAAACTAAAAAAGCACAAAAACGAGACATTTATCAACTCTAAGGAAACAAAGATAGAGAAGAAGGAAAATTAGACTACCTGGTCCAGCTGTGGGTAGCATTTACAGAATAACAATCAAGTAAATGTTAAATATTGATCTAATCAAACCTGTTACTACTTGTTATAACTTGTAACCCCTTCACCTCCTCCCCTCTCTGCCAGAAAGGACAAAGTTTGATCACTAAAAGCAATTTCAGACCATAATAAAGCTGGAGACAGACTGGGTGCTGTAACTATAATCCCAGCCTATAACCCTGGCACTTTGGGTGCCTGGGGTGGGCAGATCACCTGAAGTCAGGAGTTTGAGACCAGCCTGGCCAACATGGTGAAACCCCATCTCCACTAAAAATACAAAAATTAGCCAGGCGTGGTGGTGCGCACCTGTACTCCCAGCTACTTGGGAGGCTGAGGTAGAAGGAGCGCTTGAACCCAGGAGGTGGAGGTTGCAGTGAGCTGAGATCACACCACTGCATTCCAGCCTGGGTGACAGAGTAAGACTCTGTCTCAAAAACAAACAAACAAGAAGCTGGAGACTGCACCAGTGGAATCTACATAACAAAGTGTACTAACTCGCCTTTATCTCCCATTTATTCACTTTCTCACAGTTTACTGCCCCCCGGACACTCAAAGTCCTTTTCTTTTGTCTTGTCACTTCTCTGAAAATTTACTGTTCTTTGTTGAAGATGCTGTTTAAGCCTGAGTTCAAAGCCACTTTGAGAGTTGCTCATTCCCTGTGTATCTCCCATGCATACATGAGGTAAAACTTGTCAATAAACTTTTTTTGTTTTTCTCTTGTTGATCTGTCTCTTGTTACAGGGATCTGTCCCAACTAAGAACTATGAAGGGTAGAGAGAAAGTTATTTTTCCTCACCTACAGGTGCAATTGAATGGATTCCCTTGAGCAATTCAGATTGTTAGCTCTTCCAGGGCTACTCCCAGACACTGAAAGCAGAGTCTTTGTTTTTAGTCTTTGTTTTGGGACTAGTGGTATTAGTAATAGATTTCTTTATTCAGATATCTGATTGCTCCATTCAGAGTAAATATATGCTGTCTCAAATAATCATCATGTATTTTAGCTATCAGTTATATTCTGATGACTGGAACATCAAAAAGAATAAAATATATATGTTCTTGTTCTCCAGGAACTTATGGTCAGAGCTGTAGGAACGAAGAGGAAAGTTCCTTTCAGTTTTCTGAAGGTTTCCTGAAAAATCAACTCACAAAAGGCAGACTAAATGGAGAAAAGACATATAAATTTATTTGACATGTATACACAGGAGGCTTGCAGAATGAAGACCCAAAGATACAACAGAAATTGTCCATTTTTATGCTTAGGTTCAACACAGTGTGAACAGCCATGCAGAAATACGATCGGACATAAAGGATATGATCTAATACTAAGACTGAGTGGGGAAACCCAGCAAGGCCTGTCTGTCTAGATTCTTCTTGACTCTCTGAGCATATATTTCTTCTTTCTTGGTATAGGCCAGGAGCCTCTCTGGAATGGCGGTCTTGTAACCTACAGTCAAACAAGGTAAGCCAGATAATTTCTTTATGGCAAGTCTTCACACAGAAAGGCTAAGGGAAAGTTAGATCATATTTTTAGGTCTTAGGGTTGGCTTTGGGGAAAAGAGGTTCTAGTTTTTATGACCCGCCTCGGGGAAGAGGGATTCTAGCTTCCATGGCTAGCCTTGGCAGAGAATGGGCCTGAGACAGGAGGGAGGGAGAAGGTCAGAGAAGAATTTCTGCTTCTGCGGCTGTTTACAAGGCCTTCATTTGGGGGTATTTTTTTCTAGGCCCCCAACACAATGAAGGCACAAGGTGAAAACATGAATAAATGACAATGCTTGACAATGAATGAAGCCAAATGACTAAGTGAAGTCACCACTGACACTACATAAGTTGAAGAGGGGTGAGGTAAGTGGGCCAGGGCAGGGTCATAGAAGGATTCGTAGATGAGCTGGTATTTGGCTAAAATTTCCAAGAGGGAGAGGAGTTCAGTAGATAACAAGCAGAGGAGCAGGCACTCCAGCTGGGGATAAAAGAGTGAGCAGAACCTGGAGGTCTAAAAATTCAGTGCGTAATCAGGACAGAGTGAGCGGAAAATTTCATTGAAAAAGACACTAGATAGAATTGGAAAAATGGTTACAATGTGTTGAGGCTCAGAAAACAATACCCCAGATTGAAGTCCTCAGCAGCAGCCTCAGAAGAAAAAGATTTTCTCTGACCTTCTACCACCCTCTTGTTTCTTTGGCCCATTCTCCCCCAAGGCTAGCCATGGAAACTAGGGTCCCTCTTCCCCAATGCAGGTCATAAAAACCAGAACCCCTTTTCCCCAGAGCCAGCCTTAAGACCTAAAAACACTATCTAACAGTTCCCTCAGCCTCTGTGTAAACACTGACCATAAAGAAATCATCTGGCCTACTTTGTTTGACTGTAGGTCATAAGACCCCCATGCCAGAGAGGCTCCTGGCCCATACCAAGAAAGAAGAAATATATGCTTGGAGTGGCCAAGAAGAATCTAGACAGACAGGCCTCGCTGGGTTTCCCCACTCAGTTTTAGCATTAGATCATACCTGTTTTGTCCAATCATATTTCTACATGGCTGTCCATACTTTGCTGAACCTAAGCATAAAATCAGAAAATTTCCCCCGTATCTTTCCGTCTGCATTCTGATGGTTCTCATGAACACAAGTTAAATAAATTTGTATGCCTTATTGCTGTTTGTTTATTTTTTATTTTTTGAGATGGAGTCTCACTCTGCCACCAAGGTTGGAGTGTAGTGGCGCTATATGGACTCACTGCAACCTCTGCCTCCCATGTACAAGTGATTCTCCTGCCTCAGCCTCCTGAGTAGCTGAGATTACAGGCATGCGCCACTATGCCCAGCTAATTTTTTGTATTTTTAGTAGAGACAGGGTTTTGCATGTTGGCCAGGCTGGTCTCAAATTTCTGACCTCAAGTGATCCGCTAGCCTCAGCCTCCCAAAGTGCTAGGATTACAGGTGTGAGCCTCTGCACCTGGCCTAATCCGCTTTTTGAGAGCTGATTTTTCAGTGAACCCTCAGAGTCCAGGGTCCCTTGGCCCTACAAGTGCTTCAGGATCTAGAACTCTCATTTGCATAAACTAGACACTCAAATATTTTCTAATGGAAGGACGGGAGTGCCAGGTTTGAGCAGGAAAGAGATTTGATCAGTGTGAGTTTTAGGAAGACCTAAAACTGGCCCTGCAGTGAGGAAAGAGTGGAGAGCAGGAAGCGTTGCCTAGTTTCCTAGGCCTAAGAATATAGTGTTATTCGACCTAACTGGGATCCACTCACCCAGTGCAGCAAAGCCAAACAGGGGTTGCAATGAGAGAAAGTAAGGCATTTTTTTTGCAGGACACCAAGCAAGGAGAATTGAGCAGCTAATGCTTAAGACTCAAACTCCCAGATGGCTTACAGATAGGGGTTTTTAAAGGCAGAAGGCAGAGGTTACAAGAAGTCATAAGTCAATACATGGAGGCCATGCATTGCTTTGACCTAAAAAGGCTTACTTAAAAACTCAAAGTGGGGGCCCATAGGTTATAGGTAGATTTGAAGATTTTCTGATTTGGAATTGGTTAAGGAGGCAAAGCTTTGTCTAAAAATTCAAGATCAGCAGAAAAGGATGTTAGGTCTGGCTCCGGGGTTGTAACTTCCTCCGGGCCCCTCAGGAAGAAATTTAGGACAAAGAATGGCAGTCAGAGTCCAGTCCTCAGACCCCTGAGGGGACTACCTGCCAGTGGATCCAGATGGTGGAGTGTACGTTTCTGAAAACAACTCAGGGACTTATGTTAACATATTCTCTTTGGTTTCTACAGGAAACCAAACATTCTGGTGGCTTTCTTGGCTATTGTTTTAAGCTACTATTAATTTCTTGCTTATTAAGTTGCTAATTTACTTCTCAAGGCTACTTCTGTGCCTGGAGTTTCCCTTGAAGAAACTCAAGATTTTCATTTACTTCCATGCTTGAGGGAGCTTGCAAGCCCCTAAGAGGGGTCCCTGCTCCATCCAATAGCATCTGAAATAAGAACGTGGCAGTGTGACACAAATAGAAAGAAACAGATGAGTCCATTCTAAGAAATGAATTAATAGTATTTGGCTAAATAAAACAGGAATTTTAAAAATGATGCTTATTGAAATTAAATGTCAAGGTTAAGAAATGAGGTTCTCAATCCCAGATGTTTTGTCTCTCCCATCTCCCTCCCTTCCCACAGACTGTTGATAAAGAAGGAATGAATTTAGACAAATAAAGAAAATACTGCACTTTGTTACTTGAGGGTGTTGGTGAGGAGTTTTGAGCTCTGCCTGCACAGAGATGCAGTTCCATTAATGCATCTTAAGAGACAAAAGGCATCCTGCAGGGCATCTCTGAAAATTCTTTCCTCTCCTGATTTCCAAGTGAAGGAATTTATATGCCGATAGTTTCCCTTGAGCATTCTTTCTGGTGATGAAAATCCACAGTCAGTATTCACATTCAAAGCAGACTTTCCCCAAGGCCACACACATCCAGACTGGCAGCCTGAGTGCTGCTGCCCTCTCCCTTCCTCCCTCCCCCAAGATGCTTTCTCTAAACAAATTACAACTGCAAGAAGGAGGAGATCAGTACTTGGGCACCAGAGGTTCACAATATAAATACCACATACAGCTGACTGAGTCATTTTGCGTACATGCATCTGCCCCAAATTAAAAATACTTCTGAATGGAATACCACAAATGTCTTTGAAGTTCATTACTGTAGGGAGTTATGTGCTGAGGGGGCCTTTCCCTTGTTTATGTAGCATGTCAGGGTCTCAGGGAAAGGCTGAGGGAAGTGAAGTAACCACTCTGGTTTACATTATGGGACGCTTCACAGAGTTGAAAAGATTCTGTGCATTAAGTCATACTGCCCATGTTATTACCACCAGGGCAGATATGGCAAAGAGTAAATCAAGTTAATCTGCTGGGGCCTTGGGTTATGTATGTGGGGATTATTACAGGAGATAATTTCATGCTCCTGGGAAAGTGCAAGTTTGCAGAGGACTCAATGACCTCTTAGCCTATCCCCCAGTCTATGGTTTTCATAAGGTCTTTACCACATTTTCTCCCTCATTCTCTCATTGTAAAGGTTTACTAGTGTCTCTATGTTTATTTAATGAACAATTTTCTTACATATAGAACACTGGGAAGTTGTCATTGGGAGGATCTCAAAGAAAAAAGTACAACATAGTCTGGGAGAGAGTGACCGACTTATCTCCTTTGCAAGCAAGCAAATAGGGACTTAAAGATGTTCAAAATCTAATTGTTTTAAACGTTATGCAGACCAAACAAAACTGTCTACGGGTGACACTGTTTCATGTGTCTAAAGGTACAGAAACTTCAAAACCAGAGCAGAAGAGCCGTGGTGGAGAAGTCATGAGAGAAATACAGGTGGAGCCAAAAGGATTTTGTACATGTTCCTATTCACAACTGCATTGGTTTATCTTCCTTCTGTGTGCCATGGGGGTTGAAGGGTACACATTTCAGATGACATTTGCTCTTATGGCACTCTGAATCGCATGCTTCTTCAGTCCATTCTCATCTGATAAGACTTTCCACAATAGTTCTTATGAAAAAATACATCTTTTAAATATATCTACGGCTCTTACTGAACTCCCTCAATGACCAATTTTATCTGAGAAAATAAAAAATTCTGTAATTCAGTAGAAAGTCTCCTTCATTTGAAAGCACAGCAAGAGAGTTCCTCAAACCTCCTAGGTTTGTTTTCCCAGCCTATAAAGCTGCCTTAAATACAGTGTGTGCTTTCCTTAAGGGTTTTGTGAAAGTTGGCAAAGATAGTCTTTTGGAAAGACTCTCCTTCTATCTTAAACATTTTCCCACCAAGCTACCTACATAGGCAGGTGAAAATTAATGAGTATCCTTGAGGTATTTGTGTGAAGCTCCAAGCAGAGCATAATTAAAAACCTTTGAGACCTCCTTTTTATCATAAAAATTCAATTCAGTTTTTCTCTCTATTCCCTAATATGGTTTTTTTTAATCAATGTGCTGAACTAGTAGGTTAGAGAACTGGCATAGACCTTTACAGAAGCAAAGCATAATTTGGTGTGTGTGTTGGCAGGGGAGAGGTGTGGGAGGTGGTGACAGGAAGAAAGAAATGGATAAATAGGAAATCCAACCAGAAATGGCCACGGGGAGAACCAGGTAATATGCATGTAACTCACACTGAAAAGCTTAGGGTAAAGCCTGATTTATGGTGTAATAGTGTTCCCAAAAAAGTTCCAAGCAGACCCAGTCTCGTATCCTGACCCTTTTATTGACTCAGTTGCACTTCATTTCCTCTATTAGGTTGAAGTACCTTCTACTTGAGTTACATTAAGTCAAAATATAATTTTTATAAAGTTAAAGACATAATTCCCAAAAAGATATTTAGGGAGCACTTGCCGAAAATTTATTTACCTAATTAACAAAGAAACTACCAGGATGACAAAGCTCATACAAAGATAGGGGAAACTACTATATATGGCCAAAGAAAGTGCTGAAATAAGATTGCTAAGTAAAATGCTAAAATCACAGCCTTTGCTGTTATCTCATCTACAATTCAGAAATGTTTGTATATTTACCAAACAAAATCATTTGCAACTTTTCAATCTTTACCAAGGTGATATCCAACTTTACTGAGCCTGAGTCCTCATCAATTGTAAGGCAGGCAATGTTAGATTGCCTACCAGTGCCTCACACACTAGTGTGCATAAGAATCACCTGGAGGACTTGACAAGAAATGGTGTTAGATCTAATCCACAGTAGTACATCTAGGGTGAGGCCCAAGAATTGGCATTTCTAACAAGTGCTAGATGATGCCTCTGCTGCTGGTCCAGGGACCAACTTTGAGAACCACTACTCTAGTCTGATGTTAAAAAGGCTTGCAGTAATATTTCTGCCTTATTTTCAAGTGTCACATATAGCAGAATAAATTGTTAAAGACTTTTAAATAGGCCAACAAGATTATTCGATATCCCTGATAGAAAACTAGGCATTGTCTAATTTCAGATTTTTCTGACTCATTGGGGTTTTCATCTTTCATTGTTTTTGAGCTATTTAGAGCTCTGTAATTTGTAGATAACTAGTAGCAATGCAAATGTTCTTGTCTATAGACATGCAAATTAATTTTGTCCAGGTGAAAGGATAATTGATTTCTCTCTCCTACCCTCCACTCTCACCCCTCTGTAAAACACCACTTGCGTATTTATTTGTTAATTCATTTCCTGCATTTTTTATATATGTATATATGCAAATACATACATGGTAACATATATACACAGATATATTTATCTGAATTTTCCTTTGAACTGTTTGTCACAACTTATTGTTTCCCTTAATTAATTAAACAAAATCTTTGGTGTATGTTTATTTTATATTACTATGAGTCATGACAAACCTTGTTTAAAAAATTATCTTTCAAAGGCTGCTTCCTTTTAAAAATAATTCCCAAGTTTGGAATTTCACTTTTTGTTAATCCTGTTTTCATTGCAAATAAGTGAATGTCTTCTTCCAGTAGAGTTAGCTTGTGGTTTTTGTATTTCCTAACACTTAACAATCACTTTTAAGATTTAGTCTACTGGGCCACTGACCAAACTGAGATCCTATGGATTCCAGCTGCCTATTTGCTTTAACAAAAACACAGCTGCTCTTACTTTTTAATCCCTCTTTACTGTCGTCATTTATCTAAGTCAGTGAATTCATATTTTCTCCTTTCAATTGTATTATTTAGGAGGATAGTTTAGCCATTTCTATTATTCAGGGTGTTAACCTTCACCATTAATTAACAACAGCAAACCCATAAAACATTTGCTACCTGTTTCAAAGCATGGAAACTCTTTGTTAGACATCTGGAGTGTCAGGAGGAGGCAAGCTCGTGCGCCAACTTGGAATCCTTTGAATTTCTAGGGTCAGCAGGAAATCCTAGCTGCCTGGTGGGGTCACAGACAGATATTTTAAACTCTAAGTTCATGACCCTGGATGCTACCCAGCTTCTGATCTGAATTACTTCCTTCCAATAGAGCATCTGTGTTCTATAAGAGGAGCTCAGATTCTCTGTAAGGCCCCGGAAGACACCCTTCCTGGGCCCCTCAGCTCTGGAATTCATAACAGACCCAAGTTTGACTCTCATAGCTCAGTTCTTCCTCGACCCACTCTCAGCCACTACGTTTGGAAGACAAATGAAGCACTCAATTCTACCCAGAAACTATTGTCCTTGCTTTATTTCCCAGATGACTATAAAATGCTATAGGTTGTATTATCAGGAATATGGAAGACAGGCTGAGTTCACTTCAAGTAATTATTTTGTGTCAAAAAAAAAAAAAGATGCCACTCATTTCACCTGCTTTAGGAAACTAAGGCCCTGAGGTTTTTTGCCAATTGTTTTCTTTAAGTTGTTGCTATGTGTGGTGTCCTCCAGATTAACACTTAGCCTCTCTATCCCAAGTACTTATGTTTCATAGAAAATATTCCTAGGATGCCATATTTTAACTAATACCTTAAGATGCTTTTCAAAGGAGGGTATGCATCACCTTAAAATTTTATTTGTACGAAACTTTTCTTAATATTTCCCTAGGACCCAAGAGTTCCTAACTGTAGTCAGGACACCCATGCTCTAACATATCTTCTTAGTCTCGCTTTGCCATTTCATCTATGTAGTTACCAAAAGGAAAAGACAATGATAAAGAAATCTTGCACTGAGTTCCTCAATTTAAATGAGAATTGGAGAATGGAGGTGTGACTTAGATACCAGAATATGTTGCCTCCAATCTTTCAGCTACCTGGGGTCACCTTGACCTTTTAAATTTGTAATCTCCTAATGGGCTCTTCCTGCCCACTGCACAAACAAAATCAATTCACTGAGACCACAACATTGCAGTAGGGAAAGAGTTGTTTTTGTTTTGTTTTTGAGATGGCATTTCACTCTTGTCACCTAGGCTGGAGTGCAATGGTGCAATCTCAGCTCACTGCAACCTCTGCCTCCCAGGTTCAAGCCATTCTCCTGCCTCAGCCTCCTGAGTAGCTGGGATTACAGGGGCCCACCACCATGCCCAGCTAATATTTATATCTTTAGTAGAGATGGGGTTTCACCATGTTGGCTAGTCTGGTCTCAAACTCCTGACTTCAGGTGATCCATCTGCCTCAGCCTCCCAAATTGCTGGGATTATAGGAGTGAGCCACCGCACCCGGCCTGGGAAACAGTTTAATTGACATGAGCCTGGCCCACATGGCAGAACTGGAGTTATAACTCAAATCAGTCTCCCTAAAGGCTGGGAGCTTAGGGTTTTTATGGACAACTTGGTGAGAAGGGGCTCAGGAGTGGGTGTTGCTGATTGGTTGGGGATGAAATCATAGGAGTGTGCAAAACAGTCCTCATGTAGCGTTCACCTCTGGGTGGGGCCACAGGATCAGTTGAGTCATGAGTCATGAGTTCCAGTGAGGTTAGTCTGAAAGACAGCAATTGGGAAGGTCACAAATCTTGTGACCTCTGGCCACATGAGTCCTGAGCAGTGAAGGATTACAGAAACTACACCTATCTTACCAGAATTCAGTCCCTGTGGTAATCTTAACTTTGTGGCCTTCCATTAGTTTTACAAAGGTGGTTTAGTTTGGGGAGGGCTATTACATCTTTGCTTTAAGGTTAAACTAAATTTCTCCCAAAGATAGCTTGGCCTATGCCCAGGAATGACCGAGGACAGCTTGGAGGTCAGAAGCAAGATAAAGTCAACCATGTCAGATTTCTCTTACTGTCATGATTTTGCAAAGGCAGTTTCAGGTTTATAAAAATATTGGTTCACAAACTCCATATATGCAGAGTGGGGAGGGGAAGTGCTGCCAGACAAAACACAGGATTATTCTAAATTGCCTGGGACATAATAAATGAAAAAAATTACTTATTGTTTATCTGAATCCAAATTTATTTGGAAATGCTGTATTTCATTTGCAAAATCTGGAAACCCTATGAGGGAATAACTCATTGCACCAATATATTTGGATATCCTCGGAGAGTAGCACAAGTACTGCAGGTCATGTCAGGCTCTAATCTGCTCAGCTGGCTTCATTCATATGCTCACTCATCTCCCTCCATTTTTGTCGGCCCAAAACAGTCTCTTGCCCTTGATTTTTCCAAATCCCCACTCAATGCAATTGATAGTTTTACTGAACATTCAGAAGTGTAAAGGGATGTGGCTTCTGAGTCAGAAAATCACAGCAGTTTTTCAGTCACCATCACCACTGTTCATTACTGCTACAGTCAAGCATTAATCAGGCTGCACTTTAACATATTTCCTTGTAAATGAAAGTCACTAGATACTGACCATTTGCATCTCTGTTGTTCCTACAGATGGGATTTCTGGCATTAGAATCATAAAGATTTTGTTTAAGAGTTGCTTCAGATATTTTTCACATCCTGAATTCCAGCAAAACAGCTGACATCAACCAGTGTGAAAACACAGAGAAACAGAATCAGCATGAGAATAAAGCTTCTTCATCTCCCTGTCCCATGAATTCACCCTACATTTTTCAACCAATCAATGATCACCACAGTTTGGCCCACTTCAAAACTCTAGACCCAAACTCCTCCAGGAGATAGATTTGAGGTTCCCTCCCATCTCCTTACACAGCGGCCCTACAGTTAAACCTCTTTCTCTGGTTCATCCCAGTGTCTCCACGTATTGCCTTGTCTCATGCATTGGGCAACAGATCTATTGTGGTTATAGCCTCATCTCTGTCCCTCAATTTTAGCTCCAGTCCCAAACCCCTAAAATCCCATACATTTCTAATTTTAGAATATTTTGAATCTAAGTTAATGCTGGGGATAGTAGGCTTGCAAAAAGGCCTTCATCCATAATATAAACACATACCTAAATGAAAAGCAGTTACTCTTGAGCTGCATTTCATTATCAGTGCTTAAATTACAATTTTTAATTCACCTCTATTTAGAGGGAGAAATAAATCTTTTAGAAGGTTTAGAAGAGAAGACTGAAAACGTTAGGATTGTCATCTTGAAAAATAGCTGTCTTAGGCACAAATGAGTCAACAGATGTACCAAAAGTTAAAATAGATGTTAGCAATTAGTTCTCTATCTCTGTTAAACCTGTATCTACAAGAAAATGGTCAAATTAATTCATGAAAGATTTTGATCACCTGCATCAATCGGCCTCTTGAGCCTGTATATACCAAAGGGATCACATTAAGAGCAATAACTCAACTATTAACATATGCCTCCTCTCAATATAAAACTTACAGTGACTAGTCAAAGCATTACACATCCAATTTTCAGACTCTCTTGAAATGCCTCACTAATTACATCCACTGCTACTTGACAAAAACTCTCTCCTTTGACCAACACTTTAGTCAGGATCCCCGTGTCCTCTCCTTGACTAGGCTCAACTTGGGTTTACCTCTATCCTTGTAGAATGCAGTTTTAACAAGAGTCTTGCTAAATCACTTTAGCAAAAATCACCTCAATATCTTATCACCCTAGCCTGTCTACCTTCAACAATGATCCTCTTGCGACAGTTTAGCTAGAAACTCCTTGTTCTTGATGCTTCCTCTTAATTTTCCACCCACTGACTCCTTCCATCTTGGTTGTAATCTCACTTGTCCTTGTCAGAGACAGAGTTGAGTCCAATCTTCCCCCACAATGTGAGACCCCATTGCAGTGCTCCCTGTATTTATCTCCATGGCCCCCTTGAATAAAGTCTGCTTCACTAACAGGTATCATAACTAATTTTTTTCACTGAAAAATATTTTAGACACTGTATACACTGAAGACAGTTGACAGTAGCATCTCCCCAGGGCCACCATGCCAGTGCCTTCTGTGAGAATTTGGATGTTGTATGAATCATCTTTTCTTGATTTTCCATATTTTATGATGCTTTGATATCTTGGGGACTTGCAGATCTGAGAAGGAACTGTCCCTCCCAGGGTCAGTTAATCCCTAGAGAGAGCAGACAACTTGCCTGTGAGCCCACATTAGTATACAAATAAGCCCAGGGTCAGGTGCTGGACAACTAGAAACAACCCCTATAGCCCACAGCCTGCCAAAATTATTCTAAGCAACCAATCCTAATCCTGCTCAGCTGCTTGCCATGCTGCACCCATTCCCTCCATTGAAAACCACAGAAGAGGCTCTGGCCCCTCCTTTCTCCTCATTCCTTTTGCCCTTAACCAATCCTGATGCTTCTCCATATGACCCTCTGTGGCATGGAGTGATCCCTCCTTTCAGGACCTGTGAGTAACAAATTACCTTTTCAATGGTGTTTGTCTCCTTATCTGTTGGCCTCACAATACCTGAACAAAAACAAAATCCTGGGTGTATTTAAAAACAGATGTCTGTGAAAAAGATGCTCTCTACCAGGGTTCTCAGGGCAATCACCTCTCAAGGTGCCCTTGAAGGATTTATTGCATGTCCTTGTTAAAGCAAACTAAATATGGCCTGAGAAGGACTCTGTACTTCTATATTTGAGTCCTTGTGGATGAACTGTAACCTAGCTTAATAGTCAGACAAAATTGAAAACCTAACTTAATAGTATACACCTGTAACAATAGCTGAGTGTTGGCCAATCCCAGCGGCCATATTTCAACCGCTCATAGACTACTGAATGTTCAAACTGCGTTCAAATAAGGCAAACGCCGAGCTGTAACCAATCTTGCTATTTCTGTACCTCGCTTCCAATTCCTGTATGTCTTTATCTTTTTTGTCTACAAATTTGTTCTGACCACGAGGCATCTCTGGAGTCTCTCTGAATCTGCTGTGATTCTGGGGGCTGCCCAGTTCATGAATTGTTCATTGCTCAGTTAAACTCCTTTAAATTTAATTCAGCTGAAGTTTTTCTTTTATCATCCTGAAGCTTTCACTACCACCATCATGTCAGGAAGCCAGAGAGGGGAGGAAGATTCCTCCTCGTGGTTGTCACCTATGGCTCAAAAGCTCCAGAGTATGTTTGGAACACAGTGTCTTCAGCTTCTCTGCCCTCCTTCATAGAGCTCAAATACTAAATTTTGGGATCAAAAATAGGGATCAGCTTTCCCATTCTCCACCCTTGCCCCTCTCACCCAGCCAAAGGCCCACAAAAAACTTCCTTGGATGGAGCCCTTTCCCAGGCAAATCAATTGATGTGAATCGACTCATGCAAGTGTCTGCTTTCTAGATTCACTGTCAGTTGAACAGAGGACCCAATTGCTGATAAGGACTATCCTCGAAATTCATATGCTATTGAATATTAGGAGGAATTTCCAAGGTAGATTTACATACTTGCCTTACAAGACTTTAAAAGTGGAATGATTTATCAAGTGTTTGATTGAAATAAATTGTGAAGGGAACCTATGACCCTACATTGTTCTATACTTTATTGAACTGTATAATATATACATATCATGCACAGAGTAATGTATGTGTTTATGCATGTGTACCTTATATATAAACACATATGTACAATATATATTCACAATTATATACAATAAAAATGTTGCAAAACATAATATGTTCACTCAGAGAATATGTGAATTTCCCTCAGTGTAGAAGCAGCTTAGTTCATGGTTCTCACTAGTAGATAGAGCCAGTAAAAAGGCTGGGCTGGCAAGAGGAGATCTAAGCTAAGATATATTCCCAGAAAACTTACAGCAATTCTTGTTATTTCCCGTTCATCGGACACATAGCCTGACTCTAGCCAGAATATAACAGGCCCAAGGCAGAACCACAGATGAGTCCTTTTCAAATGTCTTTCTCCAAAAGGAATTGTCTCATAGGAATCATACTTGGGTATTATGGCAATGCCCAGCTGCTCATCAAATTCCTATTTTCTTCTAGACGCTCAGCACTATGCTATTTTCTTGCTTCCCATGAAGTCAGGCATGCACCTGTGACTGAATTCTAGGCCATGGAATGTGAGCAGAAAGGATGTGCAGTATTTCCAGGCTAAGCCTCATAAGAAGTGGATCTGCAGGCCGAATGCCGAAGGTGACTATGATGGTGAAGCCATAAGATGACTTGGTCCTTATGGCTCTACATGGATGACAGTCAACCTGTAAACAGAAACACCTACTAGGAGTTTAGATGAGTACAAAACAAAATTCTACCACATCTGACCCCTTTTACACGTGGGGATCTATTTGTTGCCACAGCTCAGACTCTCTGCTAACACTAGTATCTACTGTTTCAGCAGCTTGAACCACAAGCTGATGTTCCTCCACGCTTCAGCAAACACCAAAGGTTATTTTCTATTTCCTCTGGTTCTCCCACATTGGAACGGCTGAAATCCTACAGACTGTGGAAGCTATTGAAAATCAAAGCTAGTCCATGCCAGGTGATGTTTCTGCAAACCAGCATCTAAAGATTCTACTTCAGGGATTATGGAAAGAATATACTTTGTGATTGCTTTTAATTGGTACCTGTCGTCTGCTTGATAGAATTTTATTAACAGAAGTGTAAACATTCATTGCAATCTCAGAACACAGGAATCTTAAGCAGCTTATGAAATTCAATCAAAGTTCTTTTTATCTTTAGTGTTTGCTGATAACTCATTAAATGTTTCTCAGTGTTACAAGTTCTGCAGCAGAAATATACCTTGCAAATAAAAGTGATAACGTAGAGATGTTAGCACAGCAAAAAGGTTGAGGGTTGCTCAACACTGCACAAAGTAGTAACAACCTTTCACTACAAAAGACTACTATTAGCAAGAGAATAAATAGTCCTTAGATATTACTATTTTTTAAAAAATGAATAGAATCTACCAATCTTTTGCCCACCATCGCAATGTTATCAAAGCCTTGTATATTTCACACACACACGCGTGCACACACATGCACATATACTTTTTTTGTAGAATTTAAGTTCTCTATATAACCCCAGGAGATTTTACAGTGAATCTAAATTCTACCAGAGATGGAAATGTTCTAGAGGTCTGTAGTCCATTCGATTATCTAGAATGCACTTGTTTTGTAACAGTCTCATTCTAGCAGATGTGCCCACAATAAGGCAGTAACAAACCTCGTTATTTACACACACTCAGCAGCTTAGGCACTGAGGTGTTCAGTGACAATATGCCCAACTAAATCTCAGTTTCTCCATTGGTCAATGTGCATCTGCAAAGTAGAATCAGACAAATGGGCTATGACTGTATTAAAAACAAAGCTGGATTAGGCTGATAGAATGGAAGTCCTCACATCTAGGCCAATTTTATACTGCCCACACTGGCTGGTATGAATGTTTCACGTTTAACTGGGAGGTGGTTTTTCTGAACACAGAAACCAGAAATCAGGGGGTCTTTCTGGAATCAGGTGACCCAGTTTCACTGCTGACACTTTCCAGATACGCAGCATAGGAGGGGACATACTCAGCAAGAAGCCTCTGCTATAAGCTCCTAAGTGACACCAAGAGAAGTACTCCCTGAGAAATTAGTCACAGCAACTTTCTGACTATTGGAAAAATTCCTTTACTTGAATGTCACAGAAGCCAATGTGATCAGAGGCCAAAAAAATGGTACTGAGATGCTGTAACTCTCAACCTCAATCATAGTTAAGATTTTATATCTGGCTACGTTAAAATCTAAATAAATTACCCTGTTAAAACAATATTTGTCACATTGACATGTAACTGTGACTCTACATGTCTGATCTCTGTCTGTTTAACCCAGAGATAGGCACCATCGGAGAGTCTTTCTGGGTTTTGTTACTATGTTGTTCTCTTCCTATATCTCTTGGGGTGGATGGTTGGGAGTAAGGAAATGACTCAAAAATATGAGCTGGACCTACTGGGGTCTTACATTGTGGCTTTGTCTAAAGCTAGTCTTCTTTTTCCAGCTCCTTCCTTGCCCAGGATAGTCACAGAGTGGCCTGTAGCTGCTCTGGTGGCCTCATTTCTCCATGCTATCAGGGCCCCGGGGAAATTCACTCTCACTCCAAAATGCCACTCTTACGGTCATCCTCCACAGTCATCAACGCAAATATCATCATCTGACATTCCATCCTCTCCACGCTGCTCAGCACCAGTTTCTGCAGTTCAGGGGACACTCAGTCCTCTTCTGCTACCACTATGCCACCATCCATCCAGGCAATTTTCTCTTACTATGGGAATTAAAACTTTATTGGCAAGTGCTGTAGAGTTTAAATCTTTGGAACACAAAAGAACTCTTCTATCTTTGCTGGGGATAATGCTTAGCCTTTAGAAATGAAGGTTCATCTTCTTCAGATGATGCATTAGTTCATCTGCCATTCCCAAAACCTGCCTCTTCAATGCAACTGTTGGTCACATTTTCACATCCCATTCCATGAAGTCCTCAAAAACACACCCTGCTCAAATAGGATTCATCACCTGGTAATGTAACATTTTATTTGTAAAGGCTCCATGACTGGATTGGGAAAAGTTTTTGCCAGTGTATATTAGTCACCTTTTTATCCCCAGCACATAGAAAGCAGTTCCTGACACAGTAGATGCCCAGTACACTCTTAGTGAATGACTTTTTAAATTTTTATCAAATTAGCAGTACACATTCTTAAGCATGACACCATAACTATCATCTCTTCCCTTTATATCATGTTCTCCTTCTCCTTCTTTCTTGTAATTGCTTCAGAGAAGCAACCACAATGGAAATTGACACCTTCTTTCTTCTGTAATATATTTCACTCTAATCAGGCTTGCCAGCAGAATGACTTGGGCCAGAGCACAGCCCTGTAATTTAATGAGTAAAGTGCATTTAGCAGGTAATAGATGTCTCAAAAATTCACTTTAGCTACATTTAGCTTTGGTCACAGCAAAATAATTAAGAGCCCTTGGCTACTCTTCCTTCTCAAATAAATACAATGTGAATCTAGAAGATAGTAAATTAAGTTTCAAAACCAGCTGGTTGGCCTTATATCTTCTATCAGCCAAGTGGTCGCCAGAGTAAATAACACTCATTTCTCTCCGTGTCAAGACTTGGTAAGTTTGGACTGCTCTGAGTGTGGCTGCATATTCTCCTTTCCCTTTGTGCCTGGGACCTCACCAATAGCTTCAGCTCTGGGTCTCAGGAAACAGACCTCATCTGGTTTACATTTCCTTTGAGCCCTGCTCTACAGGCTAATGGGGAGATTTCAGATTTCTTTGCTAACACTATGGGCTAAGTAATGAAAATCCCAATGGAATTCAGACTTCCTCAGTATTTATATATGTCTGTGGGGGCAATTTTGAGTTAATAATCTTTTCCTGAAACCACTTTATATTTAACAATTATTTCTGGCATTATTCCCTCTTTCCCAAAGGAAATTTCCTTAAGTTTATTGCTAGCACATACATAAAATGGTCATTCTAAAATGCTATGATATTGTTTGGCTTTTTAGTTTACTTAAACTAATTTAAAAACAGCATAAACTAGTTTACTGAAACTAATTTATAACATTTGTTATGTTTTAATATAAGGATATATTTAAAGAACAATTAGAAAATAGGAAATTTTTCAGAAGTACTTGGTCTTAATTACTAAGTTATTTAATCTAAACAAAGCCATAAATTTCTCTATGTTTGTTTCTCTTCCTCCATTTAGTTTCAACAACAAATACATGGGTTCAATGGGATGATTTTAGTTTGGTTTAGATTCATCCTCTATCATACAACCGTTAACTTCTTTAAAATATTAACAACTTGGGCACCTCAGGTATTCCATATTACTTAGAAATTGGGACTTTCTAAAAAACTCTTCTCATTTAAATAAAATGTATCCTATTGTAGATTGACATAGTTGTGAATTATGACCTAGACTGCTTTCATTTCCATGTCTTTGGCTTTGAAACTTTACCTAAGTAGCTCATATGTGACATTCAAAGTGCTAGTGTTAACGGAAGCCGAGGAGATGCCTGGTTTATCAGATGCAGTTTGGAGAAGTTGGTTTCTTTCCTTCTCTTTTTAAGAGTCTCCTGTCCCTTTTGAGCTCCATAGCAGCCCAGTGAACTGCAGGAGTTGGGCTGCTTTTCACTTGAAGTCAGCCATCTTGTTTTGTGGGATACTCTTCATGTTCAATTACAACTACTGCTAACGGGCTCTCTGTTCAGCCAGCGTGGTTGACAGGCAGCAGGGCAAAGAGAGAAGCAACAGAGAGGGGATGTGGCCAGGGTTCTGGAACTGCTTCCACCATTTGCTTATTATGAGAAAGCAGGCTCAGCTTCTCTATCTTTCAAATAAAAGCAATAAAACGTATCTTAACAATTTCAGAGAGCTATTACAAAGTTAAAAAGGGGTGGATATATTTTTAATGCATTTAATATGCTATTATTTTAAAGATGATGCTATAAACACAACAGAAAAATAAACAATTTTTTAAAAAAGCAATTTATAAAAGTGAAAATACTAACCATCAATAAATACATGAAGATGTTACCTTCTATAGTGATTAAAGAAATGCAAATTCAACTGATAAAGTTTTTTTTAAAAAATTGACTTATCAGGCTGATGCGAGCAGTAGGAAATGAGTTTTCTTACATATTGTAGGTGGAAGTATAATTTGGCCTAACAATAAAGGGAAACATTTTTCAAATGAATACAATTTAATATACATAAGCTTCATCCAGGAATTCTACTTATAAAAATCTATTCTAAGAAGATAACCAGAAAAGTATGCAAATATCTGTGTATAAGGATGTTTGGTACAATATTATTTATAATAGTGAACAGTGTAGTTAGAACACACAGTAAAGTTATTATCATTTTGGCAGGATATAAATGATATAATGGGCAGAGTTTATTCTGAGTGCATTTAAGGTAAACTGGGAAGACACTGCATTGTGAAATGGATTCACATTTTTTTCTGAAAGTAATATTTGAGATAAGAATATAGACTGTCGAACAGTGCACAGGAAATCTATGAGTTTGAATCACATTTTCAAGACATATCTTCTTTGTCCTAGTCATTCTGTCTCATTCCATAAACTTCTCTTTTGCTAAATTAAGATTATAGCTTTCAGCATGTTTCAAATACACTCATATGACCCCTTCTCCACTGACAACTCACATGCAAGCACACACACACCCCACATTTTAACTAGAAATGCTAAATTCAGGGGAAAATGTCAGAAAAGGTTTCCTTCCTTTAGGTTAATGGCATGCTGATATGACTTTCTGAAGGTTAGGGAGGTCTTTCCTATAGATATGAGCCTTGAGCAACAGATTTGTCATCATTTTCTTAGTTATTACATGTTATTTCAATTTTCACAAGTGAAGCAGAAGAGACTGTTGTATTGGGAAAGTATCAGAAGAAAGGGAGAAGGAGTCATAAATATACTCGAGTATTTTTTAAAGTACCTGAAACGTAGTAGGTGTTCAAGAAATATTTGCTAAGTGAATAAATACTGTATCCCTTGCTAGAAACTCACACCATGAGCATGGCCCTTGCTGAGAGTAGTATCACAGCTGATAAGCCTGATTTAGAGCTGAATGCATCACAGGCAGAATATGACTGAAAGTGGCTTTTTTTGGAGAAATTCCCCCTACTTCATAATAATTTAATGAGGACATGAAGCAGTAGAGAATCTCTACTCTTAGGAGTTCCATATCACCAACTCAACTTCACCAAGGGTAGACTCTTAAACAAATCTTTCCTTTGTCCTGAGAAACACTGATTAAAATGAAGGGGCATTAGTACTGTTCTTTACATTTCTTGACATGTTAAAATATAAGTTCTAGGGATACGATGAACGGCATGGGAACTGTAGTTAATAATGCTGTATTATATACTGGAAATTTTCTAAGAGAGTAGATCTGTGCTAAGAAGAGTGTTCTTACCATACACACACACACACACACACACACATACACACACAAATGGTAACTACATGAAGAGATGGATATATTATTTAGCTTGACTGTAGTATTCAGTTCACTATGCATATGTATAGCAAAACATCATGTTGTATACCTTACATATAGACCATTCTTATTTAAAAAATTAAAAATTTTTAAAAAGTAATACATTCTGGTTATAAAGGCTGTAGCCTATGCTTGTTACCTGAACAGAGGAAAAAAGGAAGTCTTTGATCATTCATGTACCACAGAATGTAGGGAAGTCTTTTCTCACCTCTTTTGGAGGTCATTTTCCATTCCATTTCATCTGCCTCCTCCTGAGCTCATTTCTTGAGCCTGCTCAATAACTCTCAAAGTGTTCCCACCAAGTCAGGATAACTCTACCCATCATGATTCATAGAGGTGACCACCTCCACTCTACAGTTTTTTCCTCAATGATAGCCTGTGGCTGTGGGCAAAACCCAGGAATTTATATGTCTACCCTCTTTAGAAAAGACTCATTTCTTCTAAATAATCACAGTAATGAGATCTTCCAGAGCAGCCACAAAAAAACTACTTTGTACAGGAAGAGGAAAAAATATCTTAGAACGGGTCTTTTTAACCAAATAAAAAAGAATATTGAGCTAGTTATGAGGTTATTCTAGAAATGGTTGCATCTTAACTTGGTCGGTTTAGTTTGTTCACTTTCCGTCAGTTCTCCAACCTCATAGTTCATCTGTAAATGAGGAAATCTACATATAGTTTTGTCGGCATTATGATTTGATCATAACACTACAACTCAGATTTGCCTAGAAAAAGGTTGTTTCTATACCATTCTATATACTAGAATCTATATAATAGTCTATAGTCTTACAACCACTGTGACCTTCCTCATACGCTGTCTCCCAGGGTAGCAGGGAATTTAACTGGTCCCATTAATGGCAAATCAGTGTACAACTGTCTCTTTCAGATAAATCTTCAGTCTTCTGCAGCCATGCTCCATGCCCTTTCTCCTCTCTGTCCCCATCAAAGGTTGTATTCTTTGTCTGCCTGTTGAGCCATTTGTCTGCTTGCTATGTGGACATCTGTGGTCAGTAAACTTGAGCTCTGTTTTCCCTTGGGGTGGATCTCCCTGCCATGATCATGTACCTATTCTCAGTCACCCTGCAGTGGTGGTGGCCTCCCTCCCTCTCTTGCACTAGAAGTCTGCCCAGCAGACACAGGACCACTTTAAGCCTACCTCTAAAAAGTATGCCTCCCTGTTGCCCAATTTCACCCATCAGTGCCATTAGTTATTTTTTGCATCCATAAGTTTTACTATAATATAGCTGCCAAAGTGGTGTTGAGACCACCCTCTGAGGTGAATCCCAAATGGGAACTGAGACAAACTCCTCTCAGCTTTTGCCTCCCCTTCAGTCTTTCCAATGCAGCCCTTGCCCTAAGACTGTGTCATGGACTGAGGTTGGAGCAAACGGGTAGAGCACACACCTCTCACTGTCTGCCTCCCGAAACTCTATGCTCTTTTTCTCCCCATAACGCACCAGAGTTACCCCCTTTCTTGCAAGTGTAAATGATGAACAAGACTCAACTGACCAGAGAATATAAATCATGGGCTTTAAAATTATTCATTACATTAAAAATAGGGTTACTATGTGATCCAACAATTTCACATTTGGGTATATACCCAAAAGAATTGAAAGCAGAAACTTAAAGAGATATTTGTACACCCATGTTCATAGCAGCATTATTCACAATAGCCAAAAGGTAGAATAAACCCAAATGTCCATCAACAGATGAGTGACTAAAAAAAATGTGGCATATCCATACAATGGAATACTATGCAACCTTAAAAAGGAAGAAAAATCTGACACCTGCTACAATACAGATGAACCTGGAGGACATTAGGCTAAGTAAAATAAATCAGCACAAAAAGACAAATAGTATGTGATTCCACCTATATAAGATACCTAGAGTAGTCAAATTTATGCAGCCAGGAAGTAGAATGATGGTTGCCAGAGACGAAAGAGAGGGGAGAATGGGGAATTACTCTTTAATGGATATAGAATTTCAGTTTTGCAAGATGAAAAACATTCTGGAGAGGGATGGTGGTGATGGTTGCACACTATGAATGTACTTAATACACCACTGAACCATACCACTTAAAAATAATTAAAATGAGAAATATGTGTAATTTACCACAATGAAAACATTTCTTAATGTATTTATTATGCCTGTTTACATCAGCAAAAAAGATTGAACAGAAAAAAATTCTATGAGATGGCATGTCTAGGAAGCCTGTGTATATTCTGGCTCTAGTGACACAAAAAGCAATGATTTGGTGATTTGAAAAGGAGGAAAGTAGGCAGGGAAGAAAGGGATCTTGAATAATGAGGGAAAGTCTTCTAGAAAGCCCTTCACCCAGAAGGTATTCAGGTTTGCTTCACTAAACGAATGCCCTGCCACTTTGTTTATAACAAAAGAAGGTTCATAATATTTATTTTGTCTGAAATTTTTGCTTTGTATACAGGGCCATACTGTTGGCCAAATCCAAAGAACACAACTGGAATTTTAGTCTCTGTAAATGGTGCTTCCTGGAGTTGTGGAATTCTCCATTGTATCCACAATTCCTAGAATAGTACCTGGTAAATAGGAAACAGTAGAAGGAAAGAAGGAAGGAAGAAAAAAAGAAAGAAAGAAAGAAAAGAAGGAAGAAGAAACGAAGAGAGGCAGAAGAAAGGAAAGAAGAAAGAAAGGAGGAAAAAATGAAAGGAAAGAAGGAAAGGAATTATATATATAAACTCCTTCTATGACATGGCTATAATTCTTTATGCTGATAGAGTTTGTTATATTTAATAAATGTCAACTTGGCTAGGCTATGGTTTGGTTAAACATCAGCCTAAATGTTGTGTTGCTGTACAGTTATTTTTTAAGATATTTCACCTATAAGAAATATGTTTAACATTTAAGTCAGTAGACGTTGACTAAAACCAATTAACTGCTATGATGTGGGTGGGCCTCACCCAATCAGTTGAAGGACCTAAAAGAAAAGACAGAGGCCCCCTGAGGAAAAATGAATTCTACCTCCATGCAGCACAGCTTTCAGATTTGAGACTGTAATATCAATTATTTCCTGTGTTTCTAGCCTGTCAACCTGCTCTCTGGATTTCAGACTTGCCAGCCCCATAGTCATGCAAGCCAATGACTTGAAATCTCTCTCTCTCTCTATCTCTGTGTGTGTGTGTGTGTGTGTGTGTGTGTGTGCGCGCGCGCATGCGCGCATACACACATTCTATTGGTTCTGTTTCTCTGGAGAATTCAAATACAGATTTTGGAACTAGGAATGGGATCTATAAATCCTCATGTGCCCCACCCCACCAGCCATAATCATGGAATTAAGAAGTGGAACCAAAATTACAAAAACTCAACCAATGGAAAGATCATGTTTACATTCTCATTAGAGCAAAAATAGCAAGTTGATTTCACATCACTTGGCAACTCTTACCTGTTGGGAGAAGCCACCTGGAACACGGTACTGAGAATGATTCTGAGGCAAAATCCAGGATCAGCAGGAAAACATACTGTGATTGAGGACTGGAATTTGTCCTGTGCTTATCCTGGGCCATGTATTTACTATCTTTGCTTTAGATGACAGAGCTCAAAATACTTTCTGTGGATAGAAATAAGCATAGAGAAATATCCGGATGACATTATACTTCATTTTAATGGGCCTCAAATATTTTCACTTCTTTGGGGTACTAGACAGTTTTATTTAAAATTGAGTATAACATTTATTCTCTTCATCGTCCTGTCCATTTTCTCTTTTGTCTTCTCAAAGAAACTCCAGACCAAGGTGTTCAGCATTGTAAAAGACAGAAATGGAGAAATAGCCTCTCACTCTGCCTTTCACACCAATATGCTCCATTCATTCCAAGGAAGCTGCACAATTGCCTCAGTCTACCCAACCAGTGGGAAACACCCCTCAAAGCCCAAAATGTATGATTGGTCTATAAATTTAGAACTTATACTTTGTAGAGTTGGTTTTAAGTACAGCAGTCTATTTTCCTTTCCATGCTGAAATCTCATAATTCAGTAGTGACTTCAATCTACAATAAAATATTGTTGACTTGGCTCAGAAAGATTTTCATTTGAGTCTCTCTAAGAAACACCAAACATAGTGAACTGCAAAATTAAAACTGTCTGTTGAAAGAACACGGAAGTTCTTACTCTTGATATTCTAGAAACTCTCATAAAGAAATCTCCTTTTGGTTCATTCCATTAACTCACTTATTCATTTATTCATTCGCTCATCAGATTATGAACATCAAGTAAACAAAAAAAGCATAGGCTCTTTCCCAAGGTGGTGAAACCTGGTGGCAGAAGTCAAATAAGTTAACAACCAAAATACCAAGTGATAAGTCTTACGATGGAGTTGCTAACAGTTTTCTCTGTTAGCACAAAAGAGGGATACCTGGCTATCCAGGGAGTGAGGAGTGTTAGAGAGGTCTCCCTGAGAGAAGGTAGCATTTCATCTGCATCTTGAAAAGCAAGTAAAAGTGATCCAGTTGATGAACACAAAATCAAGAGCTTTAAAGAGAAGAAAATGCAAGCACAGTCTCTAGGTCAGACAAAACACAGCCTCTTCCTGGAACCGCTAGAGTCGAGGGTATTCAGGGAAAAGTGATGAGAGAAGAGACTGGGGAAGAAGACAAGGCACGTGCAATGCCTGTCTGAAGAAACTTTGTGTCATGAGGGGAATGGACCTTATTCTGAAGGAGAAAGGAAGCATTAAATTGAATGAAGCAAGAAGGTGACAAAATCAATCTTGCTAATTAGCATACTTGTCCAGATTTCTCTCTCCATACTTGCCCACCTCTCTCATTTGCATTTTAGGACTACCCTGGTTTCAGTGAAGAGTACATATCAGATGGAGACTAACCTGACACCAGTTACAGATCAATTACAGTGATCACCCAAACAAGGAATGGTGAGGGATTGAAGTAGGACAGTGGAAAGGCTATAAACCAGCAGGGGATAGATTCAGGAAATGTGGATTGTCAGGATTCAGCCAACAATCAAGTGAAAAGGTAGTATGACTTAAGTGAGAGAGGAAGAGATACCTGCAGGTGCAAGTTATGCATCCCCAAATTGGACATGTCATAGAGTATGTTTCTTAAAAAATGGCAACAGCAAGAAAGACTGGTATTTATATTTTAAGGCAAATAAAAATTTCAGCACCTGGCTGTTAGTTTGCTACATTATTAGCTATACAGCAAACAGATGTGAAGGATGTTTGGGAGAAAGGAGAGATCATTTCACATTGGGATGGTAGGGAGCCATATCTCCTGTTACTCTGGCTCTTGCATAAGCAATTTACTATCAACCTGTGATTAGTTGAGCTTAGAGCTTAGGGGGGAGCAGAAATAATGAAGCAATCACTCCAAAAAGTATCAGTGTTTGACTTTAGAAAGCACTTTTGAAATGACATGACTACAAGTCTATCTCTTATTCACGGAATTCACATTATAAACCCTATAATTAAGGCTGATGCAGAGATGTGATTTGAAAGTTGGAAACTACTGCCACAACCTGCCTCTCTGCTCAACTCTCACAAATTGTTTCTCTTGTGTCTGCATCTGATCATAGCATAGAAATCTCTAGGCCTATAAAATTGCTACCTTCTATTCTTGCTCCCTTTAGCCATTTGCTTTTGGTTATTTGAAAGCAGACAGTCTAGGCAGGACTAGCTACAGAATTTGCAAAGCCCAGTCAGTGCAAAATAAAAATGTGGTGCCCCTTGTTAAGAAATTATTAAGAGTTTCATTATGGCAACTGCAGAGCATTAAACCAAGTGTGGAGCCCTTCTAAGAGTGGTAGCTGGTGGGACTGCACAGATCACATATCCATGAAGATGGCCTTGAACTTCCACTTTGCTATAAAACAGGTGAGCTAAGATGTGTGGTGCAGAAGATGGGAAAGAAGGAGGCAGCATAGACCTATTGCCTCATTACACTTCTTGAAATAAAGGAGATATCTATTTTATAATCTGACAAAATCAAGCCAACCTGAATCTACCGATTTGTGCCTATCATTAGCACTTTACTCATTAAGCAGATGGATTAATCATGGGTAAACAAAAGGGAACAGCTGAAAATACCATTCACTATAGCTAATGGCAATTCTAATTTGAAAATGAAATGATAGGTGGGTCTATCAGTTATCAAGATACAATCATTAAATGAAGCATTCTCCCAACTGTTGTGTGGGGTGCTCAGAGGAGGAGAATTGGGGCATACCAGCTTCAAACTACATTCTCCATGGCACTTGAACAAAGTCTGGGAGTGAGGATGGATAATGAGCCAGATCTAGACTTCAGAGAGGGACCTCCTTCACCTCCATTCCCAAAGTGAGGCCTCTGACAGTTGTGGAGTGAAACAGAAAAGATTGAGAAAAAAATACAGGGAAGGCCCTAACCCTAACCTTAATCCTGACTTATCTACAGATTGACCAGTCAGAGGAACTCCCTCTGAAAGGGCAGAAGCCGCAGGAATCCAGAGTTTCACTCGCTGCTCAATGCATTTTCATTTAGTCCATGTATTTATCCATTAAAGTAAAACACATGCACACCCAAATGCACACTCATACTTTTGGACCCCTGCTGGGTTTGGAGCACACTAAGCTTGTGATCTACACTATATAACTAATTCACCTTAGGTAGATACATTCACATTACAAATGCTTGCCATCCTAATAGCTACTCTATTGCAATATGTCTATGAACTGGTTCCCATGTCCTGGGCCTGAAAGAAGTTGTCCTGGGACTAAAGTAGATAAAAGAGGAGATCTGGAGAGATTTGATGACAGCCATGTCTTCTTCCCATTCCTGTGTATTTAATCCCTAGGGGAGCTGATTGGAGACATTCTGATTGCTCTTTTATAGACTGGAACAAAGTGAAATGAAATTAAATAGAAACTGTTAGATTTGGGAAGTAAATTTTAGGACTGGTAGATTTGGGTGTATCTAGGACATTTTGCAGACTAAGAGCTATTTGTAGTCTTTTAAGGGATATTTTACCAATTATACAGGGCAGAGTGGAAAAAAAGGATAATATCTCGGGTTAGCAAGCGCCAACTTTCCAACTCACTAGCTATGTGACTTCCAGCAATTCACTCAATCTCTCTAAATTTCTAGCTTCCTATCTATAAAATTGGAATATAAATACCTGCTCCTAGGATTATTCTTTGGATTTAGTGAGTTAATATATGTAAGGCCCCAGGCACAGTTCCCTGAACATAGCTGACACTTTAAAAATGTTACTTTCCTTCTTCATTCTTTCCTTTGGTCTTCACCCATTCTTCCTGGGATTATAAAAAATATGTACTTTTCTCTGGAAAGGCATCACAGTCTTTTTTCAGAATGAAACAAGTGTACAAGATGTGAAACATCCTGTCTTCTAAAACCTAAGTTCCTGAATTTAAGTCCTACTAGTCCTCAGCATGTGTTCCTGCTACCAAAAGTTTATATCCAATGATTTTCACTTCTTACTCTGCTGAATTGTAGGACTTCTTTAACAGGAAACACACCAACAAGAAATGTCTTGATTTCCTGAGGGGCCGTTTCTGAATACACTCTTTCACTTCAGTGATGTGGAGACATTCTATACTGAAGCACATGGTTCTAACAACAGTATTCATTAACCCTACAGCAAGGCTAGTGCCAACGACATTCTGTGAAAAGGAGGTGATTCACAGTGTGAGGTGCACATTACCTTTAGACCATTACATTATATTTTAGAAAATGCCTAGAAATACAGTCCTGCGTAAAAGTGCATGCACATGAACAATAAATCCAGACAACTCATAGCCTCTTGTTGGAAACAGTGCTGTGCATAATGGTGCTTCTGGAAAATAAAAACCAACTGGGATTACCTCAGGTAAATATAGACAACCATAAAATGCAGAATTAACTATGTTTCATTATACAACAATGGCTCTCCACCGCAACTACCATGCCGGGTCCCCAGGTGACCAGTTTATTAGCTTGGAGTGATATCTGTGGCAGATAGTAGCTGGCTACCTAATATATATTCTCTTTTTTCCTGTGTTGATATAACTCTGATTTTATTTGGGGCAGCTAGATAAACATTTTCTAACCTTTCTTAAAGCTAAAGGTGACCATGTGGTGTAGTTCTAACCAGAGTGAACAGAGATTTTTCTGGGGATTACTGAGAAAGTTTTGCTTTCCCGATAGAGGTGCCATCACATTTTCTTTTTCTTTCTGCAAACCCAGTAGCTAATGCTGCAGCAGCCATCTTGCCACCATGAGGAAAAGGCCAAAAGAATAGCAAAGACTGCAGCCTTGATATCCTTGAGCCACTGAACCCTGAGGATTACTCCAACTTGTTTAAGCCATTGTTATTTGGGCTTTCTTCTGAAAACACTCCCAAATTGATCATCTTCTTACCTAGCCAGAAATTTCTGTTAGATTCATTTCTTAGAGCATATTAGCCCTGAACCACATAAGGTTCAATTGTCAAAGGTTTCCTGAAAGAGAGATCAACTAGTTTTTTCCCATTTTCACATAAACATGAAACAGACCATAGATTCTAGAGACAGAAAACCTGTGTTCAAATACTAGCTCCATACTTATGACTCAATAGCCATTGCCAGGTTACTTTTCTTTGAACCTCCGTTGCCTTATCTCTAAAATATGCATCATAATATTTGCCACATCCTGACTACCTTACTTGTTGAGATGATCAAAGGAGATGAAAGTCTTTGAGCTTGTTTTTTTTTTTTTTTTTTT
>NW_012115322.1:2141645-2162096 GCF_000951035.1 Colobus angolensis palliatus | reverse complement strand
TTTTTTTTTTGGCTTGACTCAGGATTTAAAAACTGGAACGGTGAAGGTGACAGCAGTCGGTTGGAGCGAGCATCCCCCAAAGTTCTACAATGTGGCCGAGGACTTTGATTGTACATTGTTCTTTTTTTTAATAGTCATTCCAAATATGAGATGCATTGTTACAGGAAGTCCCTCGCCCTCCTAAAAGCCACCCCACTTCTCTCTAAGGAGAATGGCCCAGTCCTCTCCCGAGTCCACACAGGGGAGGTGATAGCATTGCTTTCGTGAGCTTGTTTTTTAAACTGCCAAGCATCTAAACAAATGGTAATTAGTGTGACAAGGAAAACGTCATCTTCTTCATCTCTGTATCCCCAGTACCAAATACAGTGTCTGTGCACAGTTGCTCATTATACATTTGAGATAAAGGACTAACTCTGTTTTGTTTTCTTTTAAACAAAATTAAGTAGAGGATACATTGGAAAGCAGAAACAAGTCCTGCCTATCTTGTACAAGAATGGCAAATATATAGCATGCATGCCTACACTCTCCCTTTCTTCTCTAATCAGACACTATCAATCGTTCTCCCAATGAAATGAAATTATTCTCAACATAATGCCTTAGACAGTCACTACAAATTCAACAGTGTCACAAAAACAAGTGATTATCCGAACCATAAGAGAAAAAGTTAGGTACTGTAATAATTGGAGGTAAACATCAGCCAGGACTGAGCATGAGATCTTTAGAGGCCACGCCATAATGTAAAGAATGGAGTGAAATATTAGGTCCCAGATGAAGAGGAAATGACAGAGGGCACCATCCAGGAGTACAGCATGGGATCAGTGGTCGGGTCTGGCAGTGGATGGGGAATGGCTGAGGTCCTAGAACAAGGAAGCATCTAGTCAACCAGGAGGCAGCCAAGCATCTTCACTCCTTCATCTCCATCTCCCACCACTGCCACTCCACACCCTTTTTCTACCTCCCTCCTTTGTATCTCACTGTTACCTGTCTTCTTTTCTTCATCATCTTAGAATTCTTTCTACCAAGGGTCAGCCTGACCCAGTAGAAATGCTTTGCAACCAGATAGACCTGGACTTCAATCTTATTCTTTACAGAAGATTAGGAAATCTCTGCTGA
Organism: Colobus angolensis palliatus; assembly: GCF_000951035.1. Classification (NCBI taxonomy): domain Eukaryota; kingdom Metazoa; phylum Chordata; class Mammalia; order Primates; family Cercopithecidae; genus Colobus; species Colobus angolensis. Next base: position 2,160,983 of record NW_012115322.1, on the reverse strand, counting down.
ATCTCTTCATCTCTACGTCTGCCAAGCGAGATAATAATAGAAACCTATAGGCTTGTGGTAAACATGGAACACACTTATCTATGTAAAGTACATAACATGGGGTCAGGTGTATTGTTAAAGCTCTTTCTCAGCTGAAGTAGGACTCCATTTGCCTTCTAATATCTTGGACACATTGCTATCTCACAGAAATAAAGAAGTTTCTAGAAGAGTTGTAAGGGTTCCAAACATTTTATAAGGGCTCAGTGAATATTCTAACCTATGAAGGAAAAGAAACCTACTTCGAGCAAATAATAAAGTCATAGGTCTAGTTTGAAGAAGGTACTTTTAAAATTTCAATGAAATTTCACCCTTCAACGGGACCTTAACCCTATTCTCAGATAAGCACTGGCTATCAGACATGTTACAGTTTAATAAACTTTTTAATGAAAGCACCTCCAGATCCCACTTATATTTTCCAGTGAAATTCTATCTCCTCAAATAATTTTTAAGCATATGGAATTTATTTTCCCTCACACCTGGCTATATTTAATTTGTTATGAGAGGTTCCTGACTGTGTTATATGACCTATTCCCATGACGCTTAAGAGTTAAACGTGTTTCCTGCTTTCCTGAATTTCAAATAAACTGAAGAAAATAACCAATCCTTGAATACACAAATGTAATATCCTGAGCCTACACACATACACACACACATACACAAACACACACACACACACACATACCATGTTCCTGCTTTCTATTAACTTGCAGCTTGTGGGTACAAAAAAGGAGAGAATAAGGATGAGGAAATTATGTACCACTTAAAAAGAATTACTTAAATTTTTCATATTGTGGTTACTCTTAAATGCTCTCATCCATTCTAATAATTTAGTATGTTACTGAAACCTTAACAAGTTATTTATTTGATTTATCTGGGGGTTTTCTAGTAAGCTAAATACCGTGATTACTTAGCATAGCATATCAAATTTGAAAAGGAGAACTCACCTAAAACACAACCACAAAAACATAATATCCAATTCCAATGTAGCAATATATTTTGGAAACTCTTAGGCCTATCTTAAGAATAAGGTATTCAGTACTCATTTTGTAAAAGCACAACTATTCTAAATTTGTTCTTATGACATATCAACTCTATCTCACAAAGATGATCTTACATTCCATATCCATAATTTCAACTATTTTTTCTTTTTCGTAATTTCAACTATTAAGTGGTATTTTGTACTGAAAATGCATACAGATTGCATTACACATCCAGCTTTGCAGGTGTAAAGGTAGTGTGGAATGGTGAAGAAGCACCATCTGAACAGCCAGACATGTAAAATAGTTCCTTCTACTACTTACCATGGGCAAGTTTTAAGTAAGTTGTGTTATTTCACTGGGTCCAGTGAAATAAGGTTAATATTTTACCCATCTCAAACCAAGTTGCTGCACAGTGTGATCCAGGGAAGAGTTTAAGAGTGTAATCTTTGCAGTGCTAATTACTAGCCATGTAGCCTTGGGTGAGTCACTTAATCTCTGGATCTCAGCATCTTCACTGAGAGGTGAAGGTTTCATTTGATGATACCTATAAGCACTTGGTGTGGTCCCTAAACATGCTATGGTAAGAGCACTATATGAGTCATGTACTGTGGTTTTCTTCATTCATATATTCCAAGGACCTAGAAGACAGTCCAACACAGGAGGTGCTTAAGAAATATTGTTAATTTTAACCAGGGGTATTCACAGGTTTTCATACTGCTATTATGAACTTCCCTAAAACTGGGTAATTTATAAAGGAAAGAGGTTTAATTGACTCACAGTTCCACATGGCTGGGGGGGCCTCAGGAAAGTTACAATCATGGTGGAAGGGGAAGCAAACACGTCCTTTTTCACATGGCAGCAGGAGAGAAAAGGGCCAAGCAAAGGGGGAAGAGCCCCTTATAAAACCATCAGATCTTGTGAGAACTCACTCACTATCATGAGAACAGCGTGGGATCATCTCCCACTAGTTCCTCCCTCATCATATGGGGATTACAATTCAAGATGAGATTTGGGTGGGGACAAAGAGCCAAACCATATCACCCAGATACCTCCTGGGGTCAACCCTGACCCATCTCACATTCTGTAGAAAATTCAATGTCCTACTCAAGAATTTTACACATTTATTGAATCTTACTACTCTCTCGCCTGGTTCAGATTTCTGGCTTTTGGATACAATGTACACTATTCGGGCAACAGTTATACTAAAAGTACAGACTTCACCACTGTGCAATATATCCACTTAACAACGCCGCACCTATACCCCTTAAATTTATTAACAACAAAAAACGATTTCTAGCTTCTGTTGTTTGTTTCTGTTTTTGTTTTTCTCCATTATAAGGCTTTATAAGGAAAAGCTTTCATTCCTTTATTTTCATGATTACTTTTTATTGATGAGTCCCTCCCCCAAACTCCCACGCCCTCAACACAGATAAACAGATGCCACTCTCATAATGAAACTACATCAGTCTTAGTCACAAGGAGCACTGAGAAGTAATGGTGAGATGGGCTAAATTGCAGAGCTGTACACGAGACAACCTACACTGGAATGTTAAGTATTTGAGAAAGTCTCTGCTTCATAGGACTGTCCTACCTAAATGGAAGTGAGGGAGTCACAAGAAATAATAATGAGAACTCCTATAGCAACTATGTTGAGTATGTATATTGTATTATTGTTCTTCTGGTGAAAAATTATTTTAGAAACTAGCATCAGGATCTATTTCAGCTGTAAGACATTTGTTTATTTATCAAGGTCTATTTATTTACCATGTGTAGGGATAAAAAATAAAAAAGCCTAAATATGTTCCAACTCTCCTTTGAGTTGAACTCATAAATACACATCTTTCCATCCACCAGTGTATATCAGAAACCATCTGACAATGAGCATTGCAATCTCTCTTATGTGGATTGTGTACCTGTGCTAGACATCACAGGTTTCATTTCTGAAGCATTCAGCAATTTGTTTAGGAAAATGTCATTCAGAGCAAGAGCATCTGTCTAAATCTAAAGTTAGTCTACAGCTCTCCATGTGTTTTGCCACCAGGAAGGCATACTGGAGGAATGTAATAGGGTGTTTTTCAAAGTGTTCTTTTGTAATTTAGAAACCATTAAGTCTTACAGTGAGACTGTGAGGAGATGGAAATCAAGTAAATGTTCTTTTCAGCAAAATGGATCATTTACGATAAGAGAAATGTATTATTTAATGTTATTTTCCCTACTCTCAGGGCTATTAAGAATATGTTAGGTATAGTTACTCCCAGTGATGAATGAGAACAGCCCCACTGCTGACAGGCCCACAGACATTACTACAAAAGGGGCGGCTTGGATTTGGAAGCCCGGGAGGTTACGTCAGGAGTTTTCCCAAGCTCACACAAGCAGATTCAATACTGGCCACTCCCTTTTCTCCTTAGACGGATCCAGACATCCAGAGCAGCATTGCTGTGACAGAAGGATCAAAAAGGTCTAAAGGACCTTTACAGATGCAAGAACTTGAAGAGCATCCTGGAACTCATCTGCTTCATTTCCAAAGAAACATCCAATTGCAGATCCAAACCACTAGCAAAATCATCATTATCGGCAAAGTACATATTCTCCCAAAAATATCATATAAGTAGCCTTGAAAAAGAGTTGTATTCAAAGTGTCCCCCAAATACAAATAACAGGTACATTTGTCCTGAATTCCTCTTCTATAGTTGTTCACATCAAGCTCGACTCACAATATTGTTTTGATCACATTTCCCTCTCTTAGGGACCTAAAAATTCAACTCTGGACCCAGACAACTCGTAAAAACTGTAGCAATAAAAAAAAATGAAAGGTGTAGACTTTTAAAATAGGTCTGAGAATGTCATTGTTTCGTGTAGGTAGAACTGCAATGATATAAAACCCTGGTTAGAAGCAAGGAAGCAGCTGGCATGGAAATTACCCCATTATTTATTACTGTTATTAGGCGAGATTCTTATGCTGCATAACTCAGTAGAGAATAGCATCTATTTGATTGCATGGGATGAGAGTCTGGTCCATTATTATTAATTTGCGAGCTCTAGTCATTAAGTGACTGCTCCTTTGGTCTGTAAAAGGTAGTACATGAATAACACGAAAAGGTTTTTGTTCCAATCTCAGTAGCATAATGAATGCCAGCCACTGTACCAATAAGAGATTCAGTCACCTGTTTAGATATCTTTCTGGGCTTAAAGAGCAAACAGCACTAGGTCCAACTTGTGCCCAGGGAGAGAAAGTTTCTCCTTACCCAGGTTGTTAATCTATTCAGAACTCTGGATTTCTAAGATAGAGACTTGTGATCGTACTATGTTTGCTCTTAAAGTTTTTATCTATTTAAGGATGGCTCAGCCTTTAGCTGATTTTGTAATACCTTACTCACCTGCCATTACTGACTCAGGGCATTTACTCCTTAAGTCTCTGTTAACATAATGGAAGATTTTAGGTTTAGGTACCAAAGTTTTTGCATTTTAAATATCACTAAAAGAAATGTTGCTATAATGGGAGGCATACCTTTCATTGGTTGTTGTTTATTTTGTTGTTTCTTTTTTTTGTTTTTTTGTTTTTTTTGGTCTTTTGAGTGTGCTGAATCTAAGTTAAAGCTTTCTGGGTGACTCTTTTTAGACTGGGTATTATTTTAGGGCAAAGCTGCAAAGGTTAAGGCTTCTGTTCAGAACTTTGGCTCTCAAGAATACAATGGGGTCCTTGTAACCTGTCTCCAAGTGAGAAGCCCTAGAGTCCTACCCAGGGAGCTCTTGAAACCCTTCAGTGCTGAAGCCAGTTAGGGTGCCCCCTACACCTAGGGGTCTAGGCAGTTCTGATTGATCTCACATACTGCAAGCCGGCTGCTCAGGGCAGAGTCCGCTCACAATACCACGTCTCAGGACCACTGGGTCTTCTCCTGAAGGCCGTTTTCACTGGATTCTACACTTCTCACAGAAACTGATTGGATTCCTCACCACCAGTGCCCAGAAACACCTCGCAGACTCCCCACCAAGCCTGTCCTCAAGCCTCTCCTGACATCTCAACTTTTCAGACTGGTCCTCAGTGCTCTTCAAGGAAAGCCATCTCCAGTGGCCTCTGCTTGTCATCTCCCACTTTGTGCCCTGCTTCTGCCTTTCCTGGCTCCTTCCATCTGTGTCTCTACAGCCTCAGAGCTACTCCACTCTCTATCCACTCCGCCTGGGATAAAACATAAGTTAATAGTCTTTGACCCATGGGTATATGTTGGTGGAACTCAATATTAAATCTCAAGGTCCAGGGGTCCAGATGCCATTGCTGGCCTCCTTAAAAACCTCCCAAATCTCCCACATTTTACTGGACCAGGGACTGACATTTCAAGGGAAAGCCCTGGAAGCCCCTGCAGTACTGAGATTACAGACCTCCAAACTCATTGGCACTCTCTGTTTCTCTGTCTTTCTCTCTCTCTCTTATACACACACACACATACGTACATACATACACACACACACACACACACAGTGTAAGAAAACCAACCAGACGACCCTTAGCATAAGCCTTTATTAGAGAATGCCTGAAATTAGATGTCTCCAAAGAAACTCATTCTAATGTTGGGGGGACGACAGAGTATTTTATTTGATAGGTTTTAGCAGAAGTGTTGACTAAGGTGCAGCTAGTTTGGAGGATAGAAGCACTGTACTTATATATTAGCAGCCGTTAGGCTGGATGCGTTGGCTCACACCTGTAATCCCAGCACTTTGGAAGGCCGAGGTGGGAGGATCACTTGAGGTCAGGAGTTTGAGACCAGCCTGGCCAACATGGTGAAACCCCATCTCTACCAAAAAATACAAAAATTAGCCGGGCATGGTGGTGGGTGCCTGTAAGTCGCAACTATTAGTAAGCCTGAGGCAGGAGAATCGCTTGAACCCAGGAGGCAGAGGTTGCAGTGAGCCAAGATGGAGCCATGGCACTCCAGCTTGGGTGACAGAGCGAGGCTCTGTCTCAAAAAAACAAAACAGAAAACATTAGCAGCCATTATTTGGAAATGTCAAAGAAGACATTTTATCAAGAAGAACAAAGAGGAAGAGTTGGGAATAAGGGACAAGGATATGTGAGGGTCACAATGAAAAGCTGTCAAGTCCCTCAAGGTGTGTGTGTGTGTGTGTATAAAATTGTGGTAAAATATACACAACATAAAATTTACCATTTAACTATTTTTAAGTGTACAATTCTGCGATATTAAGTACATTCACACTGTTGTGCAACCATAACCACCACCCATCTCCAAAGCTTTTTCATCTCAAACTGAAACTTCATACCTATTAAACAGTAACTCTCCATTTTCCCCTTCCCTTAGTCTTGGCAACCACCATTCTAGTTTTTTCTCTATGAACTGGACTACTCTAGGTACCTCAGAGAAGTGGAATCATACAGTATTTGTCCTTTTGTGTTTACTTATTTCACTTAGCATCATGTCTTCAAGGTGCATTCAATTGTCATGTGTTTCAAAGTTTCCTTACTTTTTTTTTTTGAGACAGAGTCTCACTCTGTTGCCCAGGCTGGAGTGCAGTGGCACAATCACAGCTCACAGCAGCCTCTACCTCCTGGGCTCAAGCAATCCTCCCCCCTCAGCCTTCCCAGTAGCTGGGAGTACAGGCCGCACCACCACACTTGGCTAATTTTTTACCTTATTTTATTGTTTTGTTGAGATGGGGTCTTGCTATGTTGCCCAGGGTGATCCTTCCTTTTTAAGGCTGAGCAATATTCCATTGTGTGTAAATGTCACATATTGCTTATCCATTCATCCATGGAAAGACATTTGGGTTGCTTCCACCTTCTGGCCATTGTGAACACTGCTTCAGGGGATCTACATATTTAACTTGATAAGGAACTTTCGATGAGGTCTGTCATCAAGCTGAGAGTTTTATATGTGCTCTCAAAGTATCATCAAAACAACCTGTTGATACAACAAAGCTGAATGTCTTGCTCACTGCTCTAAGGGATACACTACCTGCACATTCCTGGTAGTACCTCAAGGGGAGAAGGATGAAGTTGAGATATTTATAGAGGTCTTGAAGTCTGATTTAAAGTGGGTCTTTCAACACATGGGACTTAATCAGGATTGAGAAAAGATCATAACGCAATAGTTCAAAAGTACTGGGCACAGTAAAGACAGGAATTTTGAGACAAGGAGTCCAAGAGTCTTAGGGTGTAAATTACCATTTGATCCTTTCTGTTGCAGTGTTGATGGGTCTTTCAGAAAGTCTTAGAATAAATAATAGTTATTTGGAACTTTTATCTTCCTAGGCCAGAGTTTCCAGGAAGAGTAAAGTTATATTAATGGAGGGAGTGGAATAGCAATATCTGTTAAATATAAATAGTAAGCTGTGTAGATGGTGTTGATTCTAACCCTGGTGATTTTTCCAAGAACACTGGGTAGAGGTATACTGATCATCATTCCTCAGCCACTTGCCCAGGGTCACTAAGTAAAAAAGTAGTATGAATAAGATTGGTACCCAGGCAGTCACACCAGAGCCTGTACTCTTTACCACTACTCAATACGGCCTCCAGAACCTACCCCTGCAAATTTTTTCACAAGTGATAAGGCTATATCTTTGCTAGGTCACTTAGCTTTATTCCGATTAGCCACTATATAGGCTGTAGGTCCAAAACTGAATTATAGCCTATGTCGAGAAGCTCTCACCCATGAACCTGCTGATTTGCTACCCTGATATAGCAACTCTCCTGCAGGAACAGCCTCCTCATCACTTCACTCCCTATATTGAACCCCAGCTCAATTCCCCACTGCTGTGTACTCTCATCCCTATCTGTATACTCTCATCCCTATCATTTTCAGAATTACAAGTAATATTTTTTGTGTGTTTTTTGACTATCTGTCCGGACCTCTCTGATGGTCATCCCTAGAGCCAGCTTCTGCAAACACTTCATCTCCTCTCACTTCTGTGCTGCCATACACTGTGATTTTCTTTTGGTTTAGGGCTGTAATCCACAAACAACAGCCCCTGGATAACATTTGGTCCACTGCCTATTTTTGTGTGGCTTTGCAAACCAAGAGTAGTTTTTACAATGTTAAGATTGAAATAAGTCAAAAGAATAAGCTTTCGTGCCATATAAAAATTATATGAAACCCAAATTTTAATGTTCATAAATAGTTTTATTGGAAGACAGCCACTTATATATTGGAGACTTACTCATTTTTATATTGTCCATGGTTGCATTCAATGGTAGAGGTGAATGGCTGCAACAGAGATCGTGCAGTCCACGAAGCCTAAAATATTATCTTATGCTTTACAGAAACAAATCTGCCAAGTCCTGGAGCAGGGCCTGTGCTGCCTCATGCCTGAATTCAAGATAACCTGAACTTCCAGTTTCCCTACCTTCACCAGAGCAGAACAAGCTAGCTGGACAGATGTCCAGGTCACCAGCAAGCATGCAGTCTGCTCTCTGGAAACCTTTGGAGTCTCACCACTGTCATCACCTCTGCTGCTACACCTTGATAATCTGTTAATATCTTGAAAGTCATGGTGAGAAGCTCCCAAGGCAAGTTATAGCTACACTGATCAAGTCACTCCCATCCCCTGCTCCAGTCCTGGGGAATTGGGAGCAGCCAAGTGACAGAAGTAGATGAGGAAGAGTTAATTGGGTAAATAGCAAGGATAACAATTATTCCCTCTTCCCTTTGTTTCCAGCTTCTAATATTGAGAGATAGATCTTTTAATGAAATGAAACAAAAAACTTTGTATTTAAACTGTGCTTTTGTGTAGCACCTACACCTGAGACTATTGACTCTTGAAAGTGACCCAGAACACTTTTATCTCCAGGGGCTCTTGCCACAGCACAGTGGTTTAAGAACAACAGAGTTAAAAGAATAAAGTTATTTTCCCACTTTGACTGTCACTCATGCAATTGGTTATTACCAAGTTACCTGTAGCTTCCTTAGGTAGAAATCTGAATCACAACTCTATGGATTTGGGTTAGAGAATATTGGTGTTACTATACAGCATTCTATATTTTTGAAGATTTGCAGCCCACCTCTGCTATGATGCTGAACTGTCAAGAATGACTTCTGCACATCAACTGTAGAAAATAAAGAGAGCCCAAATGAGAAAAGCTAAGTCTATTTATTCAACGCATACTATAGCAACAGAGCCATCATCACTTGTATTTTGGCAGAGAATCAAAGAAGGCAAAGAAGTGGGAAAGCTTTATAGCAGAAAAGAAGAAAGGCTTCAGGTATGCCTTGATTGGAGGCTGTTGGCATGGGAAAGCTGTAGGTTGGTTAACTAGAAGGCATCCTACATGATTGGTTAGGAGAGCAAATTTGGCTTTCCCTAGTTAGTCTTAAATTAAAAGTAGAAACAAAAATTAGAGAAGCTATCAGATATTAATCAAGTCCTGGCCATTTTGGACCGATTATTACAGAAGTTATTGTTCAGCTTCCAGGGTTGTTACTAGAGATAGTAATCTGGCTTCTGACAAATCCGATTTATAGCAGGCTAGCTTCCTGGGTTGCTTATTGTAGATAAGAGGGTTGGTTTCCTGGTCAGGGTGCAGGTCAGAGTTCTATTTTTATATATGATCTGGCCATTGTTCACTTGTATATTCAGTCTCTCAAAAGCAAGATGTGTATGAAAGCTTGTTTTTGTCTTGTTCTTCTTTGGGTTCCGTAACATCGTTCTCAACATAGTGTAGCTGCTCAATACATTTGCATAAATGATTGAATAACTTCATGGTAGATGTTAGAAGTAGGGGCATCTGAGCTAATTTAATTGGATAAGCCAGATGTCACCATGCAGGGCAGAAAAACTGATGGAATTGAACATGAGAACAGGTTTTAGACATAGGGAGGTATAACAAAATCTCTAGTCTTTGCTTCTTCAGTAATGCCTATGACACCTCCAGTTTAGGTTCTATTCCCAGAAAACTCTTACTAGTAAAATTTATCCCAAAGTTCAGCTTTGTTTTCTGGTCTTCGGGCTCACCCAGAAAATTGTGCAGCAAAATGAAACCTGACTGCTAGTTTCAAGGCATGTATAGACATGAAACAGAGAAGTAAGAATGGAGCACAACACAGTTTGGAAAAGACTAGATAGAGGGACAAAACCTTGAGCTGTAGAGTGGCAGGAAGACAAAGGGACAGGGTGAAAGGTTATCTTTGGGGACAGTTTTGAAGGTGAATGCTTCTCTATTCAACAGCCCTTCTATCTACAACCAAATCCCCACAGCACCTGGCCTCCATTTATATTTCCTACCTCATTTCTTTATTTCTGGGTAGGAAACCAGCAGGCAGCCAAACTGGCTACCAAAATATATTACTTTTCTGTAGTTTTTATCTTCTTAACTTTCCTTCATGACATCTTTAGCTTGCCTGCCTTACAGTGCATCTTCTCCTTTTCAAGTCATTTCCTATTCTACCTGTCTCTCTTGACCCAGCCCAAAGCCAGTATCTAAGATGCTTCTCTGACCAGCTAAGCTAAAAACTGCATGCCCATTCTCTCCACGCTGATGACACTCATGCCATTACCATTTACTTACTAGTAGGCACTTTTCTGTTTGGCTTTGTTTTATTACCTTACCTTGTGTGAATGCCCATCTCTACAACTAGTCTCAAAGATGAAAGAGGTGCTGGCTTACAGTTCCTTGTATCGTCACAGCCTTTCTATCAGAGTTTTGCACGTGGTAGGGAAATAGTAAATGATGGCTTATTGTGGCAATTATTAAGGGTTACTGGCACTTGAGAGATGAATTTTAACATTAAGGCTTAGCTTAAATTATTAACATAGCACATGGCTTCCCCTAAATGAGCTCATGATGCTTATTTATTATATACCAAATGAATTGTTTCTATAAAACAATGTTTCTTTTCCTCCTTAGAACTGGCTGTAATTTCAGTGGTTATGTGGAAAAATTTTTGGAAATTTTGTAATTTCTTATTGAGTTAGCCTAATCTGATTTGCCTTAGAACAAGAAGTAACTGAAATATGTCACTTAAGCAAATGTTTCCTAGGTTTTCACTGATCACAATAAGACAATTCACACCCATTAGGTTTCCTGTGTTTTTCAAAATTCGGCAGTATTAGCTTTAACAATAATTATCATTTAGGAAACCATCTGCCAATATATGTTTTTATGTACCTTTCCTCCATTGAGTCCAGTGAGCTTTGCCAAACTGTTTCCAAAATTAGTCTGTTACTTTAATTCACTTTTAACTAGCATGATTATCATAACTTTAATTCCTTCTTATTATAATTGCTTTACTAACATAAATATAATTGTATTCATTGTTCTCAAAATTCTTATTTACAAAATATGGTACAATCACTTTTCCTCCCCAAAAGCTAGGATTTAACACCATTTTTCTGTTATTTTTCTTTAAAATGTGGTTTGTGTTGTCACATTTATAAAATGGATTTATATAAAATTTAGTCAATTTTTACTAACTTCATATGAACTATTTTCCATGTATCTATTTATTTGTTTACACTTATTGAAACCAAACATAATCACATCTACCTAAAATTTTTACTTTTATTGTTGTTTCAAATTTCTTGATTGGTTGGTTGAATTGTCAAGTAAATGAACCAAATATTTTGGCACATGGTATCTGTGTATGAAGACGCACAACGATAGTGTTTTAAAGCATAGGATAAAAGTAAGTTAAGATTCCCTAAAGATTAGAATGGTCGATTGCTATAGACAATTATTTAATCATTTTGAGCTACGGGATGAAAAGCTGTAAAGGAGGTGCTCACTCAGCCTTAAGCATCGCGGAGCCCAACTGAACCATCATCACACCTGTGATTAGAAACCTTCATCATCAATCACCAATTATAGCAGATGAGAATATAGAAGTTAATGATGCTATCCGTGACAACTGCTGAACACATTTAAATGAGGTGCAGCACTTGACTGAATTGCCAGATAACTTTAAGGATTTCAATAAATTCCTCTTCTAGTTTCGAAATAAAAGTGCAAGGAAAGCACCCCAAAACTATCATGACATATGTATTTGCAAATAAATACTTAAAATAGAGATTTATCGTAGAAAACAAGGACTGAAGCTTTTTGGTTTTGTTTTTGCTTAACATAAAAAAGAAAAAAAAAAACATATAAACCAAAGCTGCTAGAAGCAAATGAAAATAATGTGACTAAATTATGCAACTTGAAAAATGAAGAAAAGGACAGATAGCCAGAAAATTTGCATGGAATACCAATTTCACTGTCCGAATGAAAAATTAGACTAGAATAACAATGAAAACAAATCCTAGTAGATAAAACCACAGTAGACTTGTTTGTGTCGGGTCACATCTGCCGAGCCCAGAAAGCCTACTGAGGACACTAGTTAACAGTAAATACGTTTCTGGAGCTGCCTGTCACAAGGACCACATTAGTGAATTCCCCTTAATACAATCAGTAACTTTATTTAAAAAAAAAAAAAGCATCAACTTATATTTAAATTTCAAAGAGAACTAGCTTTTTTAAAAAATTGCAAGCAAATGTATAAATCTAGATTATGTATGCGATACTGGATCTGCTTAAGGTGCCACATGCCTGTATTTAGAATATGTCCCACAAGTGAAAATAATAGTCTATGAATGCAATAAAAAACAGAGATATTGGCTAGATGTTTTGCTTAATCTGTAAATTGAGATTTAAAATGCATGAAAAGCTGATATAAAAAGAATAACCATAACATTAACAATACTGATGTCATAGCAGCTGGCATACCTACGATATTTTAGGCCCTAAGCTACGTTCGCTACCGTCACTGTCACGTGGCCGGCCAGCTATTGTGCAAAATGCTTTAGCAGGCATATTGCTAGTAAACTGAAGAAGCATTTGCTTGATGGGAAGAAGAAAGGATGAAAGAAACGATGAGAGCAAACTCGAGGTCAAACACAAAATCAAAGTTTATGATTTGGCTCTCAGTTTTATTTAAGTAACTGAGAAGGAATGAAAAAGAAGCAGTAAAGCAAAACAAAGAAGAATGCACTCATTTGGAGCCAGGAAAATGTTTTCGAAGGAATCTTTGGGGTGTAAGTGCTTAGTCACGATACTGGTTTCACAAGGAGTGCTACGTAAGAAAAATAACTTGATCTTGGGGGAAGACCTCTCCCGTGTGGTGTGTCCCTCCTGTCACTGTGAGGACCACAGTCATGGTTGCGAAACCAGCCGGCAACTCAGGCTGCCCTGGTGCCACAGAGCTCCAAAGTCCAAGAAGTAAGACCAGCAGCGTGTTAATCTTATTAATCCCAAAACTGGCTTTATTTCTGCACTGGAGAGGAAGAGGAGGGGATTTCTATTACTGACTAGGAATCTGAAACCCAACTTTGTGGTTCCCAAAAACCCAGTTCAGAAAACCTTATTTAAACATTTATTTAACTCACCTGCTTAACTCAGTCCCCAGCCTCTCCCCCACCAGGAATCAAGTAACTCAGAATCAATGGATGTATTTTATGTCTTCCTCAATCATACAAACCACAAATGGTTACCTGTGGGCTAATTTTGCACCAGCCCCTTCCTATAACTCCCTAATAGTGGAACATTGGCCGTGCACATGCAGGACAAGGGTCAGGAGAACCAACAGTTGGAGGTTTAGACTTTGAGTACTAAAAAGCTCATTTTCTAATATTTTATCTGATTTCCTTTTCCTGATAGAAATAGAAGTTTTTTGGGAGGTTTTTTTTTTTCCTCAGCTGTTATCTATTTCTAATAAAAACTTCAGACAAATTTTCCTGTATAGATATTTCACCATGGGAAACATTTATTATTATAAGAATTTAAGTGTATATTTAGGAGTCCTTATGCAAGTGAGCAGCAACTAGTTTATTCAATTAATTGAACAGCTGAGAACTACAAATGGTTTTTTATGTTATATCAATTAGGCTTTATTTTACTTACAAAGCAAATATGCAACTTAAACTATCTTTTACTATCATGGCCTTCATTCATTCCCTTATGTAATTGAAACATCCAGCATATTTTGGGTTTCCTGCAAAAGTGGATTCAGCAATCCAGCAATGCCGCAGAGGCTCCTGGTCCCTCCATTTCTAGGTTTTGTTTTGCAAGGCATCAGCCTCATCCTCTGTGTTGCTCCTGATCCACGGTGGCTGCTGTCATCCTGTCATCAAGACATCAAGACCTGTAGGGGCTCACTTTTCCTCCCGCAAACATAGAACCAAACTCTTGCACTTTATGCAAGTGATCCAGTTCGGGTCAGATAACTACTCTAAACCAATCACTGTGGTCAAGGGGAAAGGACTTTACTAGGTACCTTACCCTAGTCCAGGTCAGAACTGAGTGATGCACAGTGGTAGTCATTTCCAATGGCAGCACTTGGTGATATTGACAGGCTTTGGCAAAATTTGATCATGAATCTGTTCTATTTGGTATTTGAAAAAAGGACTGACTTATCTTTTAGGAGACTGAGTTGGCTTCAAATTCTTTAAATTGATCAGGACAAAGGCAGAAACAGGCGAAGGGAGAGATGTTGCTTCCTGAGGGAGACCCTGGACTTCCTATTAATAGGATATGTGAGATGTCAAGTAATGGTAAGAAAAAAACAGTTAAAATGGAAGATTTGTAGCCCTAACTATAATCTGGTTTTCTGCAGTAGGTCATAGAAGTTCCAGTAGGCTACTGCTTGGACATGTAAGTTTTGTGAAATATACAAGATTTATCCATTAATTGTGCATATTGGTTGGTACACACCCTCTTCTGTCCCTAAAAACTGGTGGAACCAAACTGTTGAGAAGCAGGCAGGTCGCATCCAGCACAAGATGGGATTTGTATTCACTGTGCTGTGTGCAGGAGCTGCCAGCCCTAGCAACTATGGCTGGACTGGGTTATGTCTGAGTTAAGGGTGAGAGAAGACAAATGCTTAGAGACATATTCAACTAAAGAAAATATACAGGGAGAGGAACAGGGCCTGGTATTATGATCAGAAAAGAGACTGAGGCAAAATAGAAAAGGAGATGGTGGGACATGAAAAGCTGCTATATGGAAGTGGTCTTCGGCATCCCAGAGCAACCTTCTGCTGCTGCCAGTCAGGATTAGTTGTTTGTTAGGAGGACCTTACTTCTATCACTCTACACTGATCATACCAGTTCACGGAGCAGAGACTGGAAAGCATTCTGAACCTAGGAAGAAGGAAATGCTCAGTCTCCACTGCCATTTCTCACTGGCCCAGACCAGGGCCTTGACTGTGAGGTGCTGAGTCTGGGGGAGTCGTTTCCTGGCCATGATGAAGCCAGGGGTCGGTATGTGTAGACAGTGTTAACGAGGCCACCCAGTGCAGTTACCAGGCCAGCATCCATCATGCAGCCTCTCACAGCAAGACCAGTGGGCTGTAACGCTGTATTCATTTTCCAGAGCTGCCATAACAAAGGACCACAAACTAGATGGTGGCTTAAAACAACAGAAATGTATTGTCTCACAGTTCTGGAGGCTAGAAGTACAAAATCAGGATGTCAGGGCTAGGTTCCCTCTGAAACCGGCAGGGAAACACCCTTCCTTGCCTCTCTCTGGCTTCTGGTAGTTTTCTGGGAATCTTTGGCATCCTTTGGCTGGTGGTTACATAACTCCAGTCTCTGCCTTCATCATCTGTCACGTGGGGTCCTCTCTGTGTCTCTGTCTTCACATGACTTTCTTCTTATAAGGACACCAGTCATAAGGGCTAGGGACCGACCTCACTTTAATATGACCTGAACTTAAATCATTACATGGGTAACAACCCTATTTCCAAATAAGGCCACATTCTGAGGTTCTGAGGTTAGGGCTTCAGCATATATTGCTTGGGGAGGACACAATCCAATCCACAACAGATACTAACTGAAATGAAGGAATTTTAGCAAAGCAAAAAAAATAATGCCTATCACATGGAAGCAAAGATACATATTTGTTCTCTGAATCTGGAATGCTGCAAAAATTGTGTACCTGTATGATTTAAATCTAGATCATTCTGATGTCATCAGGCTATCTCGGTTCAGTCAATGGCTCTGCAGAGAATCCCTAAGTCAAGGCTCACTGATGGCTCTTCAGCATACAGAGGGTAAAGCTCAAGAAACTATATTCTGATGCCAAGCATTTGGATCAAGTTTGGTTAGTCAAAGAAGAAGAAACAAGAGAATAGCAAAATCAAATAGAAAATCACTAGTCCTGAAGCCTTTCAAGTTCATTAACTGTGCAATGAAAAAAAACAGCAACAATATTTGCTATCTTAATAGCATCGTTAGCTTTTTTAGAAAATGGGGAGAAAAAGTGAGGGGTAAACATGTCTAAGATTCCAGATCAAGATAAATTTTGTGTTTCTGTCTTTATAGGTATTTGCATATTTTTAAACAAAGTTTGTCTTCTATTTATTTATTTATTTTGGAAAGAGAGTCTGTTACCCAGGCTGGAGCGCAGTAGTGTGATCGTAGCTCACTGCAGCCTCAACCTTCTGGGTTCAAGCAATCCTTCCACCTCAGCCTTCTTAGTAGCTGGGACTACAGGCATGTGCCACCACACCTGGCTAATTTTTTGTATTTTTTGTAGAGACAGGGTTTTGCCATGTTGCCCAGGGTAGTCTTGAACTTGTGGGCATAAGCGATCTACCTGCCTCGGACTCTCAAAGTGCAGGGATTACAGGCATGAGCCACCTCACCTGACCTGTCTCTTGAATATAGATAGATGAATGGACAGATAGATCGATCGATAGATACACACACACACACACTATGTACATTAAAAATATTCTCCTTTAGATAATCTTGGTCAATCAAAGCACAAATTCTCACATAATATTTAAACTAATTTTCAGCTTTAATTTCAAAATCAAATTCACAAGGGATTTTAAATGTATATGTGTATGTATGAAATAGATCAAAAATGTAAATTAAAAGCCATTCTGTGAGACTAAACAGAGAAGGAAATTTTTTTTTTTTTTTTTGAGATGGAGTCTCACTCTATTGCCCAGGCTGGAGTACAATGGTGCGATCTCAGCTCACTGCAACCTCCACCTCCCAGGTTCAAGTGATTCTCCTGTCTTAGCCTCCTGAGTAGCTGGGATTACAGGTGTGTGCCACCACACCCAGCTAATTTTTGTATTTTCAGTAGAGATGGGGTTTCCCCATGTTGGTCAGGCTGGTTTCGAACTCCTGACCTCGTCATTCACCTGCCTCAGCCCCTCAAAGTGCTGGGATTACAGGCATGAGCCACCACACCTGGTCAGGAAGTTTTTTATAACAATAAGAGTAGGCCTGTGAAATTTAGTCACACTCAAAGGCATTGTCTGATTTGTTTTTCAAATGTCTTTATTAGAATGTAAAATAAGATATTTGATTGTTTGATATGGTATTCTTTAAAGAATACCATACTGAGAGAATACACCTAAGTGACTGGTACTGGATTTAGAGTCTGTCTTTCTACAATTCATTTAATTTCATTTATATAAACTCTGATGTCGATTCCTGCAACAACTATAGATTCTGAAGCAGGCTCCCCAGTCATCAACACAAGTTCTGCACACCAAGCAATCTGGCCTTGAAGGAGCATAATGGCTTTAATGAGTAGGAAATCACTGAGGAATTCTGACACATGGTGATATGCTTAAGCAATTAGGCCTGTCCTTCGCTAGGAGGCTCTGCTTTTAATATGACAATGAAATTGACTATGTCACTTCAACCTTCTAATGGCTTGAAGCAACTTTGCTCATTGCCCATCAACACCAGTCTGAATCTTACTTTCCAGGGAAAGCACTTGGCTGCAGGCTGACTTGAATTTGTGTTCGGGATCAGCTGTAATCACATGGGCGTGATTTATTGGTTTTCTATCTTGTGCTTTCTGTTTATACTGAAAATATGCAATTTGTTTTCCTTCTGAAACCATCAAAGAGAATTATTTTAAATTGATGCCTGCTTTACTCATATGGGTGGCTCAACCTGTCAATGATCAGAAAGTCACTTAAATGCATAACGCATGGCAGCCCCCTCCCAGCCCACCAATTATTTGGTCTAGACTGTTATTAACACTGACTTTCTTTATCCATGTCCCCACCATCTGATGCCTCTGGAAGATGCTCAGAAATATGGCAAGAGGTAGAGGAAGTGAGTCTTGGAGTTTTTATTGGTTGAGTAACCAAAAACAATGTACCATGGTCAAAACAGTCAGAACTCTATAGACAGCCTACAGATTTTAAGATTTCTAACAGAAATAGTTGTGTGAAAAATGACTCACCCTACTATAAAGTAGAAATGCTGTCAGCCCACAGATGACCAACTCTGCCAAATACATTTCTATTGAGTCACAAACATGTATTAGGCACCTGTGCTGTGTACTGGCATTGCAGTGGTAGATCAGACAGAATATGCAATTCCTAGTCTTAGGGGCATATGATCTACAAATAAATATTTGGTTCCTACCTCCCCACCCACCTCACTGTATTCCTTTTTTCTATCCATTGTGTGCCTGTCTCATTTTTGATTTACCTATCTTTACCCCAGCTTGGTATGCAACTAAGCTCAATATACATTTTTTATTTGAAAAGACAGTGATTTGTAGATAACAGATAGCACGACAAAAATGAAGATTTTTTTCAGCTTATAAAAGCAATACCTAATTACTGGGGGAAAACCGTGGAAAACAAATAGAACAATAAAAAATAAATAAAAATGTATTGCAATCCTGTCTCTGAGAAAATCTCACTAAACCTTTTGGTGTATTTCCTTTCAGATTTTTACCTTATTACATCTATATTCTTTTTTTCACTTAATGCAAAGTTTTTCACTTATTTTCTTATATGTTTAAAATTATTTTTTAAAAATCATCTTATTAACTAATAATTTACCATGTATAATTTATTTAATCATTCTCAAAAAATTACTATAATACAGAGTAGTTCAATTTAAAAAAATAGGAAAAAAGGCTTTATTTTTGTGAAAAGGTCCTTTTAGTAAAAGGTTAAAAAAAAAAGATATCTACTTTCTTTTTTTTTTAAAGTGCCTTTTAAAAGCCATTACACAAATCAAGATACATTCTTTTTTTTCTTCCCTTACCATGGCATCTGTATAATGTCTATTGAAGCCCACCTTTGACATTTATGATTGTAGGTATAACACAGATGGTAGGGAAGGAGACATAGGCCAGAGAGCTAGTTCACATCTGCCCTGGGGAGCCAATTTACTCTGTTGTCGTAACGGTACCTCAAGGCTCTGTAGTAAACACTTGTCTAAGGTCTAAGACATAGGATACAGAAAATGGTAAAATAAAAGCCAATTACTAGGTGGCAGAAAAAAGGAAAAAGAGAAAGAAGGGAGAGAAGATGAAAACAAGGAAGGAAAGGAAAGGGAAGGGAACGGAAGGGAA
>NW_012115322.1:2093706-2141115 GCF_000951035.1 Colobus angolensis palliatus | reverse complement strand
AAGGAGGAAGGAATGAAAGAAAGAAGGGAGAGAGGTAGAGAAAAGGAAGGAAAAGAAAAGAGAGGAGGGGAGAGAAAATGAGAGAAGGAAAAGGGGAAAGAAGGAGGGGAAAAAGTAGACATTTGTCAGCTGTGACTCCAGAACCAACTTGCTATTGTGACTTTAGGTGAAATAATTATCTTCCAAAACCTGCAGTTTCCCCCTGTATAAAATGAACACAATAATAGTACATATTGAATAGTGTCAGATGATTAAATGAGTAAAGTTAAATGCCTGACACATCTTAAAACCTAAACATAGGCTGGGCACAGTGGCTCACTCCTGTAATCCCAGCACATTGTAAGGCCGAGGTGGGTGGATCACTTGAGGCCAGGAGTTCAAGACCAGCCTGGCCAACATGGTAAAATCCTGTCTCTACTAAAAAATACAAAAATGAGCCAGGCATGGTGGTGTGTGCCTGTAATCCCAGCTACTCAGGAGGTTGAGGCAGGAGAATCGCTTGAAACCAGGAGGCGGAGGTTGCAGTGAGCCGAGACTGCACCACTGCACTCCAGCCTCAGTGACAGAGTAAGACCCTGTCTCAAAAAAAAAAAAAAAAAACCTAAGTATATGCTAATTATTAATATTATTGCCATTATAGAAAAACATTTTTTTCAGATGGAGTCTTGCTCTGACATTCAGGCTAGAGTGCAGTGGCATGATCTTGGCTTACTGCAACCTCCATCTCCTGGGTTCAAACGATTCTCCTGCCTCACCCGCCCAAGTAGCTGGGACTGCAGGTGGGCACCACCATGCCCGGCTACATTTTTATATTTTTAGTAGACAGGGTTTCACCATGTTTGTCAGGCTGGTCTCGAACTCCCGACCTCAGATGATCTGCCCACCTCAGCCTCCCAAAGTGCTGGGATTACAGGCGTGAGCCACCGTGCATGGCTGGAAATGTTTATTTTAAAACAAAACTGCAAACCTAGATTTGACATTTCCTCTCCAAGATGAATATACCTGTACAATTCTATTGATAATCAATCAGATTGCCTTAACCAAATAATAATATAAATCTTGTGAATGGACGTGCGTGTTTTATCCATGGTCTGCTTGAACAGCCCCATAGGTATACCATTAAGGATGGTGTTTCCTGGGCTTCATCCAGATTTCCTGGTTCAGAATCAGATGGGAGAAAGTAGAGATCCAAAACTCAACCTTCTTAAACCTATTTCTTAGGTGATATTATGCATGCCAAAGTTTGAGAAACTCTGAAACATCTTTGCCTAGAAAAAGTTTAAACAGAAATCTTTTCTGTAAATATGGTAGCACTGCTGCAGCAGATTCACAGTGAGTGCTGTTTATGAAAATGTCAGTAGACAGGGTGAATTCCACATAGACTTCTGTGAATTATTTACAGAATAACTAGTAGAGACTCAAGAGTTTTTATATAACCTTTCTGTATACCAAAATATCTTCTGAAATTACTGTGGAAGAATTTCAACAGTCATAGACCAACCACATATATCCGCAGGCACCACCACCCGTGACCACACACACACACACACACACACACACACACACTCTCTCTTTCTCTCTCTCTCTCTCTCTCATTCTTGACTGAGAATAGTAGCCTGGATGTGATCATTACCCCTGAAATCTTCACTGATTTCAGTGGGGGGTAAAAATCTAGCAGTCTAAATAAATTATCCTTCTTACTTTTACTCACTTTATATGAAATTAAACATACATTCTTCCAAAAAGTATATTGCTAAAAGGGAATTGTAGAATCAAAATTGCAAAGCTATATAGGACATTAAAAACACTTTGGTTGTTAGTCAATATTGTTCAGGGCTTATTACTCAGGTTCTGTAGCAAGACTGCCTTCCAAGTGCTGGCTCTGTTATTATTGGGTTTAGGCCCATGATCTCACTGTGCCTCAGTTTCTCAGCTGTACTGTGAGGACTACTTTACTCCCTATTTCACAGGTGTTGAAAGGATTAAATGAGTCACTATGTATAAGATGCTTAGAATTTTGCTGACAGATACTAAGTACTCAGAAAATGTTTATTATTATCAACTCTTCTTATTTAATTCAATGATCTCATCTTACAGCTAAGAGAGTTCACTGAGGACCAGAGACACAAACAATTTACCCAGGTCACATAGGAAAGCCAGGAGCAGGACCTGGATTGCAAATTCTAAGTTAAATATCTTTCCAAATGTGCCTTGCTGAATCCTTGGAAGATAATTCTCTTTTTGTTGATTTATATCTAAACCTCACCCATTGCCTTGAAATCTATAAGCCACCATATGAACAGTTAAAAATAACTTTACTTCCCAATGACACATCCAAAAACTATCACCACCATCATTTCTCTGTTCATGAACAAGATAATTTCCTCAATAATTTAATTCAGAAGGAATTTTTACAAGTCTCATATCTTTAGAGCTGTGAAAGCACATATTGATGTTATTGAAATATGGAAGCAGAAAATCAATGTGGAAAATGAATTGTGGTGTAGCCTTGCTGCGGCTCATAACTGTATTCTTTTCATGTATGCTAATTGCTTGATCACCTATTAGAGCTCAGGCCTAATTTTATTCATAGTTTTTCATCCTTCCTCTGGGAAATGTATGGATGGTTCTGGCACACATCTCCTTCTCTTTTGAAATCCCTACGACCAACAATCCATTTAATTATTTTTAGTAATGACTTTGGTGAATGCATTAGACATACTCTGATTTTGCAGCTCATTCTGGATTTGGTTGTTTTGCTATTGCTAAGTTAGAACATCATCCCCAGTGCTCTCTTTTGGCAGTGTTTTGGTAATGCCTGAAAGACACTTTGGGGATGCTCTGAGATGCATGTTAGTTTTCTTTCCCCATTCCAAAACAGTGTTTATGGCTTCAGGTCTATTTCTGCCTCTGGGTTACAACCTCAAGAGAACCAGAGGTTGACAATTTGGTCACATGGTGATGCAAACAGAAATGTTGTTTTAAGTATCCTTCTTCACCCTGACTTCTTCCATGTCCTTCATTTTGGTTCCTCCTATTTCAGTGACCCACCCAGGCCTTTCATGTCCTTAATGGATACAGTAACTCTTTCTTTACTTCCCAATACCCACAACAAGAAATTTTTCCTACCTCTATAAATTACTCCCTTAAGGTTATGATAGTAACTAAAGCTAATTATATATATTAATATTTAGAGCATTTAGAACAGTCCCTAGCATATAGTAAATGATATATAATATTTGGTAAATACAAATTAATAGCCAGGCACCATGGTGCACACCAGTAGTCCCAGCTGAGGAGCACAACAACTAAGGTGGGAGCATCACTTGAATCCAAGAATGTGAGGCCATTCCGGGCAATATGAGTTCCCATCTCTAAAAAAAAAATTTTTTAATTTAAAAAATTAAAAAAGAAAATGTTTTAAGGTAAATCTATTAAATAACTTATAAGTTCTTCCATAAAAGATGTGCTTGTTTCAAAACAAGGAGTTTTAATAACATAACCCAAAGATAACCCAAAGGGTAGGAATTTTTATACTAAGATCACAACGTAGAAATTTTGGTAATCCTAAAAATACATTTGATAGCAGCTACTTTTGTCAACTGTTTTAGTTCTGGGTTACATCCCCCAGAATGTGAGCAGAGACAATGGAGAAGTAACACTTCCCACTCTCTTCACTCTACCTTTCCACTGCCATAGACTCTCACATTTCTCTCACTTTAACAGAGCCTGACTATTGAAACCTTTTAACTCTTGCCCTTGCTCCATCACCGTTCTCTCATATATAGTTAGGTTGTCTTCCAGGAGCTCAGGTCTGGTTATACCGTGATGCTTGTCTACATGTGACATGGGCAAAAATGGTGATCAGATCTTGTATCTGAGAAGGTCGTAACTTTTCTACAAAGGGAGCCACAATCTCAATGATAGTCATCATATTAAAACACAGAATAATAATTTGCCCTCTTATTCTTATTTCTTAGGTGATTTTATATTTTGGATTATCTTATTTCCTCTTCTCCCTCATCTCAGCAGTAGAAATAGAAATATGTATAAAATGTTTTAGAAGCAGAATGAAGGAAAAAATTATTTCTACCTGTTTGGGTTCAAGATAGTTTTTAAATGGAAGAGATGTGAGTTGAGCCCTGAAGGAGGGGTCAGATTCTGTGAGTGCCAGATTGAGGACTTTCTAGGTAGGGGAAATTTCCAGTCTGTAAGTTTGATTTCAGGAAAGACTTGTGGTAGGCAGAATAATGACCAGCCCAAAGATATCTACATCCTAATCCTAAATCCTTGATCCAAGGTTTTAGCCCATGCAAGACTTCTGACTTACAGAACTATAATGACAATAAATTTATGTTATTTTATGTCACTCACTTTGTCACAATTTCTTGCCACATCAAAAGAAAACCAATAAAAATACTGTAATTTAACCATAATAAAAGTCATGTCCTCCTTGCAACACCCCTCAAGTAGGATTTATATCTGTGCAGAGAGAATAAGGAGGCAGGAGCAAAGGCATCCTTTTGTTTTGAGGTTTCCTCTGCTTTGTCCCAAGCACATTTTCCACTCAAGTTGAAGTTACTTGGGTAAACGATGTGCTTTCCTTTTCTTTGGCAAGAGGAAGGCTCTGCCAGGTGGATAGACTAATGTCTCTGAGTAATTTTCCAGCCACGAGCTTTACCCCCACTTACTGCAAGCTCTTCAGCTTGGAGGCCAAACCAACCCCAAGAGACCAGTTCAGAAGTCTACACTCCTTCATTCCTCTGGGCTCCCCAGCATGCACTGCTTTGCTGGTTTCTGACTCCCTCCTTCTTCTTGCGACTTGGGAAGTGTATATTCCCCACTCCTCACTCTTATCTGGGTTTCCAATCATTGCTTCAACTTAACTTCTGGAATGAAATTGGTCATAGCCTAGCTTCCCTTCAAACACCCAGCCGGAGATAAGAGATTGAGTGCAGGTAGTCACCCTAGGGAAAAGTCATGGGGGCTTAGGAAGAGTGAAACAGGAAGGTGAGAAAGGAAACTCAAGGGTGTATAGCAAGCTGATCGTCGCTGTGGACAACCGAGCCTCAATCCCCACTAACAACTAAGAGACAGAGGGAGCTGTCCCTACGGTTGTGCACGCCCAAGTTTGTGCAAGCTTCGAAATGGCTGCTTGGCCCCAGCAGATGTCCCATGAGGTGATAGGCTGCAAGCTGAAGAGTGGTCCAGCTGTGAGGGGATCCCAGTTGCACCCACTTGCAGCTGGTTGTCATAGCAGTGGCTGGAGTAAAGAAGAAGGCTGGCCTCTCATCATGAGAGGCAAGGCATTGAGACCCTGACACAGGTGGCCTCCAGCATTTTGATTGCCGGTCACTGACCTGTGTTGTCACCCAAACCTTCATTTTTCACATTGCCTGACTCACCCAGATCACATCCCAACCATGTTTCCAGTGCACCATCCTTGGCCTCAAGGCTTCCCGAGGGCCTTCTGTAAATATGGCTCTCAACTAGGCCCCACAAAACACAGGAGACACTGTCCCTGCTCATCACAACAAAATATATTGTCTGCTATGAAGTGCATGCTTATTCACAAAAACAGACTCACATCCTTCCAAGGCATCCACTTCCTCTAAACCAAGAAAAAGACAAATGCAGCCACCCTGCCATTGTCTCTCAATAAGAAAATGCAATAAACAGATAAAGAAAGCTTGGTACTTTTCAATGTGCCCTTTCACAGTATTCCATTTTTCTCTGTGTTTCTTTAGAGTGTCCTTAAAGAAAATTATAGATTTGGTAACTCTTTTGACACAAAAGACCAAAAAAGCCATAATGTTCTTGCTCAAAGCTGTTAGCTCCTTTGGGTCTTACTGAAACAAGCAAACAAGTCCAACTGAAGGATCAATTTTAACATTCTTTTTTTCTAAACATTCTTTGAAGCTAATATTTAAGGGTCTTAGCAGAGGCTAACAGCAGTAAATTGAGAGTTTATGTGAATTTGGTGATATGGAATTATTCAACTGATTAGCCCACCTGAGCTGAATTTCATGACCATCATCCTATTTGAAAAAGTCAGCTTTATTCCCTGTGTCCCCTCAGAGGGTTTCTCTGCAAATGCCTTAAGCAGCATCCTCCGGCACTGAAACAGTGGCTCCCTTGCAGCAGGCTGCTGCCATACACAGCTTTTGATCTAACGACTCATGCCAGACCATGTGCAAAGCTGCTATGCTAATTTCTTTCCTCTGAGCATTCTGTGTCCCCAGTGGCAGGCACCATACAACGTTCAGAAGCATTTTCTTTAACTGGTACATGAAGCTCAGAAGATTGCTGTTAATTGCATGGTACATATTGATTACCCTTGCTCCTGGAGTTCATAATTTTGCATATTGCAAGTCAAACTAGGCCTATCCTGACTTTTCACAAAGAACCAGCCTTTACATTTTTCAGTTCATTTTGCTTCCTTTCTTCCTGCTGTTCTCTCTCTCTTTCTCCTTTACCCTCTGCCTCCTCCCTTTCTTTCCTATCTTTATTTCTTCTTTCTTCCCTAACTCTCTTGCTTCTTTCCTTCCTTTCTTTCCTACTTTTATTTCTTCTTTCTCATTCTCTGCTACACACATACAGAAAACTCATAATGCTGTCTCCCTATTTCTCATTCACACATAAATGAAAAACTTCCTGGTGATTAAGACAATTCTATTTAAAAAGCAGACATCAGATTCATCTTATATTCTTAAATGTCATTTCTAAATGTCATCAAGCATTAAACTGGATTTTATTTTTAAATACATGTTTTTGAGAGAAGAACAAAGTATTATTTATCAATTAATTAGCTGCCTGGTATGTTCAAGAAAAGTGGTGGAACATTCACTAGTAAATCTATAAAGCAAAAATCCTTGGAGAAGCTCATGTGCCATGTAATTAGAGTTAATTAACACATTTGCTAATTGACTATTATTTAGCACTCCAGCTGCTGAGGAAAAATCCATAGGCCCATTAAATATTAATTAGCAAAAGTCTATTGTCTGATCCTGTCAGCTTCTGTACTGAGGAGATTTTACAAACACAGCTTTGTTAGGCTGGATACAGAGCAACACACAGTAGATAGCTACTGAGGAATAAGAAAATGAGAATCTCATAATAAGCACATAGTCCTGTATTTCTTTCAGTTACTTTTTCCTCATTCAGTTGATTGTATTACCGAAAGTACCAGAAATAGCATATTCATGTCGGTTTGCAGAGCTACCAACAACCTTGAAATTTATGTGGCTCCCATTGTATTAAATTCTTGGTATTTTCTGGGCAGCCTATGTGACATACCCTTTAAAAAACTAAAGGAAAGCTCACCTATTGCAGAAAAAAAAAATGCTCTCCATAGCTTTTTTAAAAGTCATCCAGTAGATCCAATGGTACCTTTATGGCTTTTAATAAACGTATTATTGAGAAATAATTCACATACCATACAATTCACCAATTTAAAGCATATAATGCTATGGCTTTGGGGATGTTATATTATTAACTTTTAAAATGTTTAAAAATTAATTTAATTTAAAATATATATAACAAAATCTGTCATTTTAGCCATTTTAAATGTATAATTCAGTGGCATTACTTACATTAATAATGTTGTACAACCTCTCCATACATTTTATTAGATTGACTTCAGTCTCCTTGTGACTTGTGACTAAGGCACAATCTAGGAAACCATCCACTGGCCCTTCCTACTCTAAAGAGCTGCCGCTCCATTTCCATGCAGCAAAAATGTATCACTGCTCAGTCGGCAGTACAGCAGTACGACCCTTGTGAAAATTGTTCTCTGATCAGAAACGACTGTCTGTAGCACTTATCCTGTTTTCTCCCTTCTTAGTTAACTCTGGCTGTAATGTTCACATTTGGCCAAGTAGTTGTTCTGAACAAGAGCCATGTGCCCTTTCTCCTGCCTCCCAGGTGAGAGTCCCTGGCAATCTCCAGTTTGGTCAAATTGCTTGAAGCATCTCCAGGTATCCCAAGATTTCATGTGACCTATACTTCTTTTTCTCCCTATTATCACACAAAGGTCACCTCATCATTTTTCCACAGGAGGCCTAGTATGACAACAATCACATCAGAGTCATCACAATGAATGTAATAATTTTATTTACTAGCAATGTAGCATCCATTTTCAGGAGTTCTGCAGAAGTTCCCCAGGTAATTAACTGCTTTCTTTCTTCCTTTAGCAATCCTGGAAATACCAAATACAGGGAACAGAAAAGCTTGCACTTTCCACAGAATTCTATTAATATGTTTGATTTTTATTAAAAGAAAACAAAACACCTTCCAACAGTATCAATTTTGTTGTTGTAATATGAAGCTGGAATAATAATAACTAAAAATTATTTTTAAATTGTGAAAGATTTCCGACAGGCACTAAGGCTAAGTGACTCATATTACATCTCATTTAATTCATAAGAGCCACAGTGGTTATAGATTATGATATAGCTGTTAGGAGGTTCAGTGTCACATGGATTCACACATTTTTGTGGGATTTTCTTTATCTATTGTACTCATAAATCATACCATCATTTTGTATCCCATAAATACATACAATCATAAGTGGTCAATTTACAATAATTTGTTTTCTGGTTCCTCTACTTAATATCTATGATCCTACAAAAGGTTTAGGAGGATGCCAGGAAAACACAGGGGGAAAACTGCACAAAATTGATCTGGGCAATGGTGTTTTGGAAAAAGTGCAGGCAGCAAAAACAAAAATAGACAAATAGGATTATATCAAACTAAAAAGCTTTCTATACAGAAAAAAAAAGTAACAGTTTGAAAAAACAACCTATAAATGGGGAGAAAACATTTGCAAGTCATACATCCAATAAGGGGTTAATATCCGAAATACAGAAAGAACTCAAACAACTCAATAGCAAGACAACCCAATTTTTAAAAATGAGCAAGAGACTTGAATAGACATTTCTAAAAAATACATATATACACAAATGATCAACAGATATAAAAGATGTTGAATACCTACTAATCTTTAAGGAAATGCAAATTAAAACCCACAATGAACTATTTATTACCTCACACCTGTCAGAATGACTATTATCAAAAAGACAAAAAAAAGAAAATTGTTGGTGAGAATGTGGAAAAAAAGGGAACCCTTGTACACTGTTAGTGGAAATGTAAATTAGTGCAATCATCATGGAAAATACTGGGAAGATTCTTTAAAAAACTAAAAACAGCACTGGCAATCCATCTTCTGGGTATTTACTTAAAAGACTTGAAATCAGTTTGTCCAAGAGATACGTTCACCCCATGTTCACTGCAGCACTATTCACAATAGCCAAGTTACAGAATCAATCTAAATGCTATCAACAGATGAAAGGAGAAAGAAAACATGGTAACACATAAACAATGGAATACTATCCAGCCTTAAAAATCACTCCACCGCACTCCAGCCTGTATGCCAGAGTGAGAGACCCTGTCTCAAAAAAAAAAAAAAAAGAAGACTATTCTGTCATTTGCAACTACAACATGGATGGAATTGGAGAATTTATGCTATGTGAAATAAGTCAAGCACAGAAACACAAATACCACATGTTCTCACTTATATGTGGAATGAGAAACAATTGAACTCAAAGAAGCAGAGAGTAGAATGGTGGTTACAGAGGCTGGGGGTTGGGAGAGAGGCAAATGGAGAAATGATGGTCAAAGGACACAGTCTCAGACAGGAGGAATACGTTTTTGTTTTGTTTTGTTTTAGATCTAATGCCCAGTTTGGTGAATATAGTTGATAATAGTGTATTATACATTTCAAAATTACTAACAGTATATTTCAAATGTTCTCACTACAAAACAATGATAGATATGAGATAACAGATATGTTCATTGACTGGATTTAATTATTCCACATTGTATTCCTAAGTCATAGCATCACTTTGGACCCCATAAAATATATAATCATAAAGGGTGGATTTATCATAATTTGTTTTAAAGTGATTGATATACCCATATTGAGAAATACAATGTTGAAAAACCAGGGCTCCATGTACCACAGATCATCTGTTGATTAGTAAATGAGACTTCTAGTGGATAGATGCAGCAATTACATTAGTTATGAAATGATGGCTAATATCTAGGTTTGCAAAAAAGTAATCAGGAAAAAAAAACAAACACTGCTGATTCTACCCTTGAGGTAAGACTAACCACAAATATAGGCAGAGTGAAAAATACCCAATCTAAGGTGAATTTTGGCATACCAGAAAGGACCACTGCCTAACCAGCACCCCTGTCCTCTCTCTGGTTTATGCATAAGATTTTACTTCAGAAAGTGTTATTATAATTCCCATGTAATTGTGAATACAATAAATAGCAAGGCAGCAAGAACATTTAAGATCCCAAATCCTACTATTTGAGTTGGAGGCAAGGAGGAAGGGAAAAGAATTGGAATATTAGAGAAAATTGTTTTGGGGATAGGGTTCATTCACCAGAGACCCCTCTCTTTAACTAACTATGATGCTCTGCAATGATTTCACATCTGGCTCAAGGTCTTCATGGAGATGTTAAACACAAGTATGCATTATTGTGTCTGAAGATGATGATACAAAGCAAAGTTTATTATTCAAAGTAATATATAATATGAAAATGTTTCTGCCTCCTAAAAAATTCATTTGGAATAAGCCTCAAAAAAAAAAAAAAAAACTAAACTAAAAATTGTGTTAGAGTTCAAATCAAAGGTTTGTGCCCAGAGGAAATATATCTTTACTACTAAGTAAGACTTACATCTCAAATCAGGATACCAAGCAGCAGTAGAAGGCAGGTGGGATATCTCCATGAACAGATTTTAGTCAAGAAACCTTATCCTGGGTGGAGGATCTGACAGCAGGAACTAACGGAGAAACTTCTGGTATCACTGTCACAACTACAATCTGTTGAATACAGCAATCACTTGACTGGAGAAATGGTTCATGTCGGCCACCAAGATGCAACGATGCAACAATGACCCATACCATATTCCACGCCTGAATTTCACAAGGCGTGACTCTGCTATCTGTTCATCTTCCCATCAGCCTAAATACTCTTGGACATCTGTTATTCAGTGGGGACACATTTCTTTGCCAGTATCAAATGGACCAGAAACAAATGATGACTTCCTTGTCCTTCCTCCTTTTCTTCCCTTCCCTGGAATCTAAAGGAGTAGATGGAAGAGGAAGAAACAGCAAAGTGCCTAATGCGACAGCTACATGCCACTGTCTCTAAATTCCATCTGTGAGGATTGGTTGATAATAGTGTATTGTACATTTGAAAATCACTAACAGAGTATATTTCAAATGTTCTCATCACAAAAAATAACAGGTATGAGATAATAGATATGTTAATTGACTCGATTTAATTATTCCACATTGTATTCACAAGTCATAGCATCACGTTGTACCCATATTAGGGAATACAATATTGAAAAATGAGGGCTCCATGTACCATAGATAATCTGATTAATTAGTAAATGAGTAAAAATGTACAATTATCACCATCCCTAACATGCACAATCATAATCCTGAGGAAAAGAAAGTTAGGGAGACATGAAAGTAGATTAAGTCTTATTCTCTCTATCCCCAACACAACGTTTGTTACATAACAACCTTGGGCAACTGCCACCAACAAAGAAAAAGAGCAAGTATAGAGATACGAGCCCTGCACGGTGGCTCATGCCTACAATCCCAGCATTTTGGGAGGCCGAGGCGGGTGGATCACCTGAGGTCAGGAGTTCGAGACCAGCCTAGCCAACATGGTGAAACCCCTTCTTTACTAAAAACACAAAAATTAACAGGGTGCGATGGTGCACACCTGTAATCCCAGCTACTTGGGAGGCCGAGGCAGGAGAATCACTTGAACCTGGGAGACAGAGATTGCAGTGAGCCGAGATCGTGACATTGCACTCCAGCCTGGGTGACAAAGCAAGACTCTGTCTCAAAAAAAAAGAAAGAAAAAATAGAGATATGGTTTTGGAAAGCACAGTACGGATAAAGAAATACAGATCCAGAGAATTGCCTCTTAAAAATCTGTTACCTTCTGTGACTCTACTTCAAACTAACAATAACATTAATTTATAAATGTAAATATTTTTCTATAACACACAGAATCTCTGGAGGACAAAATGTATTTCCCTGTTTCTGTATATTTAGTCACACAAAAAGCAATCATCATAGAACTGGTCTTAGGAACTCTCCTGGCCAGTAGAGAAAGGCAATGCTCCTCTCCCCATGTATCTATCAACAGTCATAGAATCACAATAGATGCTAGGAAGCCTTTTGAAACAAAGACTTAATGCTGTACACAATGGCTTTGGAGAGCTGCATAGCAGCCCCAAGAGACCCTGACAAAAAAAGAGATTGAAGGAGGAGCAATGGGAATGTCTGAAAGAGAATGCTCCAGGACGAAAGATGAAATCGCAGCGGGAACTAAACTCTTCAACAACCCAAGTAGTAGAGGATGATATTAAAAGACACTTCTAGGATAGCTTACACAGGCGCCTGTTCCACTTCAGCCATCCTGGAGTACCTGTTTATTGTGGCAGGCAGGGGCTCTGTGCGGTGAGAGATGGTCTCACTAAACGCTGAAGTGATTGTGAGCTCAGCCAGCTTTACGATGGTATTTCCCCCTCTTATTCCCTAGTGAGGGGAGCACAGAAGAGTGTTCTCCTTCTTTCCTCACTGGATTCCTGAGGCTGCACACTGACCATGCAGCTCCAAAGGCATCGAGACAACAGCTCTGGCAACAGAAGCAAATGCCAGCTTAGACCTCATGGCTCTGTTGGGCTTGGATGGAACAAAGTGTCCGAGTGGCCTTCCATGGCAATTAGTGAGGGCAAAGCTCATCTTTGGACTGTTACCACCTGTGTTTACTCCAAGAAGTGCTTGGGGAGGATTCTCTGCAAAAGACTAAACTCCCACAGCTAGACAGGTGGAAGTTGGAAGCCACCTGTAGTCAGGCATTTCTATGCATTTATACTCACCAGGCAATAAAACCAGAGACACAAGAATGGAATAACAAAAGTCTAAGAGAACTGCCTGATAGATTCCATGTTATTTTTAGTGACTCCACCTAGAATCAACAAAGTGGCAAGAATGTATTCAGAAATGCTCAAATGTGTAAAAAGCCCTTTAAACTTACTGATGTCTAATTTATACTCCAAAGGCCAGTTGTTGCTTAGGTTTTGGCCTCATGCTTATCATCATGTGTGAGTTTACGTTCTGTAAACAAGCATTTTTTTGTTACTTGAAAAGTTTAATGCCAAATGGCTTGGCATTATTTTATTCATTAAGCTTCCTTTTTCCATTTGAAGTCTGAGTGTATGCAGGGATACAGTTACTATTGTTGCCGTAATCTTTTATTCAAATAATCAGATAAATATTTCAAATGATACAGCGTGATAAAGGAAGCACTTCATTACCTTCAGGCTGAAGATTCCCACAGTGATAAAAGGAAGAGGAAAAAAATGTGAAATGTGCTGCTGTTGAAAATCTAACACAACCTCAAATGACTGGGCAGCTCTATAGCAAAGAGCCATTCTCACCCCTCATCATAGAAACGGTCATTAATGTTTAATACCTGCTGGAAGAGAGAGTGGCTTTGTGAGCTGTGGGCTGGGAGACTGGTACTGTCTTCTTTCCAGATATTTACGAAGCTTCGGGGCTAACGTAACATTTCCATTCCACTTGCTGCACTCCTCTCTATAGCTGATTCCTTAAAGGCAGAGGAACAGGTTGCTTTTCCCATCTGCTCCAAACCTCTGATCTCCAGGCTTGGCAAATTAGTTTTCAGATAAATAAAAAATATTTTGATAGTAAATCCTTGTTTATAATATCTCC
Organism: Colobus angolensis palliatus; assembly: GCF_000951035.1. Taxonomy (NCBI): domain Eukaryota; kingdom Metazoa; phylum Chordata; class Mammalia; order Primates; family Cercopithecidae; genus Colobus; species Colobus angolensis. The sequence continues at coordinate 2,127,283 of NW_012115322.1, read as the reverse complement.
CCGGGGAGGGAGTAATCAGTGTAGAATATCAGGCAGGCCATCAGTGTAACCACAATTTGAGTATTGCAATCTGGTCGAACATAATTTCTTGCCTTTGTTGTTGAGTATTTTCTATTTCTCTGTCTTTTGTTCTTTTCTTCAAAATTCCACCACCCAAATAATAATATTTTAGAGGGTTAATCATCATAAGGTAATCATAACCATTGGAAAAAAATATGATTTTGGCTTTTTTCTCACTTGTATAAGAAAATGAGTCTGAATTCATACACCAACAGTGTTATTCTTTGCAGTACTATAAAAACATGCAGTCTCTATATATTTCGATGACTGTATCTTTGTGACTGTTATATAAATATGTACACAATATTGTGCAAATACAAAAATTAGACCTCTTCATTTCTATTAAAAAATGAATAACTAGCATACGACTAAAGAATTATTTAGAATCATCCTAAACCAATTGATGTATTCATGTAATTTTCAAAAGAGGGGTTGTAGTAATGTTGACTTAGCTCTGACTATAATTAAACAAACTAAACCAATAAACTGTTCCCAATGCACTAGAAACTCTTTTACATTTCAGAGACTTTTGCTTTCAGAATTTTGGAAGGCAGATAAAGGCTGCTATAAAAGATACTACTTGCACAGAGATTCACAGTGGACAGGAGTTTATGTACCAGTGAGCAAAAACATAGGCAATAAAAAAGGGGAAAAGATGCCAATAAATCAATCAATGAAATAAATGGCATTACTGAGAAGAGGAAGTATAGTATTCTCCCCTTACCCCCACCTGAGCCCCAGTCACTCTTTTCCCTTAAAGCAATACTGAAGGCATGAACTGCAGATTCCTTTAAAAAAAAAGACAAAAAAAAGAAATCCAGGGAATTCTAGAACTAGCAGAGAGTATATCCTGAATGGTGGAGTTGCTGAGAAGAATTTATATTGCTGCCTACAACTGAAATCAGGAAAGGAGACTCACGGAACTTTCCCACAAGTCACTGTTGTCAGTGAGAGGAATATCCAGAAATTAGATTCTGTGTAGAATTGGAAATATTGGCCTCTTATAAAGATACTGACCTAATAAATATGTTCATTAAAAATGTTAACAATTTATATTTAGGTAGTCTGTGATTTAAAGGTTTTTTTGTTTTGTTTTGTTTTCAACAAAAACAAAATCTTGCTCATGTTTTAAATTTTCCATTGAGTGCTTGGGGAGAAAATAAATCATCAAAAACCAGTCCATTAAAGTAATTACCCAAAGAATTCCTTGAGAAAACAATAGCAGCACCAACAAAGAAGAATTGACATAGGTAATATATGAAAAAGGGATATTTTTAATCTACCTATTAGTAACAGAATGCATATAGGATGGAATAAGTAGAATGAAATTGAAGGGTAGCAGAATATGCCATCCCAAAATAGGCCATTTATTTGGCATAAGGATTATTTCAAGCCAAAGGTAAGATACAGAAACAAGAAAGGAAGAAACAGATACAAGAAAAGCTCTCTCCTCTCCCCCATCTGCCTACAGGCAGGGCATAAATTTGCAAAGGTACCTTTCCCCTCTCTTCCAGGAAGGACAGAAGTTAACATATCTGAGACCATGTCTAGACCCTCACCAGCCCTGATACCACACCAGAAAAGTCTACATCACAAACTTCACTAACTAGCCTTATCTACCATTATCCCCATATATCCCCATATATATGCCATTCCATGAACTATGTCCTAGAAGCTCAAGGTTCTTTTCCTTATTTTTGTCACTTCCCTACAATTTTATCATTTTTTAAAGATGATATATCAGGTCAAATTCTCACCACCCCTTCGAGTTACTCATCATTGAATACACCCGTGTGTGTGTGCACTATGCACACATTAATAAGTTTCTGTTTGTTCTTCTCTTGCTAATCTGTCTTTTCTCAGTCTAATTTATAGGGTCCCAGTAAATGAATCTTAAGTGAACAGCAGAAAAAAATATAAAATAAAAATGAATTTTTTTCTCCCCTACAGGATAAAAGGGCTGAATGACAGAGCAGCCATTTTGGAGAATGGAGCTGCTGGAAAAAGGAAAATAAAGGAAGGAATGCACATGGGAATTGATTCAGAATACAAGTCCTCAGAATCAGGTTGCTGATTTGAAATGGAGGTCAAGATGAGAAGACCAAATATCTTCTAGGACTTTTGTATATTATTTACATGGCTCTTATGGCCTTATTTCTATCACTCTTGTTGGAAAGTAACATTTCTGCAGAGTTCCTAGGTAGCTATGCGGGTATGTATAAGACAACATATTATTAAATAGCAACATAAAAGACAGCATATTAAATGTCCCTTTTTTCCAAGTGTCTGAGTAGCTTGCATTTATTTATAACTGAAAGCTACTTTTCTTGGCTAAATGAGATGGATACTGAAAAACGTAGTAATTTTAGGTCATTAAAATAACCCTAGTGAGCCCTTTGATTAGAAGTTTGCCAGGATTGAGGGTGATTCTCTTTTTAGGGCTTAGCTTTATTTCATTTCTCTGAAAATAACCAATAAACATGTATGAAGCCACATAAGTAAAGGTTATTTATCAAAAATACTGTATGTAGTAGTAAAAATTGGAAATAATCCAACTTCCCATCAATAGGGAGCTGGTTAAATAAATTACCATACGTCTATAATGTGAAATTCTATGCAGATGTAAGAAAGAATGACAAAGCTTTTGATGTACTGATAAAGATCTCCAAGATACATCATTAAGCAAAAATAGCAAAATAGAGAACAATCCATAATATGCTATACATTGTGTGAGAAAGAGAGAAAACAACAATATATGCATGCATTTACATGGTTGTGCCTAAAGGAATTCTGGAAGGATACTCATAATTACTAATAGGGTTACCCACTGGTACAGAGGAAAATGGGGCCGATGAGCTGATGAAGGTAAAGGTGGGAGCAAAACTTTTTCCTGCATACCATTTTGTACTGCATATTTAATCACGCAGGAGTATTCCCTATTCAAACATTGAAAATAAATAAGATGAAATAAAAATGAGATATAAGCTTCAATACACAAAGACTGCGTTTTAAATGTTTGTTGTTGCTGCTTTATGGTTGCTTTATAACTAAGAATATAACCATTTAGTTATTGCTTCCAGCCCTCTTTTTGGTACGATGTACTGCTTTCAAATGGCCATTCACATTCTGGGGGTAGACACAGGAAGTTTCTTCCATAAACTGATGACTGTTGCAACGAGTGAAAGTTTTCTGACCTTAGTAATAACCTCGCTTGCAACAGAAAAAATTGGCCATGGTGAGGCCCAACTGTAACTCCACTCAGTCATTGCAGGAGGTGTACTGGGAAGATCCTCCCTGCTCTTGAGTAGCAGCTTAGAGCACAGGTGGCTCCCTCTTCCAAGGGAAACCCTCAAAGCAACTTTGTAGGTGTTACATGTTTCATTTGTTGTTATGTGTGACATATATTGCTTATGGAAAGGGCTGCATATATTTATGGTGACTTATTTGTCATAGGTTTCTTAATTTTATTTTTTTTAAAGGAGAAAAAAAAATTCATGATCGATCAGCTAGAGTTATAGTAGCATTTTAGACCTTTGGTGGGAATTTGGTCAAAGTCTTTTACAATATCACTTTACGATCTCTGGTGCTTTCTTCCCAACTTTTCTCCTTAGAGATCTTTGTTCATACTTTTTTTTATTTTGAGACAGTGTCTTGTTCTGTCACCCAGGCTGGAGTGCAATGGCGTGATCTCAGCTCACTGCAACCTCTGCCTCCCCTGCTCAAGCAATCCTCCCACCTCAGCCACCCATGTTCATACATTTTAAACAGAAATTATTTTGAAAAGTGCAAACTCTTCACTTATCCTTAAAAAGTAATTCGAATCTTATTACTAGGATAGTAATCTTCCATGGTGTTTATTTGGCATCCATCTACTTTTATAATATATAAATTTGCCTATTGAGTGGCCTCTTTCCTTTGTCAACATTGATCTAGCTGGCAACTTTCAGGACCTTATAATTTAAATTGCAAAGGCTGGTTTCAAGGCTATTCCAGATGTATGGTGTAAGAAAACGAAGCAGAACTTATGGTATGCTATGTAAGGCAATTAGTTTGCTTTCATTGCAAGTAACAGAAAACCCAGCTAAATTAGTTTAAGTAATAAAGCAAGTATATGGATTTACTTAAATACAGATTACAACTGTAGTGTATGTAGGTTTGTGACATCATCAGAGTTCCATATATCTTTGTGTATAATTTGACTCTGCTTTCTTCTTACATCAGCTTTATTATTTGGCTGACTTAAAGTGGCAAAAATGGCAGCAGCAATTTCCAGCATCATGTCCAACACCTTACCATTTGGGCCAAATTGTGCTGCAGAAAAACAACTCCCACATCTCAATGGCTTATACCAACGAAAAAATTAATTTCAATTCACTGTGCATTTCCATTATAGGTCAACTCTGGCTCTGTTTCACACAGTCTTTTTTCTAGGACTCAAGCTAATGGAGAATCCCCTACCTGAGTCATTGCTAGTGTTACGGCTTAGGAGAAAGATGAACATGGATGGAGGTAATACATGATGGTTTTTAAAACTCCTACTCACACGTGGCATATATCACTTCCTTATACAAGTCATTGACCAAAGTAAGTCACACAGACAAGTCTGAAATCAACTCCTACACTATTCAACTGAGCAGGAAGCACCTTTGCCTTAGCATTCCAAAGTAAGTCTTAATACTCATACTGATTGGATTTACTAAATTTCCATGCTAAATTGTTAAATTAATTGTTGTGGCCAGAGGAACAGAAGGCTCTGATTGATTTAGCCTGAATCACAACATTCACCTTTGATATTGGGATTAAATTTAGCTTCTTTGTTCCCACAAGGATGACCCAAAGAAAACTGAAGGTCTTTGGGGCAAGACAGAAGAAAAGGTTGCTGAGAATAAAACCCAACATCTAGTATAATGTACACTATATGTTTAACAGTGTTTACATCAAAATTTTTGAGAGGCAAACTAATGATTGTTAAAAATTTAAACAAAGGAGAATTATATAATGCCACCTCTCCAAATTTGAAGCTATTATAAAACTGCATGCTTTCTTTTAGCAACAACAACATCAAAATTCAAATACCTTAAATGGTGCTTCAGTTGCTCCTTCTTAACCTAAGAACTGTTCCTTCTTAACCTAAGAACTGCTCCTTCTTAACCTAAGAACTATGTCTTAACCTAAGAACTTAACCTAACAACTGTGTTGATAATGACATTTTGTGAAAGGGAAGATACAAAACTCACCTCACATTCTCTTTAAAACTGAAACTGGGGACAAGTAAGTGGAGGAATTGAGAGACTTATTTATCACTGATAACACACATACTCATACAAAATGGAAATACATAAACTGTTAACATATTCTTATATATGATTCACTATGCAACGTCTAGAGAGTGTTATATGTCAATTATACCATGTATATGATTTCGTCTTAAGCAAAGCCTATTCATCTGCAATTAATATTTTATAGTTAGTGCTTAAAGATTGTTAAATAAAGTGTAGAACCTTAAGGCTTCAGAATGATTTGTCAGTTAATTATACACAGATGTTTAACTTTGCCAAGGAGCTGGATTGATGTGATTTTATCTTAGTTGCTATTTTTAAATTGACCCATATAGTGTGTGTATGTACACACACACACAGAGATATATATGAATCAATGATTCTTATATTCTCTTTGTGACAGATGAAGCTATTCAGCCCCGACACCAACTCAAGTCAAGGTACAAATAGGCATCAAAGTCCAAGGACAAATAATTAAAGATTCATTCACTCTATGATCTGTAATCCTGGTTGTATAAAAGTTAGTCTACCCATCCCCCACCTAGCTGAGTATTCCCAAAGAAAAGTCTTACTTAGGACTAGGTATGGTAGGTTAAAATGTGAATATCAAAGCAAATGAATTGCAATGTCAGTTATATAATAAGGGCCCTGTCACCTTGAGAGCTTCTCTTCCCACGTGAACACAAAGCAGTAATCAGCAGCTTTGGTAGCTGTGGCAACCACACCGCCAAGCCTGAAAAGCAAATGTTCTCTGTGCAGGTTTTGTGCCCCTCTGGCGCTTTGTAGATTCTGCTAATGTTAAAGCCTCCAGATTCTCCACTTGCTGAATTCATCCAGCAGGGAAAATTAGAGCTGTGATCAGGAAACAAAAGGAGGCTTGCTTTGTGTATGATAAAAGTAGGGAAACACCCTTCAGTTAAAGCAGAAATGCTCTTAATGGCCATCTACAACAGCATCACAAATAGTAGCAAATATTTATCATGCATATTGTTTGATTAAATTCTAAGAATACAGGGCCAGTTTACTAAGGTTAACCAACCACTGCATTAGTAGCTCCTAAAGCTTACAAATTTAGGATAAATATCAAAACATCTATATGTTATATAGAACCAGAATTGTATGCCATGGCAAAGAGTATTTATTGGACATGTGTTGAATATTATAATCAAGGAGCCTAGCATCAAATTCCAAATAAACCTATAGTAATTGTTTTGTTCAACAGAACATTGTGTTTATAAATAAACAGTTTTTCATTTACTTTTATCTTTTATATATTTTTAAATTTTTAAATCTTTTCTGTTTCTAGAAAAATAAGAAAGAGTATAAGACAAAGTAAAAAGGAAATACTCTTCCTGTCTAAGGGGTGCATCTAGATTTGTCAAAAATTTACAGTTTACTTACCTCACTACAGCTCAGGAAAGCAAAAAAGGCACTTGCCTCAGTCCCTATGACACATGCATGTACATGAGGTTTCCATTTCCATGTAGCTGCAGCTTCTCTTCTTCCCTACTGCCAGAATCCCTAGATTTGGGAAAGCAGTGACATGAAAGTCTTCAAATTATATTTCCCAACTTCCCTCACAGGAAATGGTGGCCCCACATTGGACAGCTCTTAAAAATACAGGGAAATATACGAAGAAATCTAGATGATCTCGGGGATGGTGATGACTTTTTGGATATGACATGAAAGAAAGAATTGATGAGTTGGACTTTATTAAAATTAAAAACATTCTGCTCTGTGAAAGACAATGTCAAGAGAATGAGAAGGCAAGCCACATATTGGGAGAAAATATTTGGAAAAGAAACCTAATAAAAGACCGTTATACAACAAATCTTGAGATGCAAAAAATTACCTGATGAGAAAATGGACCAAAGATTTTAACAAACAACTGACTCAAGAAGATACACAGATGACAAATAAGCATATGACAAGATGCTCCACATCATATGTTATCAGGGAAAGGCAAATTAAAACAATGATGATATACTACTACATGCCTATTGGAATGGCCAAAATCTGGAACACTAATAACGCCAAATGCTGGTGAAGACATGGAACAACAAAATTCCATTTCTGGTAGAATATAAAGTGGTATAGCCACATTGGAAGACAGTTTGGCAGTTTTTTACCAAACTAAACATACTCACCATATGAGCTAGCAATCATATTCCTTGGTATTTATCCAATGGAGTGGAAAACTGAAGTCTACACAAAAACAAGCACATTGATGTTTATTTATAATTGCTAAAACTTGAAAGCAACTAAGATAATCTTAGGTTTTACAAAAGTAGATAAATCAATAAATAAACTGTGGTATGTCCAGACAATGGAGTATTATTCTGTGCTAAAAAGAAATGAGATATCAAGCCATAAAAAGACATGCAGGAATCTTAAATGTTTATTATTAAGTGAAAGCAATCAGAAAAGGCTGTATAACTGTAACTATATGACATTTTTGACAAAGCAAAACTATAGAGACAGTAAAAAGATCAGTGTTGCTAGGATTGTGGGGAGGGAGGGATGAATAGCCAGAGCATAAAAGATTTCCAGGAGAATCATACTCCTTATGATTTTATAATGGTGGATCTATGTCAGTATACATTAGTCCAAACCCATAGAATGTACACCACGAAGACTGAGCCCTAATGTAAACTATGGACTTTGGGTGATAACAATAGTTAACGTAGGTCATCAGTTGTAACAAACATACCCCTGTGGTGGGGATGTTGCTAACGAGGGAGGCCATGTGCAGGAACAGGGGATATACAGGAAATCTCTGTACCTCCCTCCTCAACCTAAGACTGCCCTAGGACAAATTTTTTAATTTTTTTTTTAAAGTAGGCTGACTGTTTATCGCTTTCCTTTTTCTTCCGGAACTATAGCAGCACCTTATATCATGAAGTAGAGAACCAGATCACATGGGGGGCAGAATGAAGAGCCACAAGGAGCCACTGGTGGCGCTTGTGCTCTCCCTACTTCCTATCATCTCCTTATATGGGGAAAAAACGCAAGTAATGTTGAGTTCACTATATTCACATGTCTTACAAGTGACCAAATGAACAAAATAACCAGAGGAAACTGAAAGAGTACCCGCTTTTAGAATTGAGATGGGAAGGGCTAGAGAATGATTTAATTATTAAAGAAGAATTCACGAAGGAGACATGAATAGGCTAGAACTTGAACAGAGTAGAATTTACCTTAATAGAAAGTAAGAAGATAAAGATGAAGGTGCTGAACCGACACTAAAACTCAGGGGCAGAATATAAGCAATGGAGGAAGTGCAGGTGTCAGGATGCAATGTAAAGAGAGTTGGTGAAACCAGTGATTTTAGAGGAATGCTGCCAGGGAGATAAGTTATGGAGAGACAGACAAAATAAAGATTGGGAAAATGCACCAAGCTGCCTTTCCAAAAATTAGGTGAGAACCAAATTTATTATAGTTGCAGTTTGACCAAATGGAAGAAAACGTCAAAACAGACAGAATTATGTATGCTCTACTCTCAAAGTTCAAGGCAGTGGGATTCCCACTGATGTTAATCAAAGGAAAGACTCCTCTTAAAAATAAAACAAAAGGCTGGGCGCGGTGGCTTACGCCTGTAATCCCAACATTTTGGGAGGCTGAGGTGGGCGGATCATGAGGTCAGGAGTCCGAGACCAGCCTGGTCAACATAGTGAAAGCCTGTCTCTACTAAAAATACAAAAAAATTAGCTGGGCATGGTGGCAGATGCCTGTAATTCTAGCTACTCAGGAGGCTGAGGCAGGAGTATGCTTGAACCTGGGAGGCAGAGGTTGCAGTGAGCTGAGATCACGCCATTGCACTCCAGCCCAGGTGATAGTGTAAGACTCTGTCTCAAATAATAATAATAAGTAAATAATAAATAAAATAAAACAAAATGTAATTAGAGGTAGAATCTCAAGTAGTCTATTTTCTATGCCTTGGCAGAAAAGTGGGAAGAATTTGGGAAGATTCTGTGAGGCAGATAAAGAGGTACTGACAGAAAAAATTCTAGTATATATCACAAGGTTACTATAAACCCAAACATTCCAGAGGGTTTTTGAGTACTACTGCCACAGAGGTTCTCCCATGACCATTGAGGAGTTAGTTGGGTAATAAGTCACATAGTGGCCAGTGTGGTGGCTCATGCCTGTAATCCCAGCACTTTGGGAGGTCAAGTCAGGCAAATCACTAGGTCAGGAGTTCAAGACCAGCCTGGACAACATGGTGAAACCCCGTCTCTACTAAAAATACAAAAATTAGCCAGTCGTGGTGGTGGGCACCTGTAATACCAGCTACTCAGGAAGCTGAGGCAGAAGAATCGCTTGAACCCAGGAGGCGGAAGTTGCACTGAGCCAAGATCATGCCACTGCACTCCAGCCTGGGTGACAAGAACGAGACTCTGTCTCTAAATAAATAAATAAGTCATGTAGCTACATATCCATTCCACCTGGTCCACTCCTTAGCATCATTGCCTGGGTCTGGGAAAAGGCAGAAGTGTACTTTTAGAGTGCCCTGTGGGAGGTGGCCTGCTCTTACTGGGCCTACCTAAAGAAGGCTGTAGAACAGGAAGTCAGTACCATTGTTATAATCAACAGTGTTTAATCTAAGGGAACGAGCAAACAAACAAACAAACAAACAAAAAACTAATGTGAAAAAGAGTTAACAATAACAAAAATTAATGTCAAACATTCAATAGTTTTACCACTGTATAGATACTATATCAATGTTGAGGTGCCTAAAAATTTAGAGTAATCTTAGGGCCCTCTGTCTTTCTATATAACAGAATTATAATTATTTGCAACATTTATTATCAACAGAATAGATATTAGTTAAATGAAATAGAAAGAGAAACGATTTCCATAAATATGTTCCAGCCATTAAGAGTTTGCAAGTCAAAAACCTAAAACTTTAAGGTTGGACAAATATGGCTAAAAGAAATCCCAGATTCACCTCTTCATACTAGTTAGTAGAGAGAAGATGATCATTACGCATTATTGAAATAAAGAGGATTTAAAATAAATTATTAAATTAACTCTTCTTTTTCTTAAATTTTCATAGACATTCCCACTCTCTTTTGAAATTCATTTTTATCTTTTTAAAACTCTTCTCCAAATCACATTTGCTAGCTAAATTTTACTAGAGCAGGTAGCAGAGTAAGTTCTAGTTTGATAAGCAATATTTTCCATGAATAGCTACAGTATAGATCATCTGCCTGTCTGAAACTAATGTTCACTATATAAGAGGCAGCATTTAGACAATAATATAAACTTGTGACATAATAATTATATAATGTTTTATTCCCAAATAACATTTTTATTAAATATAAAACATTATACATTAGGATATTATGAAGTATATGCAGAACCCAGGGGTTCTATGTGCATGTGTATATATGTGTTTGTGGGGGGTGTGTGTATACTATATATATATGCATATATATGTATATGCATCATTTTCCATATATACACATGCATATATATGCATATACATATATATGCATGTATAAAAATGTATGGAAAATCAGAAACTAGGAAACTGATTTTTTTTTTAATAGCAGAATTCACTGCATATTTGAAGATTCTTCAGTCTGGGTCAGATCTATGTAAGAGACTCAAAATAAATCTATCCCTGTGTTTCTTTGCTTTCAATCTCTTCTCATGTTTCAGTCACTGAATGAATGACTAGTGAAACTCTTCTCCCAGATGGCCCATGTTGAGTGGGTCAAACCTAGAGCAGTCAAACATTAATTCCCCAGAGGCAATATGTAAATGAAAAAGCGTATATGAAAAGCCAAAGCCACTCTAAATAATTCCAGCAACATTTTTTCTTGGCTATGCCAAGCAAATTACCCTAAACTATTTCACTCCTTCAAAATCTGAAAGTTATTAATGAATGAATGTCAGGAATCTTAAACAAGGACTTTTAAACATATATATTTGTGTTAACTCCCCACGTTCAAATGTAACATTGTAAAACATACAGACACACCCATCTGGTGTAAAGGAATAATTCTGAAGTAATCAAGAAGAAATTTAAAATAAAAGTAAACATTAGGGAAACAAAAAAAAATTATCCAAAGCAACACTGGAACTTTACTGACTATGCAGCTTATATTTTTAATTTTTTAAAATTTGTAACATATTCACACAGTTCAACATTTTTTAAATTAAAATGCTAACAAAAACCTCTCATTCCTCCTCAAGTCCTATCTTTCATCTGCTCAGGTTCTCTGGCTGATTTCCGTTTCTCCTCTAGTTTCAGTGAAATCCTGTGATATCAATGAGCAAAATAGAAAGTCACACAACAGATGTGTGTGTAAACACACACATATATATATAAATTTAATGCAGAGGACTTCTTAAATGGTGGGGGAAGATTGATTATTCAGTAAATATCATCCTGTCAAATAGCTATACATCTGGCAGGAAGTTATTCCTATTTTATAGCATAGAAATGTGAATCAATGACTATATTCCAAATGAATTATAGATATAAACCTTAAAACAATAAAATTAGTAGCAGTAAGTATAGTATAATTTTTATATCACCCTGAGATTAGGAAGAATATTGAGAAAAAAGCCAAGAAACTAGAAGGAAAGTCTACCAAAACTGACTATTTAAAAGTTTAACTGTCTATTCAGGAATAAACTCTATAACAAAAGTTAAATAGCAGAAAGTACATACATACATACATATATATCTATATATGGACACACACATATATATGTGAGTGTGTGTGTATATATATGCATATATGAGTATGTGTGTATTTCTAACATATACAACAGACTAAGGTTTAATATTCAAAATATATAATGAGTTCCTATTTCTATATTTACATAAGAGAAAGACAAACAACTCAATAGAAATATGAGCACAAGTTATAAAAGAGCAATTCACAGAAGAAATGCAAATCGACAGTAAATACACCTTTTAAAATATTCAGCCTTACTAGGTGTCAGGAAAATGTATATTAAATAGCAAGATACAAATTATTTACTCTGTAGACTCATAAACCATAAACACTAGTAAGATGGATAACATCAATATAGAGTGCCTGTAATATAGTAAGGAAATCTTCAATTTTATATCTTGCAGGTATAAATAAATAAATAATATATACCTATATGTATTAAGATGGAGAAAATTTTATGTTCCAGAATTCCAAGGGGACTAAGAAGACAAGCCCAGCTGGCAAGGACCACCCCAACACCTCCACTGCCCAAGAGAAGCAGTTGGCTTGACAGCCTGTACCACACGTTTAAAGTGAGTTACAGATGATAAGGAGCATCAGGCTGAAGGTAGTTGGACGTTGGCAAGTAACAGAATAGGAGAAGTGGAGCAAATGAGATGGCAGAAGACCAAGTGAGGAGTAAGAAGGAATAATATCATTTATTATGACTTCTCCTTACTTCAGAGACATTTTAAAACTCAGGAATTTGGAGTATCATTGGCTTTTTGGAGGAAAACATCGAAGGGGGAATGGAATATACTTTGCACACAGATAAAGCATTGTGAAGACATAAAGGGCTAGTTCGTGGGGAAGCTTTGAATTGAATTGCCACAGATCCTAAAATTGGAGTTTGGGACAAGTTAATCCAGACTTTTTTTTTTTTTCATTTTTGAAACAGAGTTTCACTCTTGTTGCCCAGGCTGGAGTGCAAGGGCGAGGTCACGGCTTACCGCAACCTCCGCCTCCCAGGTTCAAGTGATTCTCCTGCCTCAGCCTCCCTAGTAGCTGGAATTACAAGCATGAACCGCCATGTCCGGCTAATTTTTGTGTTTTTATTAGAGATGGGGCTTCTCCATGTTGGTCAGGCTAGTCTGGAACTCCCGACCTCAGGTAATCCACCCGCCCCCGCCTCCCAAAGTGCTGGGATTATGGGTGTGAACCACCACCCCCAGCTTAATCCAGACTCCTAACAGTCAGAAAATCTCTAGTTTTAAATTTTAAAAAAAGAAAGATTACATGTTTGTGTTTGTGTATGCATGCGTGTATGTGCACACACTTAATACAGCATGATATGTTATGACACTGTTTTACTATAGCACTTTCCAGCTTGGAAACAGTTTTATATTTTAAAAACTAAACACACACTCATATTTTGCACTGCAGTCACTACTTGTTTTTACTCATGACTGATCATCTTTTTTATGAATTGAATCCTTTGCTACGTTTGTCCATATGGGCGGCTATCACAAAATCCTTTAGACTGAGTAAACTTAATAGACAACTTTATTGCTTAAATTTCTTATAGAGAAATGTATCGGTCATAGTTCTGAAGGCTGAGGCGTCCAAGATCAAGGTGCTGGCAGATTTGGTGTCTTGTGAGGGCTTTTCCCTTCATAGATGGTGCCTTCTAGCTGTGTCCTCACATGGTGGAAGGGGAAAACAAGCTCTCTGGCCCTTTTTAGGGATACTAATTCCATTCATGAGGGCTCCACCCTTATGACCTAATCACCTCCCAAAAGACCCATCTCTTAATACCATCACTTTGGGGGTAAGGATTTCAACATACAAATTTTGGAAGGACACAAACATTCAGACTATAATAGTTGATGGCTCAGGCAATGAGCAAAAGGGGCTGTACTATGCTACGCCCAGAAAAGTGTTTTTGCTCAAATACTGTTTACTCTACTATTGTGTACTAAGTAAAATATACATCATTTAGTAAGTTTATTTAAACCATAAAGCTAACCATCCAACCCTACCAAGAAAAAGAAGACAACACCTTCCCTAACTCCACCTTTTAACCAAGTCTTATTTCTCAGGAACAACTTTCAATTCTCTTAGTTGTTTCTTTGTGGTCTTACCTTTATATTTGGATATAAGATTTATATTGATATTTCTTTATTTTTTCAACATTAGACATCTATATTGACTTTCTTATATTATTCTTATATATTATTTCTTATATTATCATATTAATCTTATATTTTATATTGACTTTCTTTTATAGAAGAGAAGAATTTAGTTATCTTAGAGCACTATCCTAACTCATAATTCCCCTATATTCTTCTCTAAATAGATACATAATACTTTTATTAAATCAAAATATTTTGATTATAGTACAAGGACAAAAATTATTTTAAACTATATTCTTTCTTGTATAAACATTTTAATAGAGTTAACAGTTGCCTTTCTTTATTAGATATATTTACTTTGATTTAAATTTTTACTGTAAAATATTGACACATACAAAGAAGCACATGAGACAACAATGCAGAGAAAGTATTGATGTAACTACCATGTAGGCCAAGAAATAAATATGACCACAAGCTACATTCTTATCACAGCTCCCTTCCTCCCTCCTTCCTACCCTCAGAGATAACCTGCACATTAATTTTACTGTAAATTATTTTCATGTTTTGTTTTACCAAGTAATTGCACAACTTACAAACTAAAGCTTACTTATGACTGGTTATGTATGTTTAGCTTAGTTTATAATGCTAAACTATTTTCAAAACTTATTGTGTCAATTTATTTTGCCACTCATAATGTAAGTCTTAGTTGTTCCACATTCTTCCTAATACTTGAAGTACATACATACATACATACATACACACACATGTATATATATATATATATACGTGTGTGTGTATATATATATATAATTTTTGTTATTCTTATGGTTGTGTAGTAGTGTCTCACTGGGGTATAATTTATACTTGCTGGATGACCAATGAGGCTAAGCACTTTGTATGTTTATTAACTATCTGAATTTCCTCTTTTATGGATTTACTGTTTAAGTCTTTTCACTATTTTTCCTTGGGGTTTTCTGTTTTATTCTCATTAATTTTTAATAGAAGTTATTTATGTATTTTGAATTTTTTTAGTGGGGGTGACAAGATCTTTCTCTGTCACCCAGGTTGGAGTACAGTGGTGCAATCATGGCTCACTGCAGCCTTCATCTCCTGGGCTTAAGCAATCCTCTCACTTCAGTCCCCTGAGTAGCTGGGACCACAGACACATGCCACCACATCTGGCTAATGCTTTGTAGAGAGAGAGTTTTGCCATGTTGCCCAGGCTGGCCTCGAACTCCTGGGTTCAAGCGATCCCCCTGCCCCTTCCTCCCAAAGTGCTGTGATTACAGACATGAGCCACCAGGCCCAGCCCTGAATTGTTTCTCCACTATGTGGGTTGCATTTCACTTTCTTTGTGACGTGTTTTAAGTAAACTATTTTAGTACAATCCAATTTTTCCTTTATGTTGATGCTGCTTCTCTATTTTATTCTTTTGGTCTTAAAAAATACTTTTCTACTTTAAAATTCTGAAGATATTCTCCTACTTTATTTTTCAAAAGATTGTTTTGCCTTTTATATACAAATATATGATTTTATCATTGACTTATATGTATGATGATTTATAGATGTCTAGTTTTATTTTCCAGTATGGATATCCAACTGTCCCAACACCTTTTAACAAAAAAGTCATCATTTTCTATAGCTTTTCTGTGCCATTCTTTATTTTAAAAAAAGAAAGAAAAAAAAAAAACCCCAAACATCCATATATCCTTGATTTTTGGGCCCTGGAGTCTGATTTCTTATTCTATTTGGGATACCTCCACTGACATCATACTCACTTAATTATAATACCTTTAAAAGGTTTTATATTTGGTAGAATATGTACTTTGTTTATTGAAATCTTTTAAGTATCTTAGCTATTCCAGACCCTTCACATTTATATTCACATACACACACACATATTTTAAATGGGATTGTATTCTACCTATAATTTTGTTTGAAAAAAGGGACAGTCTTACAAACTTAAATTCTAGTTATTAAATTTTAGTTGAAAAAGTACACTGGATTGGATTAATGGAAAATTAGGCATTACAGAAAAAAAGAGTAGTGATCATAGATACACAGCAATATAAGCTCTCTAAAATGAAACACAGAGGAATAAAATCCCTTATGTGGCCTATTTTATATATATATATATATATATATCACACTAATGTATTGGGGAGGGAGACATAACAATGTTAAAGAAATAATTTATGAAATTTTTTTCAAATTTGATAAAAATTATAAACTCACAGGATCTGAATAAACCCCAGGCCTCACAAATATACAGAAAACTAGCCAAAAACATATAGTAATCAAATCCCTTAGAATCCACGACAAAGAGAAAATCTAAAAAGCAACCAGATAAAAAAGACATTATGGACAGTGGAACAAAGATCAAGATAACAGCAGATATTTTTAAAACAATGCAAGCTAGAAAACAATGGACTATCATACTTAAAGTAGTGAAAGAAAAGTAAAGTGACACCTAGAATTCTTTATTCAGCAAAAATATTCTTCAGTAAAGCAAGCAAAATAAGGACTCTTTCAGACTTACAAAAACTGAAAGAATTCACCACAGCAAACTGACATTATAAGAAATATTTAAGAAAATCCTGGACAGGCACAATGGCTCATACCTGTAATCTCAGCACTTAGGGAGACTGAGGTGGGTAGATCACCTGAGGTCAGGAGTTTGAGACCAGCTGGCCAACACGGTGAAACCCCATCTCTACAAAAAATACAAAAAATTAGCTGGGTATGGTGGTGAGCACCTGTAATCCCAGCTACTTGGGAGGCTGAGGCAGGAGAATCACTTGAACCCAGGAAGTGGAGGTTGCAGTGAGCCGAGATCATGCCATTGCACTGCAGGCTGGGCAACAAGAGCGAAATTTCATCTCAAAAAAAAATAAAAAAAAAATCCATTAAGCAAAAGAAAAATACTGAAAGGAAACCTGAATCTACGCAAAGAAATGAAGAGCACCATAAATGTCACTACATAGGTAAATATAAAGACTATTATTATTATTTAAATCTCTAAGAAATCATTAACTGTTTAAAGCAAAATAATAACCAGATATTACAAGATTTTTACACATATGGAGTGTAATGTATGACAGCAATGCATAAAAGCCAGGACAGGGGAAAGAGAAATATAATTTTACAAGTTTATTATACTATTTACAAATTAATATAACATTAATAATTTAATTAGTAAGTTAAAGATGTATACTATAAGTCTTAAAATTGTTCACTAAATTAACACCAAAAAATTGTATCTAATAAGCCAACAAAGAAGACTAAATTATTTTAAAAATTCAAAAAAGGCAAGAGAAAAGGGTAACAATAATAAATAACAGATGAAGCAAATAAAAAACAAATAGTAATAATAGAGTGAGACCCGAACATATAGACCACTTAAACACCATTGACGGGAATGTAAACTAGGAGAGCCACTACAGAAAACAGTACTGAGATTTCTTAAAAAACTAAAAATAGCATTCAATCTAGCAATCCCACCACTGGATATATACCTAAAGGAAAAGAAAGCAATATATCAAAGGAATACCTGCACTCACATGATTATTGTAGCACTATTCACAATAGCAAAGATATGGAATCAACTTAAGTGTCCATCAACTGAAGAATGTATAAAGAAAATGTAGTATATGTACACACTAGAATACTATTCAGTCATAAAAAAGAATGAAATCATGTCATTTGCAGCACCGTGGATGGAACTGGAGGTCATTCTCTTAAGTGAACTAAGCCAGGAACAAACAGACTTATATTTTATGTTTTCACATACATGTGAGAGCTAAAATACTTGAGCACAAGAAGGTAGGGACTAGAAAAATACACAACAGAGACTGGGACGGATGAGTGAAGGGGAGGGAAGAAGATGTAGAGAGGTGGCCTAAGGGGTACAAACATACAGTAAGATGGAATATATTCAATGTCTGATAGCAGAGTAGAATGAATATATTTTTAAAATGTACTGCACTTAGGTGATGGACACCCTAAATACCCTGACTTGATTACTACACATTATATACATGTAAAAACAATTTCATATATCCCATATATTTTTCAATTTAAAAAGAAGGCTGAGCATGGTAGTTCATACCCGTAATCCTATAGAACTTTGGCAGGCCAAACCAGGAAGATTGCTCAAGCCCAGGAGTTCAAGACCAGCCTGGGCAACATAGCAAGATCTTATCTCTACAAAATTTAAAAATAAAAAGTTACTGGGGCCCAGTGGCACACATCTATAGTCCTAGCTACTTGGGAGGTTGAGGCAAGAGGACCACTTGAGCTCTGGAGTTCAAGGTTATGGTAAACTATCATCATGCTGATGCACTACAGGCTGGGTGACCAAGTGAGACCCTGTTTCTAAAAAAAAAAAAAATTAAATTAAATTAAATTTCTAAAGACCCAACCATATGAATAATCACATAAAATCTAAGGGACCTAAGCACTTCTAATTCAAAGGAAATTTTTTCAGGTTGGATAAGAAAGTAAAACTCTACTGTATGGTGCCTACAAGAAGTTCACTTTAAATATAAAAACAAGAATAGGTATAAGGATGGGAAAAGATACACCAGTATGTCACCAATCAAAGGAAATTTCCAGTTAGCTATATTATTATCAAAATTATTTGTGAGACAAATAATATTACCAGAGAAAGTGAGTGGGTTTTTTTTCATAATGATGAAGGGATCAATTTATCAAGAGGGCATAATCTTAAATGTGTATGTACTTAATAATAGAATTTCAAAATATCTGAATCAAAATTGATAGAACTTCAAGGAGGAAGAGAAAAATCCACAATTACAATGAGCTATTTAACACCCCTCCCTCATTAATTGATTTAACAAGTAGAGAGAAAATCATTCACGGTAAAGGTGACTTGAACAATACTAACAAAACAGATTGACTTAACACATCTACAGAATCTTCCACTCAACAGCAGGATACACCTTTTTTTCATGTGCACATGAAATATTTATCAAAATAGACCATCTTCTGACTCTGAAATAAGTCTCAAAAAATCTAAAAGAATGTGTTCTCTGGTCACAATAAAATTATAAATCAATAATTGAAAGGTGTCTAGTAAATTTCCCCAAATATTTAGAATTTAGAATTTAAGTAAGATGTATATAAATAATCCATTGTTCAAAGGAATCAAAGTAGAATTTAGAAAGTATTCTGAGCTGAATGAAAATGAAAACAAAACATCAAAATTTGTGGTATGCTGTTAAGCAAAAATTTGAGGAAAATTTACAGAATTAAATGTAAATAAAAAAAGTTCTCAAATCAGCTTCTACCTTAATAAAATAGAAAAAGAGGAGCAATGTAGACCTATAATAAGCAGAATAAAAGAAATTAACACCAGGAGAAATCAATGAAATAGAAATTTGAAAAAATAGTAGAGATCAATGACTCAAAAGAGATTTATTGAAACCAACACAGTAGCCTCCCCTTATCCATAATTTTGCTTTCTGTGGGTTCAGTTACCCACAGTATATAGTACAATAAAATGCAAAACTGATAAATCCCTAGCCACACTGATCAGGGGAAAAAATGAAGACACAAATTGCCAATTTCAGAAATGAGAGAAGAGGTATCACTGCAAAGTCTGCAAATATTAAAAGAAAAATAAAAGAATATTTTAAACAATATTTGTCAGGCCTCTGAGCCCAAGCCTACATATATACATCCAGATGGCCTGAAGCAACTGAAGAATCACAAAAGAAATGAAAATGGGCAGTTCCTGACTTAACTGACATTAAATGACATTACTCCTGGCTCAAAAGCTCCCCCACTGAGCACCCTTGTGACCCCTGCCTCTGCCAGCCAGAGAACAACCCCTTTTGACTATAATTTTCCACTACCTACTCAAATCCTATAAAACTGCTCTACCCCTAACTCCCTTTGCTGACTCTCTTTTCAGATTCAGCCCACCTGCACCCAGGTGATTAAAAAGTTTTATTGCTCACACAAACCTGTTTGGTGGTCTCTTCATACAGATGCACGTGACATTTGGTGCCGTGACTTGGATCGAGGAACCTCCCTTGGGAGATCAATCCCCTGTCCTCCTGCTCTTTGCTCCATTAGAAAGATCCACCTACAACCTCTGGTCCTCAGACCAACCAGCCCAAGGAACGTCTCACCAATTTTAAATCAGGTAAGCAGCCTATTTTTACTCTCTTCTCTAACCTTTCTCACTATCCCTCAACCTCTTTCTCCTTTCAGTTTTGGTGCCACCCTTCAATCTCTCCCTTCCCTTGATTTCAGTTCCTTTCCCTTTCTGGTGGAGACAGAGGAGATGCGTTTTATCCATGAACCCAAAACTCAAATGCTGGTCACAGACTCAGGAAAACAGTCTTCCCTTGGTGTTTAATAACTGCAGGGATGCCTGTCCGATTATTCACCCACATTTCAGAGGTGTCTGATTACCGTGGGGATGCCTGCCTTGATCCTTCACCTTGGTGGCAAGCACCACCTCCCTAGGGAGGCAACTACCCACCCCTTCTCTCCATGGCTCTACCCTCTCTTTGCTCTGTGCTTGCTTCCTTCACTATGGGCAACCTTCCACCCTCCATTCTTCCTTCTTCTCCCTTAGCCTGTGTTCTCAAGAACTTAAAACCTCTTCAACTCACACGTGACCTAAAACCTAAATGCTTTATTTTTTTTCTGCAATACTGCTTGACCCCAATACAAACTCGACAATGATTCCAAATAGCCAGAAAACGGCACTTTCAATTTCTCCATCCTACAAAATCTAGATAATTCTTATCAAGAAATGGGCAAATGGTCTGAGGTGCCTGATGTCCAGGCATTATTTTACACATCAGTCCCTCCCTAGTCTCTGCTCCAAATGCGACTCATCCCAAATCTTTTTTCTTTCTCTCCTGTCTGTGTCAAGCTCTGAGTCCTTTGAATTCTCCTTTTCTATGGACCCATCTGACCTCTCCCCTCCTCCCCAGGCTGCTCCGAGCCAGGCCAAGCCAAGTCCCAATTCTTCCTCGGCCTCTGCTCCTCCACCCTATAATCATTCTATCATCTCCCTTCCTCATACCCAGTCCAGCTTACAGTTCCGTTCTGCAACTAGCCCTCCCCCACCTGCCCAACAATTTCCTCTTAAAGAGGTGGCTGGAGCTAAAGGCATAGTCAAGATTAATGCTCCTTTTTCTTTATCCGACTTCTCCCAATTCAGTTAGCGTTTAGGCTTTTTTTCAACAAATATAAAAACTCAGACCAGCCCATGGCTTGTTTGGCAACAACTCTTAGATGCTTTACAGCCTCAGACCCGGAGGGGCCAGAAGGCTGTCTTATTCTCAAAATGCGTTTTATTACCCAATCTGCTCCCGACATTAAAAAAAAGCTCCAAAAATTAAATTCGGGCCCTCAAACCCCACAACTAGATTTAATTAACCTTGCCTTCAAGGTGTACAATAATAGAGAAGAGTTGCAATTATTTGCTTCGGCTGTGAGAAAAACCCCAGCCACATCTCCAGCATACAAGAACTTCAAAATGCCTGAACTGCAGTGGCCAAGGGTTCCTCCAGGACCTCCTCCCCAGGATCTTGCTTCAAGTGCCAAAATCTGGCCACTGGGCCAAGAAATGCCCACAACCCGGGATTCCTCCTAAGCCATGTCCCATCAGTGTGGACCCCACTGGAAATCGAACTGTCCAACTCGCCCAGCAGCCACTCCCAGAGCCCCTAGAGCTGGTCCAAGGCTGTCTGACTGACTCCTTCCCAGATCTGCTTGGCTTAGCGGCTGAAGACTAATGCTGCCTGATCTCCTTGGAGGCCCCCTGGACCATCATGAATGCTGAGCTTCGGGTAACTCTCACAGTGGAGGGTAAGTCCATCCCCTTCTTAATCAATACAGAGGCTACAAAATCCACATCACCTTCTTTTCAGAGGCCTGTTTCCCTTGCCTCCAGAACTGTTGTAGGTATTGACAGCCAGGCTTCTAACCCCACAACTAGATTTAATTAACCTTGCCTTCAAGGTGTACAATAATAGAGAAGAGTTGCAATTATTTGCAACTCTTAAAACTCCCCAACTCTGGTGCCAACTTGGACAACATTCTTTTATGCACCCCTTTTTAGTTATCCCTACCTGCCCAGTTCCCTTATTAGGTCAAGATACTTTAACTAAATTATCTGCTTCCCTGACTATTCCTAGGCTACAGCCACACTTCATTGCTGCCCTTTTTCCCAGTTCAAAGCCTCCTTCGCATCCTCTCCTTGTATCTTCCCACCTTAATCCACAAGTATGGGACACCTCTACTCCCTCCTTGGAGACCAATCATGCACCCCTTACCATCCCATTAAAACCTAATCACCCTTACCCCACTCAATGCCAATATCCCATCCCACAGCACACTTTAAAAAGATTAAAGCCCATTATCACTCACCTTTACAGCATGGCCTTTTAAAGCCTATAAACTCTCCTTACAATTTCCCAGTTTACCTGTCCAAAGACCAGACTAGTCTCACAAGTTAGTTCAGGATCTATGCCTTATCAACCAAATTGTTTTGCCTATCCACCCCGTGGTGACAAACCCATATACTCTCCTATCCTCAATACCTCCCTCCACAACCCATTATTCTGTTCTGGATCTCAAACATGCTTTCTCTACTATTCCTTTGCACCCTTCATCCCAGCCTCTCTTCACTTTCACTTGTACTGACCCTGACACCCATCAGGCTCAGCAAATTACCTGGGCTGTACTGCTACAAGGCTTCACGGGCAGTCCTCATTACTTCAGTCAAGCCCATATTTCTTTCTCTTCCGTTACCTATCTCAGCATAATTCTTCATGAAAACACACATGCTCTCCCTGCTGATCGTGTCTGGCTAATCTCCCAAACCCCAATCCCTTCTACAAAACAACAACTCCTTTCCTTCCTAGGCATGGTTAGGTACTTCCACCTTTGGATACCTAGTTTTACCATCCTGACCAAACCATTATATAAACTCACAAAAACAAACAAACAAACAAACAAACAAACAAAAAACCTAGCTGACCCTATAAATCCTAAATCATTTCCCCACTTGCCTTTCCATTCCCTAACAAACAGCCTTAAGAGCTGCTCCCACACTAGCTCTCCCTAACTCATCACAACCCTTTTTGATTACACACAGCCGAAGTGCAGTACTGTGCAGTTGGAATTCTTACACAAGAGTTGGGACCATGCTCTGTAGCCTTTCTGTCCAAACAACTTGACCTAACTGTTTTAGGCTGGCTCCCACATTATTCCTGATACCACACTTGACCCCCATGACTGTATCTCTCTGATCCACCTGGCATTGACTCCATTTCCCCATATTTCCTTCTTTCCTATTCTCACCCTGATCACACTTGGTTTATTGATGGCAGTTCCACCAGGCCTAATTGCCACTTACTAGCAAAGACAGGCTATGCTATAGTAGTATCTTCCACATCTATCCTTGAGGATACCACTCTGCCCCCCTCCACTACATCTCAGCAAGCCAAACTCATTGCCTTAACTCAAACCCTAACTCATGTAAAGGGACTACATGTCAATATTTATACTGACTCTAAATATGCCTTCCATATCCTGCACCACCATGCTGTTATATAGGCAGAAAGTTTCCTCACTACCCAAGGGTCCTCCATCATTAATGCCTCTTTAATAAAAACTCTTCTCAAGGCTGCTTTATTTCCAAAAGAAGTTGGAGTCATTCACTGCACCCAGGTGAAATAAACAGCTTTGTTGCTCACACAAAGCCTGTTTGGTGGTCTCTTCACATAGACATGCATGACAGTTGTCTTTGTGTAGGCCAGGCACCATGGCTTACGCCTGTAATCCCAACACTTCAGGAGGCCAGCGGGCAGATCACTTGAGGTCAAGAGTTCGAGACCAGCCTGGCCAACATAGTGAAATGTTGTCTCTACTAAAAATACAAAAATTAGCTGGGCATGGTGGTGGGCACCTGGAATCCCGGCTACTAGGGAGGCTGGGGCAGGAGAATTGCTTGAACCCGGGAAGCAGAGGCTGCTGTGAGCCGAGATCACACCACTGCACTCTAGCCTGGGCAACAAGAATGAAACTCCCTCTCTAAAAAAACAAACAAACCAACAAACAAAAACAATGAGCCAGTTACTCTTCTAGGCACCTTCTGGGCATAAATTTATTTAATCTTCACAATAAACTGATAAGGTAGATATTTTCCCAATTTACAGATAAGAAAACTGATGTGCAGAATGGTTAATTCATCCAGTGTTCTATAGTTTATAAGTGGGAAGGCTAAAATTTGAATCCAAGAATTCTGAATTGTGCATTGTATGGTATGGCTCTAACATGATTAGAACTTTCATTTTTATGAAATATGGTTTTCTTATCTTGAACTGGAAATACCATTTGACCCACCAATCCCATTACTGGGTATATACCCAAAGGAATATAAATCATTCTACTATAAAGACACATGCATACGTATGTTTATTGCAGCACTATTTACAATAGCAAAGACTTGCAACCAACCCAAATGCCCATCAATGATAGACTGGATTAAAAAAATGTGGCACATATACACCATGGAATACAATGCAGCCATAAAAAAAAATGAGTTCATGTCCTTTGCAGGGACATGGATAAAGCTGGAAACCATCATTCTCAGCAAACTAACACAGGAACAGAAAACCAAACCAAACTCACAAGTGGGAGTTGAACAGTGAGAACACAGACACAGGGAGGGGAATATCACACACCGAAGCCTGTTGGTGGGTGGGGGACAAGCCGGGGGATAGCATTAGGAGAAATACTTAATGCATGTGGGGCTTAAAATCTAGATGACGGGTTGATAGGTGCAGCAAACCACCATGGCACATATATACCTATGTAACAAAACTGCACGTTCTGTACATGTATCCCAGAACTTAAAGTATAATAAAAAAGGAAAGAAATATGGTTTTCTTTTAAATTGCTGTGGTTTGAATTGGATTTCAATTACTTGATTAAAACTTTATCAGACACCTCTCATACACCACTTTAAATTTTCTCATCCAACCCCTTACTCTAGCCAGGGTTGCAGCAACCAGCCCTACCTCCCTTTGAATAGCTCCATGCTGATGTCATCTGACAGCATCTTACTTGAGGCTGCCCTGAGTACCTCTCACTCCTGCCCCTGGGATTCTCTCATGCTGCAGCATGGAGCATCCACGAAAATCCACTTGATGTCCATGCACATACAATCTACAAGTACAAATAAATTCTTACCCTTGAGGTTATCCTTGACTAATTGGAGACCAGAACCAGTGAATAAATGCTTCCTTCTTTCATCTCCTAAACAGATGGCTGTGATACTCATTTCATGAGGTTCCTCAGGAGATCCTGCAGAATCAAGCACAGTCATGCACAGTGAAGCCAGCTTAAGAGCACATCCATGTTTTGGCTTTCCCTAGTTTCCTGCTAAATGGCTCTTATTCTTCACTGTGGAACCCTGAGATCACTTTCCAAATAAACTTCTTTGATGACATGCTTTCACTCAGGCTCTACTTGGAGAGAAATTCTGGCTAATCACTTTTACTTTTACCAATTTTTAAAATTCCACAATTTTAAAAAAGCCTTGTCCATAAACTATGTGAAAACCCTCAATTGACTATAATAGCAAAATATGAATTATTAGCTATAATAGCAAAATATGAATTATTGGCTATAATACCAAAATATGAATTAAGGTTTTCATTTTCCCTAAAATCTTTGAAAATTATTTCCTTAATCTCTAATTTATTTGTTAATGGATTAGACTAGGAGGTGTTGAGCAAATGCCAGTTGTTCTGTGTGGAAAATGCTATTTGTTGTGTATTCTTTAAATACTTGGCATGGGCTTATAATTTGGTGAGTGATTTGCTTTTTTAGCAATAACAGCAGTAACTCATTAAGGCAGTTATGCATGATGTTACTACATTTTAATAATATTATTAAGATAACCAACTTAGTACTTGAATACCAAGGAATGGTAATGCTTATTTTATTACCTACAAATAGAAGGGGTGGGTGAAAAAAATAAATCAGCAATTAACATCAGAAAACATCATGAGCCTTTCATTTATTATTTACTTACAAATTGCATTGAAATTTTATTTAAGAACTTTGTGAAGTTAGTCCTGTGAATTGCACATTGGCATACCAGCCAGTAAGGAAGAACATGGTTGGAGGAATTTCATATTTTGCTTATAACCCTCAGTCATGTTGTTTCAAAGATGTGATCCAAGGTTACAGTCATGTAGTAACCGTATTATTTTTTAAGACACCCTGAAATTAAGCAGAATGTTATTTCCCAATTACCCAACAACTATCTCAAATGAATGCTAGCAGGCAACACATACATACACACACACACACACACACACACACACACACACACACACAGCCAAACTCAAACTACCTTTGATGCCCCAAACCCAAGAAGAGCCCTCTCAGCATCTTGAAGCTAAGTTCAAACCACTTCCTTACGAAATTGGAGCCTTCCTTAAGCTACCAAGACCAGTTCAGAACCACCACAATTTTGCTAAGAACCAAACTAATGGTAAGTTTTGTGTTATATTTAGAGGTGCCAGTAGAATATATCACTGATAACTCACCATTATAACTAGAAATAAAATAAGTAGTTTGATCATTTTAAATTGAAGGGCTATAATTAAGTTGACACCAAGAATTGTGGTCTGTTTTCCAAGTAATAACTATAATCTTACAACTGGTATAATCTTACAACTCGTATACCTACAATAGGTATAATCTTGCAGCTGACTGAACACTTAGCACTGGGAGATGTTCTTTCAAAAGGGACTCAAAAGCTTAATGTCTTGAAATGGTTTGAATTTACAACTGAAAGTACACAGAAAGATATCTTTTGGTAAATGTTAGTATTGAAACACAGATACACTAAAGAGCACCGTATATACAATAAAAAACACAGCTCAACAAATTTTTATAAATTGAATGCACCCAGGTGACCACCATCTACATCAAGATAGAGAGCATTATTAGAATATTAGAATCCCAGAAGTCTCCTATCCTCTCTCAATCATCCTCAATCATTATTCTTCCAAAGGTAACCAATATTCTGACTTCTATCACCATACTTTTAGCTTTGGTTGTTGTTGAAGTTTATATGAATGGAATCATACATTATCACATATTCTTGTGTCTAGTTTATTGAAACCTTTTCTCAATTGATATGTAATAACTGTACAAATTTTGGAGGTACATGTGATTTTTGATACACATACAAAATGTGTAATGATAAACTCAGAATAATTGGAATATCCATCACTTCAAACATTTATATTTTCTTTGTCTTGAGAACATTTCTTTTCTAGCTATTTTAAAATATGTAATAAGTGAACTACAATCTCCTGACTCTACTATCGAATAATAGAATTTATTCTATCTAACTATAGTTTTATGCGCATTAATCAACTTCTCTTTGCCTCCTTCTACCCTTCCCAGCCTCTGTCTGACTTTTTTGACCAAGAGCTTATCTATAAGATTTCTCCATATTTTTACCTGTAGCCATGGTTTGATATTTTTTAGTGCTGTATAATAGCCCATTATTACATTTATCACAATTCATTTGTATTTTCTACTTCTGATGGACATTTGGGTATTTCCAGTTTGAGAATCTTACAAATAATGCTAATATAAATATTTGTACATATTCTGATGAATATATAAATGTATTTCTGTTGGGTATATATCTAATATTAGAATTTCTGTGCCATAAGGTATGTTTATGTTTAGCTTTGGTAGGTATTTCAAATCGTTTTTTTAAAGTAGTTGTACTAATTTACATCCTCCCTGCCCCTAGCAGTGTAGGAAACTGTTATGTTATTTTATACCCTTACCAATAATTGTCCAATTTTTATTTATTTTTTTATTTCAGTCATTCCAGTGGGTAGGTAGTGCTATGTCATTGTGGATGTAACATGCATTTTTCTGTTAATGATGTTGAACGTCTTTTCATATGCTAATTATCATTTGCACATACTCCTAAGTACCTATTCAAGTTTTCTTTTTTTCATGTTAATTGGGTCACTGTCATATTTCTTAATTTTTAAATTCAAGCTATTTGTTAGATACATGCATTTCAAATATATTCACTCTTCTATGGCTTAAGTTTTTAACTCTATTGTATGTTTTCATGAACAGAAAATCTTAATTTTTAATAAGGTACAATTTATCAATTTTTTCCCTTATTGTTAGTGCTTTTGTATCCTTTTTAGAAATCTTTGCTCATCCCTAGATCATGGAGATCTTGTTCTATGTTAACCTTTAGAAGTTTTATTTTTTCAATTTTCACACTTAAGCATATTACCTTTAAGTATCCACATATAATTAAGTACATGGAACCCATCTGAAGTTAATTTTTATATATGGTATGAGGTAGGGGTCAAGGTTCATTTTTTTTTTTTCATGTGGATATTGAACTAATCCAGTTCAATTTACTTTTTAAAATCCTTTCCTCAGAATGCACTTAATTTACACCCATGTTGGAAGTGACTATATATGCAGACATCTGTTACTGGACTCACTAGTCTTTTCAATGAGCTACCTGTTCATCTTTGTGCCAATACTATACTGCTTTAATTATGATAAGTGTTGATATTCAGTGGCATAAGTGCTCTAACTTATATCTCCTTCAAGAGTAGCTTGATTATTCTAGACCCTTTGCTTTTTCATAAAAATTTTAGGATTTGTTTATCAATTTTCATTTAAAGAAATGCTGATGGAATTTTAATTGGGCTTGCATTAAATCCATAAATCAATTTAGGGGAGAATATCTATTCTAGGAAGTGATAAATCTCTTCTTTTATGTGGGTCCTCTTTCATTGACCTCAATATTATTTTTGTAGTTTTCTTTTGTAGGTTTTCAATGTTTGATAGACTGATTTCTATGTATTTATTGCTTTTGATGCCATTGGAAACAGCATCATTTTTAATCAATTCATCTGCAGGCTTATTGCCTTATTTAGGAAAATAATAGAGTTTCTGTGTATTTACCTTGTATTCAGTGACTTTACTCATTCACTTGTCAAAGCTGGTTGCTTGTAGATTCTTTTTGATTTTCCATGTACAAAATCCACACTATCTGCAAGTAATGACTTTTTGAAAATTTATAATTTTTATGACTTTGGTTTTTTTTGTTTGTTCTACTGCACCAACCATGTGTTCCTGTACAGCATTAAGTGGAAGTGGTGGTACTGAACACTCTTGTATTATTTCAGACTTTAGGGGAGAAGCCATTCACTATTTCCCCATTAAGTGAGTAGCTGTAAGATTTTTAAAAATGGTCATTGTTTGATTTTTTTAAATTTCTAGTTCCTAAGATATTTTAGCATGAATGAGTGTTGAATTTTTTCAAATGCTTTCTCTGCATCTACTGAGATAATCACATTGTTCTCTTATATTTTTTCACTGTGGTATCTTATGAAGATTAAAATTTTAATATTAAATCAACCACACATTCCTAGAATAGACTCAGCTTGGTCATGATGTATTTGATATGTGAATATTTTATTTAAGATTTTTGAGTCTATGTTTATATAAGAAATTGGCTTTTAGATTTTGCTTTTTATAATATCCTTGCTAGGTTTTAATTTCAAGATTACTCTGGCCTCATAAAATGAGTGGGGAGATGTTCCCTCTTTTTTTACCCTTTGTCTTTTCTCCTTGGGCGTAGCGTTTTAAGGAGTTTCAAATGAATCTGGAGTGTTTATGAAGGCCCCTCCTTGGCAAGCCTGAATTCTAGTTTTTCCTCAGTACTAATAGACTGCCAAATATCTGCGGCTCAGCTTCTTAGCCTCTTAGCAACTGTAATCTGCTGGCTTTCTATGTGTCTCCTTCTGTGCACACACAGCTTAGAAGTCATCAAATGACTCAAGGGGAAACTGCGTACAAAATCCTGGGTTTAATTCTCTACAGCTTTCTTTTCTCAGCACAGGATGATTTCAAGTCCTATTCATCTTAGTGGCTCTAAATTCCAATTTTTATACCCCTTTCCCAGTGAAACTACCAGAGCTCTAGGATGCTGCTTTCCTCCCAGTTTGTGTCCCATCTTCTCAGGAGTAAAAGCAGTAGCAAATGCAGGACTCACCTTAATATTCTTTTATTCACTATGAGATCCCAGCCCTTCAAGTCCTGGCTTTCGAGATTACTCTCCAATGACTTAAGATGGTTGTTTTAGTTTGTTTCTTTGCATTTTATCCAGCCTTCATAGTTAATATAGCAGAAACACTACACTGATAAGAGCTACTCCATCATAGCTAGAGTCAGAACCCCTTAACAGAGCTCTGCAATAGATGCTCATGAGGCATCACCACTCACTCTTATCTTTTCACATCTGGAACAGGCTGTTCTTTCGCTGAGGTTAGGAGTTTGTGCCCCAGTTAGGGGCAGGATGAAAGACTTTGTCTCACTCTCCTGAGCCCTGTAATTGTTCACTGAATGGGAGTCATCTTCATGGTCCATTGGTGTTGCCTCCAGACAGCAGACTTTATTAATAGTGATATTTATGGGGCTACTTATTGGGGCATAATTTTATCCAAACTGGATTTCTCAATTCTGCCTAATTGACACTAAAACAGGAGATACTACATGGCATAATAAGTTTGCTTATTTGTTTTTCTGTTCAAACAACTACCATTTTCTCCTATATCGGGGAAAGATAAATATTACCTCATAAATCAGAAATATGAATCTACCACCTGAGCACTAATAACATATACACATGTGATTGATTCATTACCTGCAACTTCAGCAGCCACAATATTTCAAAAGATGTTTATAGCATAAATTTCTTCCACATGGGCCCCAACCCATGTCCTGTTAATGCTAACCATATACAGTCAGAAATTCACAAAAGAGTCAAGAGGAATCCTCTGGACAATCTATTTCCTGATTTTTTCTGGAAGACTCCTACAAAACAGTAGCTTATATTGCATTTTAAAAGGGATAAATACCTACCAGTTGAAATGTTATTCTGTCACTATGTATCTAAGAGTGGCATGGAGACAAATTTGCCTAATCTATAATAAAAATATTTTTTAATTTTAAAAATTTCTCTGAGTTTCCAGTTTCCTAAATCCTATCATGGAAAAACATTGACAGTGCATATTGGTAATTGGAAAGTTTATTGGCTTTAATTTCTGAATAGCCATGAAAAGTGATAAAAATGAGGGGTGGAAAGAATTGGCGGAAAATCTAATTATTGTTTACACAACGAATGGTCCCTGGTTCTAGGCCATTTTCATCTTATTGCTAAGCCTATCTCCTTGGAGCCTCTCTTTTTTTTTTTTAACGCCTTCAATAATCCTGGCAGGGCTTACTGTTTGCATTTTGTAACACTAAAATCTACTGATGCGAACTGCTTTGCCACAGGGGTTCACTTATGCAGATCTAGCCTTAAATGGCTCAGATTATGTGTGAATCAGCCCAACAGAGAGATATTGCCCTTCTGTTGGGGTTCAGAACATCTATCCCGAAATATGGCAGCTTGGAAATTGAGAAAACAACAGAGGCAGAAAGGTCACTCTGATCTTCTCTTAGAGACCCTCATGTGTCAAGTGCTCTGCTCTACACCCAGAGGAAAGGAATGAAGACACAAAAATGCCAAAAAGAATCTGAACAACTCAGCCTTTCTAAGTTCTCCCAATTTATTACTATTAGATGACACCCCCTTTGTACAATCATACTTCTACATGACTGTCCACTCTTCATCAAATCTGCATAAAAACAGTTTTCCCCATCTCTTTGGGACTACATTTCGAAAGGCTCCTATCTCATGTAAAATTTTGGTTAAATATGTTTGTCATGCTTTTCTCTTGTTAATCTATCTTTTGTTATAGGGGTATCAGCCATGAGTCTTGCAATGGGTAAGGAAAGCATTATTTTTCCCCTGCATTTCACATATACCAACAGTGAATAGCAAAGCCTGGGACCACCCTTATCTTCAGTTCTTTATTGAAGACATGACCAAATATCACCAGCCTTCAGAGTAGATGACAGAATGAAAACATGTAGTCACACTTCTGCTTTAAGACAGGGGATGAATTAATGACAAACTGAAACGATCTTTCTTCCTAAAGGCCTCTAATTAGTTAATGGCACATTCACTTATAAGATAATTGTTATGAAACCTATTTATGGACTGTGCTATAGTATGAGAAAAACCAAGTATTTTCTTAAAGATCTTCTGAGACACTGGGCAATAGGAGAAAACAATTCACAAAGAGGGGAAAGTAGTTTCTGCAAAACCTTAAATGTCAATCGACAAATGTATACTAAAAGTCATAGGGGATACAAAGTCTTTAATTCCTGTTTATAGGGAATCTGGGGACTAATTAGGAAACAAAATGGTGGCTGTGGAATAACACTAATAAATAACACACTTCATAAGAGCTGGGGGCTTTCTCCCAAAGTCTGACAGCACTCATTGGCAATACATAATTTTTAATTTGAATTTCTCTCTACCAAAATATATTATAGGCTTCTTGAGGACAGAAACTATGTTTTCTTCATAAAACTTGAAATAATACTCTATAAATATTTGTTGATGGAACGGTTTTTCCTTTCTTCTTCTTTTTTTTTTTTGAGACAGGGTCTTCCTTTGTCACCCAGGCCAGAGTGCAGTGGCGTGATCCCTGTTGGGATCAAGTGATCCTCCCATCTCAGCCTCCTGAGTAGCTGGGACTGGAGGTATGTGCCACCACGCCTCCTAAATTTTTTTTTATTTTTTGTAGAGATGGGGTCTTGCCATGTTGCCCGGGCTGGTCACAAACTCCTGGGCTCAAGTGATCCTTTCACCTCAGCCTCCCCAAGTGCTGGGATTACAGGTATGAGCCACCACGCCCAACCAATTGAAAAGGTTTTGATGTAGTCAGGGCAACTCTATGCAAATTCCCTTTCAGAGAAATTCATTGTTTTAAGTGTGTGTGCACACACACTAAGTGATATTTCTGACCCCTTGGATTGTAGCAGAATGTAATGCAAGCATACCTCAGATATACTACAGGTTCACTTTCAAACCATCACAATAAAGTGAACATCACTATAAAGCAAGTCACACAAATTTTTGGTTTCCCAGTGTGTATAAAAGTTAGGCTTAAACTATACTATAGTCAATTAAGTGTACAATACCACTATGTATTAAAAAGCAATGTGCATGCCTCAACTTAAAAATACTTTATTGTTGAGGGGTGGAGCAAGACGGCCGCATAGGAACAGCTCCAGTCTCCAACTCCCGGCGCGAGCAACACAGAAGACCGGTGATTTCTGCATTTTCAACTGAGGTACTGGGGTCATCTCACTGGGGAGTGCCAGACAATCGGTGCTGGTCAGCTCCTGCAGCCTGACCAGCGAGAGCTGAAGCAGGGCGAGGCATTGCCTCACCTGGGAAGCGCAAGGGGGAAGG